>NC_036460.1:22174083-22486750 GCF_002775205.1 Xiphophorus maculatus
TAGTGCATGAAAGATTTAAGAAATGTCACTTTTCATTGCGGAATAGGCAATTTTCTTTGTCAGAAGCTTAATGTTTGTCAGTAAGATTTTAAAAGGAAGAAAAGCTGGTATGAAAACTGACTGACGATGATTTGAATGATCGGTTTACTCAAACAATCAACTTGAGCAGTGCATTCTGCCATAATAGGCATTCTTTCAACACACAGCATAAAACAAGAAAATACAATCATCAGCCACTTTATTAGGTACACCTTGGTAGTACCGAATTGGACTACCTTAAATCTGCAAGGTACATATTCAACAATGTGTGGGAGCCATTCATCAGAGGTTGGTCCACATCGGCATGATCTATGATGCAAATCTCCCATTCAAAAAGGGAGATTTTGAATCTCAATCCAGTCTTTATTGGATTGAGATGAGTGGAGTATGACTCACTGTCATGTTAAATTATGCTTCTGGAAGCATCCATGTTAAGTTGGAAATGTGGTTGTAAAGGTGTAGACAGGGTCAGGTAAGCTGCGGAGATTAAACGATGTTCCAGCGGTACTATGGGGTCCAAAATGGGCCAAGTTAATATTCTCCAGACTCTACCACTGCTGCAGACTGAAGCATTGATGCAAGTCAGGATGGGTCCATGCTTTCATGTTGTTTTTACCAAATTTTGACACTGAAATCTGAATGTTGCTGCAGAAATGAGATTCATTGGATGAGGCAACATTTATTCAAACTGTTACCGTCCAATTTTGGTGACCCTGTGCGAATTGTAGCTTATTGTTCCTGTTCTGAAAATGTGCTAGGGTAATCAGTGTTTTTTTTTTTTTTTAGAATAGAGTAACACAGCACTACCTCTCCCCCAATTATTGCTGTGTGCTGCAAGTCAGCTGGTAGAAAGAAGGCTGCTACACTTTCCAAACCCTAAGGCAACACAGTCTTAAGAAGGAACAAATTGATTTTTCTGTTTTAAATAGAGCAAAGTAGACTGTAAAAATATAGTCACAGAATTGTTCCTGTTTTTTTTTAATGCAGTGATGCAGTGAGTCATTTTCACTTAAGGTTACCATATTTTGAGAACTTTCAATGTTTAATCTAGATTAAAAAAAATGCAGAAAATTGTAACAATTTAGGTCTTCTAAGACAAAGAAGTTTTAATTCAATGTTCAGTTTTAGTTCAAAATAAACACCATCTAAGATCACTTAAAAAGTAAAATAGTAAAGTAAAGTGACTGACTTTGCAGTCACTTTACAATTTCCTGAACAGGCATGTAACCAATATAGACAGTTTAATGCACTAAGTTAACCTTGCAGCAAATATTTATGCTGAGAAAACACCAGTAAGCCTAAACAATACTTATTAATCTTAATCATAATACTTTCAATAACATTTATTTTGTTGATGCAATTTAGACATTGTTTGACAAAAACAACTTTGCAAAAAGGATGAAAATTGTCATGTTTTATGTTATGGCTACAATCTTACCTAAGCATGGGCTTGTTTTTGGTAAGAATATAGATGAATGCTTTAAAGGGATCCACGTTTAGTTGAACATGTTGGCCTAAATGTGTTGTAATTTTCCTATTAACTAAAAAATTGGTGTTTGTGATATGTAAAACTGTATGCCTTTTGTTGCCATTTTTTCACCTGACCCATGCCTGCTGGCCTGATGTAGTCGGGTCCATTCTGTGGTAGAATCTACAGAGTAAACACAGCAAGGCTAACTTTGCCTGAGTTATTGATTATCATATTGCATGCCACACTGCATCACTGTTGGCTGTAACTAATAAGAAAAGTGAGGTGAGTCTGGATTATTTCCCACATGAAAAATAAAGAAGAGCAAAGGTGTGAGCCAAACACAACTTCCCACTGTGCTCTCAACATTTTTCTCCAGGAGTCAATTGTACGAGCAAAACTGATGAAGGCTCAAACAGGTGGTCGTTACCTTTGCAAGGTAAAACCAAAGGCCTACCGACAAAGTGCCTAAACCCACCTCCTTCTAGCGAGCGAAAGACGCTGGGAGAAACATCAGAGACAGGCAACACTGGAAGCTCCTTAAATTGATAAGGGAGCTATTACTACTGCTACCAGTGCTGAATGTGAAACCATGGACCCAACACTGGACCAAAGCCAAACCCAAACAGGTGTTACCGAACTGAAGACCGAATCAGACACAGATCATGTCACCTACTTAACAGATCACATAGTCCGACCAGAGGTACATGTCATTCATTGTTTTATTTATGAAGATGAAGGTGGCAGCAACAGCACAAACACCAGCTTCTTTGGCCAACTCTTTCCTCCTCATCTTCATTACTCCTTGTGATTTCTACATTCCTGTTGATTTTAACAGGCTGTAGTTCAAACTGAAAAAGCTTAACAATGTTATTCATCCCTGTTTTGGCTGGACAGAGCTAGCACAGTCAGACCAAGCTTACATCATTTATACAATATTTTTAAAATGTATAAAAACTAAACATTATGCATTAGTGCATCATTTCTGTTATTCTGTCATTTCTGTTAGTTCCTGCTTTACTTTTTGGAAACCATGGATATGGAAAACATTAATATGTAGAGTTATTTTTATATGCACATTTTTATCAAACCTCCCAGTGTGAAAATGAGTATTTTCACAAACTTCTTCATCTCAATTCTTTGCCTATATCAACAATGCAATTGTCAGAAAGGGATGAAAAAGATCAACTTCAAGATATTATATATTGTTCACAAAGATGTAAGTAGACGCATGGAGCTGAACCTGAGTGGCGGCGTGCCTGTGGACCTGCATATTCCACTTGTGAACACAGGCTTTGTTTAAGTGAGCGTGCAAATCTCCAAATGTGTTGTGTGCACGTGTGGAAACGATTTTGGAGTGTGCAAAAGCTCAGCCTTTGTTAGCGAAAGAAAGCAGGTCAGCAGAATCAGGCCCTATGGCATGACGTTCGCCGAAGCGTGAAGACTCTCCCTCTCACTAACCTGGACTCGTCTCTGTTTTCATGCTCTCTAGTTTTATACATTCATTTAACATCAGTCCCCCCTCTTCCTCCACTGACGTTCCTTCTCTCCTCTCTATGCCTGTTTTCCTTTATGTCTCTGTTGCATGTGGCGCCTGTTTGCGCTCCCTGTGTCTTGAGGTGATATCGGTTTTTGAGAACAAGAGTGAAAGGTTGTTTTTTTTTTTTGTGAGTGCAACCAACATAATACTTGGAAACTTCAGCTTGTTGAAGCTGCATTTTTGTTCAGATGAGCAGCTCTGGGAAAGCAATCAATGCTTTCAGAGTGTTTCTCAGAGTGGTCAGCCCACCCATTCCCAAATATGCAGAGAGTAATATGCAGGGAGTAGATAGATGCAGGATTGAGAGATGTATGAGCCTTGGTAAACCCCTAAAAAAATGCACTTTCTGCTTCAGGGATTCATCAAATCTTAGCAGAGTCTGTCAGAGCCTGAGCTGCTCTACATCAACTACCTAATGAAGTAATGAAGAAATTAAATATGAGTTGTTTGCAGAACGAAATGAGGTAGTCGTTATATCAAACACTCCTCTAGGGCAGCAATTAAAGCAATTTAACAAGAAACGCTCTTGTATTGTGGAGCACTGACTGTTTATTATGGCTCTCAGCTGAACCGAGCATCACAGCAGCGTGCACACAAGTGTCATTCTTGCGACTCCGGCTGCCGGGTGGGATGAACCACATGTCGTACCATGCCTCCATGCTTCCATGGAACAGCCGCTTAGCCAGTGACTTGGGCCAACATGCTCACCCTGGCATCACCGCGGCTCATAATTTGTTTAACCAGCAGAAAAGGCTTGCTTGTGCATGCAGTCACCCTTGCACTTTAGGTCATTCCTTTGGTTTGCAGTGTTACATCACCATGGTTGTATCTTTACTTTGACAGATAAACGCCTCTCATTGTCTTCGGCATTCTTCGTGTCCTTCGGTCAACACAAGATTCAAGCCTTGCCACACACTGGTGATCTTCTGTGCCAAGTTAATTCTGAATTTCAGCATTTATTTACAAATCAGTGTCTGTTATACAGCTTTAAATTGTAAAACTTGTCTGTGTATCTAGTTTGTGCAGTTGTTATCAGTCTGTCTTTGAATGTGCTATATTTGTCAAGATCTTATTTGGCAGCGCATGCCTACTTTATGTTATATGATGATTACAAATATAAGGTAGCAAAGATCACTTGTGGGGTTCCTGAAGGCTCCGTTCTCGAGCCACTTTCATTCATTACCAATATGCTGTCCTCAGCTCATAAATATATGATATTTTACACAGTTCCTTTAGGTAATTGTTTCTCCCAGTTCAAAACGTCAACCATAAGCCTAGCTTAATCCGTTTTCACTGTTACTGGTGTATCAAAACACATATCTAAAATAAACAGACAACACTTAGCCTAGTGGGGAAGATAAAGAAAGCCTGATGGCCCACCGGGCATTATGACACACCTACATTTCAGGTGTAGGTGTGTCATAACATTTCTGAACATTTCAGGGTTTCAGGAAAACCCTGAAATGTTGGTGTTACTATGGTCTCTGAAATACATTTTGATAATAAACATAAAGTCTATTACTTGATTGGTCCTCTGCTATCTTAAAACATTGCCAGAACAAAATATTTCCTTTTAAACCAGGACACAGAAACAAGTGGTGCATGCTTTTATTTTCAATCGGTATTGTTACTGTAATTTTATGAAAGATGTTGAATTAATAAATCTGCCTCACATAGACATTCTTTTAATTTCAGTGAGGGAAATGGACCAATACTTTATTGCAACTGACCATTTCATCTTATTTTTAGTATACCTCAAATTTGGGTTAAATGTTATCATTTCTGTGTAGAATCTAGATGGATACTTAGCGTCTACAGGAGTCTTCATCTCTAAATCTAAACATAACACCCCCAAGATAGCAATAAACACTTTGTAAATGAGTTTTCTCTAATCAGGACGATTTTCTACTTCCTTGTTGCATACTTTGCCGTAGATTTCTCAGCTTTCTCTTCCTCTGCCTGGTTTCATGCATCCCATGAGATGGTTTCGTTGTGTCTTTTGCCTTGTTTTCTGCTGCAATGCCCTGACCAGGCTCCCCTGCCTCCCGTAGCTAAAATGTGCGTCGCCCACTGTGACATGCACATTTGTTGCTAGTGGGGGCTCTCTTGGTCGACATGTCCCAGTGATATGTTGTGGCTGTCTGTGGTCAAAAGGACGTGCTGTCAATCTGACTCTGCTTCCTCTTCATGACACTTCATGTCAACTGCCTGGGGTGCATTGCATGTGACTGCTGACTTGCCTACTCGTTCAGCGCGCAAAGCAGTGTATGTGCATTTCTTTCTGTCTATGTGTGTGTGTTGTAGTTGTGTGTGGACGAAGCATTTAAACTTCGCGTGTGCATGGTAGGTTTGGGCTTGGTCTAGATCTGTGTGGGTCTTGATTTAGCTGCAATGTGCCCTGGTGCTTCAACAAGAAAGTGATGCCAACATGATTTTTGGTTCGCCATGAGCTGTGTGCAGCAACAGCTATTGAAACCCCTGCCTTGTGTCTGCTGGACCAGCCTGTAATCCGTAAAATCAATCGTGTCAGAGGAGAGAAAGTGGTTGGAAGTCAATTAGGATGGAATTCTAACAGGAAGCGTTCCTGTCGATTTTCATGTATTATCTTTTTTCCTTCCGACTTTATCATTTCTAATTTTCTGTGTGTGATTTAGGTTAAGTTGTGTGAAATTCCATTTCTATAACCTCTTTACTATTGCACATGTACCAGGCCTCCTACATGAGCTCTTTGTCCACTTGGTTAATTTGTTCATCATATTGGAGGCGTTGTTTTAAATTCCCATTTCTCCTAAAAAAACTAAGAGCAGAGTGCATTTCTGGCCAAATTGCCAGAAATATGCATTAAATCTATTTCCATGCAGATTCCGACTCTTTCATATTTTACAACCTTGACTGTAACGATGACACTGGTGACCTCATGGGTTCATTGACTTTCATCGCAAAGGCAGTCAAGAGGTTAAATAATATTTGAAGGATGGAGACAGAAAGTCTCTAATTGGTTCAGACATCGCCGGGTTTTATCATGTCAGACAGCTCAACTGAGTGACGAGGGGAAACCCAGTGAGAAAATTAGGGGAAAACTGATGAAAGAAGAAGTGAAAGATTCAGTACCTCAGTCATCTTTGACTAGGACTCTGCTACAGAGAGTTTCTCTAAAACACGCCATAATGGGCTATCGTATTTTATTGTGTAAAGGTACATGCTGTAGCTTTAGTGATATCTTGAAGGGCTTTATGATAGGGGCTTCTATTCCTTTAAATTTGTTATGTGTAAAACAGATAATTGAGAAGTGAAATAAATTTTTGGTCTAAATACATTTTTGAGAGATTGTGAGACTGACTTAATATTTAAATATAGTCTGATGTAGATTATCAACGATTAACATTTAATTTAAACTCAATTGAACTCAATGTTATCCTTTCCAATGCTTTCCAGTCACATATAGATTAATTGCATAAAGTCCAGTTAAATTCTGATTATAGAACATTAAGATCAAAATTTATTTGTTGATCATACTTTACAAACCCTAAAACGTTATTTCGCCGCTGCATCCAATTACCTCAGCAAGGGTTCGATGACACAGTTGAGTGGGTTTAGTCATTGCAATTCTCCTATAAAAAGAAGAGAAAGGAAAAAAAAACAAGACCACATCACAAAACAAGACCACATCTCAAAACAAGACCACATCTCAACACCATCAGGGACGTCAGTTAAAATGTCAGAGTGGTGGAAATATGATAATCTGGGCTTCTACTGTGGCTGCAGTACCTTAATATGAAATAATAATTACTTTTACCCTTAGATCTCCTCTTTGTTAAAGCAAATGTTAGTTAGTTTGCTTAAACTTATACCAAGTTTAAGCAAACTAACATTTTAGTTTATGCAACCAAAATGACTTCACAAACACCAGAAATTGCTGCGAAAAGGTCAACTTTGTCAGCAGAGTGTGTTGCAGTTCTTCAGACAAAGGAAACACCTGAGCAAAACTGAAACTATGGTGAAGATGTAGGTAAGCTGTGCTAAACTTATAATGAAGGAAATATACAAGGTCAGGCAGATGAGAAACCTAAAAAAAATTGCGGCTAAGTTTAATTCTTTTGAAAACTCAAAGATTATCGTTTGGGATCGTTCGTTTTGTTGGCTGTAGACATTTTGTGCTAAGTGACTCAAACAGATAGCAAAAAAAAAAACAAAAAAAAAACAAATTGACCCTACTGGCTTAACAGCTCATGCCTAATGAAAACACTAATGTTTAAAAACAAGTTTTTGAGAAGTAATAGCTGTTAATCTTTTCTAAGATTGTCTATGGTAAATATATGGCTGTATAAACCTTCAAGATGTGTTGCAGTTTCCTGTTAGACTAAGGGTAGCGACTGTGCTGAGGCAAATAGACACTTCACGCTGTGCAACACCCAACTCAATTCGCACATATTTGATATCAAACTCCATACCAAATGTCTAACCAACATGTTGGGCTGTAAACCTCATAGAAACTATTTGTGCATGCCTGTGTGAAACAGGATGTCTTATTCATTCTTTCCCATCAGTGAACAACTCTGCAGAGAATCTCTAACCTGCACAGCTCATTTCTGAATCACTGTTAGGTATAGACCTTCGTATAATCTGATCTTTTCCATTCTGTTGTGGTTCCGTTCATATTTCCAGATTTTAATGCGTATCTTCTTAACGGTGATGAGTGACTGATTGGAAATTTTTCCACATCTGATCCGCAGACATTTGTTTTTCCCCCGCAGCAGAAGGAACTTGCACTGCCAGGCCTTGGTGTGTGATCGTAGCAATTTTGTCTATGTTTCATTCAAAAAAGGACAGAGAGAAAATAGCTGGAGCCCGAGTCTGTCACTGTCACTATTAACACCGCCTCCAACTGAATTACTCCACTGTCTGGGCACTGCATAATGCACTGCACAGTAATCCTAGTGGTGTGGGTCTTTGCTTGGACGTAAACACAGGAAATGCTCTTTTCGGAGACGCTTCTTTTAAGACGGTATTACGTTTCCATTTGCTGGATCGAATTAAAAAGAGAAGAAAACTCTGTTTGATCCATGTGGGAAAACTGGAGTGAAAATGTGTGTCTGTCAGTACGGCAGTGCCTGTGAGAGGTCACATGAGCAGAGGAATGACACGGAGAGAGCGAGGTCCCCGGGGCTCCAGGCATTGTGCTAATGTACGTCCACAATAGGCTCTTTGGGTGAGGATTCAGAGGCTGAGAACTGCTGCATTTACATGCAGCTGAGCAGACTTTGCATCTGTGAAGAGCTCAGCTTCAAACGTCCTTCCATGCACTTTACTGGGCCGCAGCATGCACTTGTTGTCTATCCAGGCTCTATTCACAGTCCTGGTGGAGCGATTGCTGGGCCGGTGGTGAAGGTCCACTTCATAAAGTGGACTAAGAATAGTTCAGTGACTGTGCGAGTGAATCGCAGTCTTGTCTCTCTCCCTCGTACGGCATTCCAGAGTAGGAGGGCTGAAAATGCTCCTGCCGTTGCTGTCTGACCGCGATGCCCTGCAAAAACCTTGCATAGTCATTCCCGTGCCATATTCACGACAGGAAGATATGGATTTTACTTTAAGGCGGAACAGGAAGCACACAGGCGCAAACTAGGAATGCCTAATTTTTAATTTGACAATAAAAACACCATTTTTGGATGTGCAAATTCGTAACCCTAAAGTCTTACAAAGTCCATATTTCTCTTTGAGGAAATAAACCGTTCTTTCTTGGGACAGCCTGTGTCAGTTTGTATCCAATGGCAACCAATAACTAAAAAGGAAAAAAGTAATTTTTCCATCTTATGGTGATAATCTATACTTTTAAAATGGTTCACTGTATGTCCAATTACTTATACCTATCAGCAGGAGGTCATTTAGTTTTATGGTTTGTAGAATAGAGGTCATAAACTGTCAAATTGTATGGATATTAAGTGGGAATAAGGGACGATAGAAGGTGTTCAGAAGAAAATATACAATTATACATATAATTATAAACACATTTGAACATTTTTATGAGCATTTATCTCTGTAATTTATAAACAATACTTCATATTGAGGCATAAACTGATACTCAATGGCAACCTCGAGTTAACATTAGATAGATAGATAGATAGATAGATAGATAGATAGATAGATAGATAGATAGATAGATAGATAGATAGATAGCATTTATTGTCATTGAACAGGATTCAACGAAATTTCTGTTGCAACTCCGGTGCAAAAAGTCAAATATATACAATAAATAAAATAAACAAACGCACAATAATAATAATAACAATATATACAACTAAAATTAACTAAAGGCATTAATCACACTTGATGTTTTTTTAATGCTGTATAGTGAAGGCAGGTTAGGAGTCATAAGTGGTAGATAGTGACACATTTGGACTGTTTTGCTGATGTTCCTGATTCAGTTCCTCAGTAAAGTTGCTCTGCTGCCAACTCTTATTTTTTTCAAAACTATTTTAACTAGTGGTTTTTAGTATTTTTGGTATCAACAAATGCAACGATGCCTTTGCACTAGTCAGACAAAAGTAAAATGCAAGATGAAGAACAACAATTTTCTTTTTCAGTACTGAAGGAAATCATGACAGCATTTTGATGGTCAGATCATATCTAGAGAAAAAAAAAAAAAAAAAAAAACTTGCCACAAAGTGAAGAGCTCCTCACGATATGATGACCTTGAGTAATGTATCACAGTTTTACTAAATCCTGGTAGAAACAAATAATTTAGAACAAAAATCCATAAGATGAAACTTTTTTTTTAATAGGAATTAATATTTTTTTCTGCTTCCCAATGTCCCCCTTGTGTTTTATTCATTTATTTTTTTTCAAAAAGTACATTGATAGACCATTGTGAGGAACAACTGAGTAAATGTTGAATGGAGAGCAAAATGTGCAGTGCATCAGATCTTTACATTGAAGTCTGGAGCATGTCACTGCACTCCGTTTGCTACTTTTAAAGGTGCAGTCAGCTTTGGGCAATGCAACACTGTCTGCCTAGCGCATCAGGAATCAGTGCCATCGCATTGTAGGACATCAAGATTCAAGTGTATCGTTGCGGGACAGAAGCTACATTCCAGCTGGGAAGTAAGTGAGAAGAAAATAGATTGCTTTGTCTCGTTTCTGGAAATCAGGACCATGATAACATAAAAAGTATTCATAAAATAACAAATTGTGCTCAGGAAATCGATGTAATTTTGATCAAAGATGGCAAATTTTGCCATTCCTCCTAACTCATGCTAGCAGTGTCACATTGACGTGTTGCCTAATGGCAACACTGGCAAATCAGCATAAAGGTGAAGTAGTTTTTGTTGGTGGGTTATAATTTATAGGGTTTTAGTCTTTTGTTTGAATTACCAACTTCAATGTCTGCATTGTCCGTATAATGAAGACATTATACGGACAATGCAGAGAATAGCTTGCTTGAGACGAAAGCTGTTCTCCTAGCTTGCGTCTCAAGCAAGGTAGGAAAATAGGCTTTTCCTAGCTTGCTTGTGCTGCTTGAGACGCACAAGAAATGGATTGGATGGTAGGGGTCATGGAGAGCTATTTGGGGTGTTAAGGCAGGACAAGTGTGGATCTGGTTTGGGGGGAGAGAAGGGAGACAGTAAAGAAACATTATGCTTATTAAAACACATGAGGAAAAGTCTTCAGAGCAGCTGTGTCCTCAGCCTGAACTGAGACCCCAGGGAGACTCAGCAGAGCTGAGTGGGAGTCTGGTTAGTAGACATGACTGGTGTGGAGGTTACATGTAGGCTTTGTGTAGGTGTCATGTGTAGGAGTTGTGAATGGATGATTAATGCAAATATAACCATCTAAGTAGGCTTTTTGTTGCAGCGAAGATATAAATTGGAGGTTGTAAAGAAGCCTTCCTGCAATCAAGCTGTTGTTTTTATATTCATAAATATAGTTCACACATTGTGCTGGTATGTATTTCTGGCTGGAGAGGACGCAATTAAGTACTGGTGGAGAATGAATACGTCAAATTCAAAGTCAGGACACAATATTCAAGCTTATAGAGTTACAGGAAAAAGGACTGAATACGAAAAAAACATTTGTGGATGTTTTTTTCGTATAAGAGTTTCTTGGTGACTTGGTGCACTAAAAGTAAAATTAAGACTGAGAAATTTCACAAGCAGATTTGGTGTCGTGTTGGTTGGAGAAAACCTAACCTAACTAAATATCACAGATGTGATCTTTAAAAAACAAAGAGTAAATGTCAGCATTGAAAGAAAGAAGTCATAAAGATCATGCTGTGATGCAGCGATTTTTATTATGTCGCTCTGATGTTCTTTCCAGTGAGATGAAATTTTGATGTGCAGATTAATATTGACAAAATGTCCCCTTTCAGCTGAGAGGCTCCATTTTCTGTTTCTGCGATGGAGAATCCTATTAAATGAACAGCGGCTTTATTTTTAACCATTGTTATTACTGTACTTCTACTTCTGATACCTTCTTTTTGCATGAGCTTGTGCTTATTTTTGCAACTAAAAGTATGTTTGTTGCACCTAAAGTGCAAAGGCAACTGAGCATGCCAACAAAATTCTCTTATCTTTTTCTGAATAAAGGCAAATGCAGATTTACAGTGTTTTGCAACAAGCATTCAAACTTTTCCAGATTTTGTCCAACAAACTACTATTTATTTTACTTTATGTGACAGACCAACACAAAGAAGTTCATAACTGTGAAGTGGAATTAAATTTATATGGTTTAAAAAAAAAATCCTGAAAAGTGTTTTGTATATTCATTTGTAATGAGTGTCTTTTGTTTATTTGGTAAACATGGTTTCTGTTGCAATTTTGGCTTTTTTTTAAAAGTGTTTTTAATCTAAATCTGCTTTAAACTTCCCAGAGTTTTTTCCTGACCATTCTGTTGTGTTCCTTGGTCTTCATGGTGTTTTTCATCAATGCTTTCTAATAAATCCCTGAGGCCATCATAAAGCACCTGAGTTTGTAAATGGAATTGCATACAAGTTGACTGTTCTTATTTGCCTAATGAGTGACTTGCAAATTATGTAGGGGTACTAGAGGAAATGGGGTTGGATACATAAGAATACTCCCCCTTTCTAGATTTATTAGACTTTTGTAAAAGTCCAAAACCATACGTGCTACAGGTTGCAGGTAACGAGTATCTGCTGCTTTTGTCTTGATCTTTTTCCCAATGTTAACACGAATGATGTTGGTTGTAATACGACAACATGTGAAAATGTTCAGTAGGTAAAAAAAAGCTTTGCAAAGCATTGTGTTTTGAGAAAGAGCAGTTTGTTGCAATATTCATCTACAATCAGCGACCTCAGCTGTCTGAGTCAGGACAGGAGGAGAGACAGAAGGGAGATGTGGAGAGGTGCCATGTGGGAGAGAGAATTAATGAAGGTCTCCAAGAGGAGCTGTGTGTCTGCTTTTTCTGCTAGGCTCTCCTTTTAATACTTCACGTGTTTTAGAAGTCTCTCTCCTTTCACAAACGTGTGTAGATTCTTTTCAGACTTCCCTGTTGTCCCAACACAAATATCTAAAAGGATTTTATGTTCCATAAGTACTTGATTTACCGCTGTCTGACATAGTTTCTAAGAAAACCTTAACAGCTATATACTGTATATACTGTATATATATATATATATATATATATATATATATATATATATATATATATAAAACCCATTCTGCAAGAATATCAGTTCAGTTTCTTTTATAGTGCAGTCCAGTTAATAGCCAGGCGTCAAAGACACCTCCCTTTTACTTGCTTTCTTTCTCTCTCTTCCAGCCTCACCAATGTCCCTCTATTCACCTTTGGTTTAAACATTGTTCTCTGACAATGACAAATGTATCTTTCTATCATGTTAACAGTTTTCTGTTCAGATTGCACACTTGCAAATTTTAAGTTTAAAGTCCTTTGGAAACATTTCTCTTGTAAGTGACTAAAGTAGAAACGCGGTGATGTTTTCCTGCTTTCAGTTTTGGAATTAATTTTAGACGGAAAATGAAACCAAAAGAGGACGACTGGAAAGTTTTAACAATGCCCTCCGTACCCGGCAGCAGATCTTAAAATTGCCCCCCCCACCCCCTTTCCAAATTCTCCGTCTCATCGCCCCTCTCTAGCCCCCTTCCCCCAACATCCCTCCTGCCTCAGGACTCGAGCTCTAGTTAAAGACTTTTTAATAGCTTCCCTTTCTAAACAAACCAACTACCAGAGAACCAGATAGCATCTCGCGCATGCAGTGCCTCCTTGAGGTCATTCGTGAAAGCTGTAGCAGCGGAAGCAGAAGAAATTCAGACTGGCATAAACAGAGATGCTCTCATAATGTAGTGCACAGAATGCTGCTGTGTTGAGTTCCCAGCACTAGATGGCATTGGCAGTGTGCTGTATAAGCTCTTCAAGTTAACAACCAACATAAACAGTGTCCCAACACCGACTTCCTACGTTGTGTGCAGCCTGATTGTATTGCATGAAAATCTATATTTAAGATCATGCCTTTGCTTAATGGTTCTGCACACTTACAGAGGCAAATTAACATCGGTCAGTTGTTTTAGGCAAGACGTTTTCTGACCAATTTTGCAAGTTTATGTTGGCCGCCTGCTGAGAATGGAGAAGCAAAGCTTAGTTTGCACATTTGAAACAGAATCCTACTTCTTCAAAAGTTCCTTCTAATGAACTTTTTATGACTTACAAACAGAGAAAAGTTCAAAACACGTCCCTTACGAACATTAGTGCAGAGTAACATTGCATGTGTTATGAAGCAGCTTTGAAGTGGACCACAATGTAAAACAAAACTAAAGGTTCTGCAAATGTCTGCAAGTCAAAACCAGAAACTACAGTCCGAGAATAAAATAAGCAACGAATGTGATCTCACAGCAAAGCTCACTAAAGCTACAACGTAGGGACAGACTAAAGAGTAAAAACCCTAAGAGCACTGACAAAATGTGTTGCAAAAAAGTAATAAACCAGAAAAAAAGGGGTCAGCTCACAAAAGCCACACATTCTGACATCTGTCACCTAAGAAAACCTCTCCAAATGCATCAGGTAAGTGAAAAAAATTACTCAGTTTACACCTTTTCTGCCTTCCTGTTTGTCAGAGATGGTGTGCTGTGGTAATGCATCAGCATTCTGTGGTTTTTCTGAGAAGTGCATCTGACAAAATACTTTGAGACATTATCACTAGTTATGGGATGGTACTGGGAGTGTCTACAGGGTTTTTGGTCAGTCGTGTTTGTCATGAGCTGATAAGATTTCTGCAGTCGTAGTGAAAGTTCTCGCGTACGTCAGTCAGGAAAAGTTTAATGTCGGGCCTTTTTGGTTTTTTGCCCTCTGCAAATGCCAAATGCTCCACTGCACTTAACTCGTTTCTTGAATAGCAGCATCCCTCACATTGTAGCTACCATGGTAACAGGGGCGTGTTTTCCTGAATAAACTCAGTGGAGCTCCACACCACATCAAAACATGCTGCCATGATTCAGCCTCCAGCTCTACAGGGAGTCTAACTATAGCAGAGCTAGCTGCTTACAAGGCAGTGTTTGCACGAGGTTTAATGAATTCCACCTTCCCGTTTGGCCTAGTTGGATGAAGTTTTTCAAGTTTTACCTTCAGGGACTTACCGGCACAGACTTGCGCCGTGCATGTGTGCGTTTGTTCGCCCTCCTGCAAAATGTAGAATGTGAAGCGTTCGCTTTGTTGTTTTTAAGGATTGTTCGTCAGAGTAGCGGTCCTGTTGGGGAGAGAGGGATTACATTGATGGAGGCTCCACAGCTGGAACACATTAACTCCACGCATGATGAGAGAACTCGGCTTCACACAACACGGTGATGTCATTTTCCTCAGCGGTTCGGGCTCACTCACAGTTTAAATCCAGTTACACACATGCAGAACCTGGTAACCACATTTACATCATGTAAACACAGTAACAAAAAAAACAGAGCTGTGTTTTCATGCTCATTGATTTTGCTCAGCTTGTCCTGCAGGGGCAATTTAGAGGAGCATATTTTTTGTTATTATGTTGATGTTTTTCTTCAGACTGGACAGTGCTGTGACTTTTTTGTTTTCTTTTCTCACCCTTACATATTTCAGATCATCAAACAATTTTGCATACCAGACAAAGGCAACCTGAGGAAATAAAACAAATGATCCATTTGAAAATTAGATTTTATTTTTAATTTTTTTGCAAGAACTATACAAACTAACACGGCCCTGTGTGGAAAAGTGACTTTCCGCAAACCTGATAAGAGGTTTTGCCACCCTCTACAGCCACAACTGCAATCAAGCACTTGTGATAAATGTCAAGGTTTCTTTTTAGATTCCTGTTGAGGAATGTCGGCCTTTTATTGCGTTTGCGACACAAATGGCCTTGATTTACCAGTAGCTTGACAGAAAGAAAGACACAGAGACGGGGAAGATATGCTGCAAATGGGTTGGGGTCAGGAATCAAAACTAGTGCTCTTTCACTGAGCCGCGTGCTGTACATGCAGAATTGTTTTAATTCAGAGTCATTGTATAAATAAAATGTATGAGTTTCTTTTTTCTTTTTAGCACCTCATACTGCTGTTCATGTCAAAAATATGTAGTAAGTTTAAGGTTTATATTGCTTGTCGTTCAATATAAACCAGTGGTGGGTGGTAATATGCTCACGGCCCGTTGACCTCACTGACAAATGCTCGTAATCAGCATTAGTATTTAAAATGATATATTTATTACTGACAGTAGTATGCCTCAGGAAGATTTATAGACATCTTATAAATCCAGATCTAACCTTAAGTCATGCTCCTACTGAAACACTAATGTCTGGGAAAGCGTGAAGCATGGTACAGACAAGTTGACATCCTTTTTACTTCCTTCTGACCTGACTTTGCTCTATTTTATGCTACATAGAGTTTTAAGGTGGGGCGTTTCTGTTCCTGTCAAAGACTCATCATCACTGTCAACCCTTCTTCTTTCAACTACAATTACCAAGAGGAGAGTTTTTCTTTTAAGGTTTAAAGTTAAAGCTAAATAAACAGAATGTCCATAATGTCCACTGTTTGACATAAAGCATATCTTAAACAAGCACTAATGTGTTTTTAGACAGTTTTCAGACACAACCTGACAGGATTTCTAGGATTTGAGCTGGTCTTCTGGATGTGCTGTAAAGTGATTTTGGTCTCTCAAGTTGCTGTCATTATGATTTAAAGCTCTGTGTAAAAGCACTTTAAGCACTCTTCCACTCTGGATAAGCTTCTTGGACATTCTTTTAAAATGGCCATTATTACTCATTATCCAGGCTCTGCCAAAGTCTTTTATAGTTTTCCTTTGGATAATGGCAGTCTTTTGTTTCTAGACAAAAGTGGCAAAAATAAAACTTTAAAATTCTTTCCGAAAGCTTGGGAAACAACAACAACAACAAAAAGATCACATATAGTAAATCCGGTTTAAAGTGTCTCCACTCTCTCACTGTTTGAGCGTTTTATGACATTTTCAATTCTGGCCAAGATCGTCCTTGCAGCAGCCCATACGATAATGTACCATGTGTTTGGAAATGGTGCGAAGGCAGACGGGGTGAATCAGTGTATGAGATCAAGACAGCTGTGTAACATGGGCACATTGCTGGAAACCGGAGGGCACGTTGGTGTGGGCATGTCTGCATGACGGGACCATTGTGGAAACCTGGCGTAGAAACAAAGCCCATTTCTGTGGCTCCAGTGTGTAAACGCTGCTGCTATGAGGCATGTTGCACTGAGTGGCTCTCAGTGACAGGCAGTGGATGTAGAAGGAGGAGAGGCTGATGGTGGGAACAGTTAATGTTTGTCTTTTGTGGACTTCACAGGCTGCGCGGGACATGTTCTCTGTCATCTCCTGCTAAGTGGGCCGTGTTTGTTAACAGCACTGTGTGGGAGGAAGGGCTGAAACTCTCAATGTCTACACTTTGGTGCCTCTTTCTGTTTGTCCATTTGTGTTTATTTGCTGTTTATATATATAGCTGTGTAAAGTATTATAATAATGAAGATGTCAGTGGGTGGGGGGTGGGATCTTGCTCAGCACTGTCATGGAGCTGAGGAGCTTAATAATGACCTAACGGCATCTCCATGGTTACCTCACTCTGTGTTGTGAGACCAAGAAAGTGCAAAACTCAGGAGCTCCTCATTTTACTTAATGTAGACCCGAACTTAGAAACTTTATTACACATATAGGGAATTCAGTTAATCATAAAATAGTGACTCAAGGGTTTTATGTAATAGTTTGGAAAGACTTCATAGACACCAAATGTATTTCTCCTCTTACATTTATCTGTTTGATTCATAGCTTGGAGTAGCTATTTGCAGTGGAAAAGTTGTAAACAACTCCCAATTTCTTACAGAGTTAGAGAGATTTAAAATCTGCTGCTGAATTCTGATTTCTGTCATATTTAAAATTTCCAATACCAATTTTAGCCAGTTTAGATTTATATTTAACATATAAACATTCGACATATGGGTCTAGGTTTTTGCCCATGTATAATTATTTGTTATTTATGTTTGGATCAGAGCTGACATCACACTGCCAGTGTAGAATAAAGGAACATTTAGCAAATATTTTGAAGACAATGGCATATTATGAGATTCCTGCTTTATCTACTTTATGTAAGCAGTTAGCACACATCATGAGCCTCAATGTGGATATTGTAGAGGATGTATTTACTTGCTATAAATGTGAGATTTTCCCCCAAAATTGCCAGAATCTCCATATTTTTGACATGTTCCATGATGGAGAGAGATTAAAAGCGTCAAAGGATTAAACAGAGCAACTTTTCTGCAGGAGGTTTTTTGCTCTACCACTTCCACAGCCTAAAAAACTACAGACATATCTCAGTTTGAACATATTTTTAGAGAAATTTTGTAGCAATTCTTTTGGAATACTTTTGCACATCTTTCATGTTTTTTCTGACTACAGTTTTAAAATAAAATAGCTAAGTTTGAGCCTTCTTCACTCAGTAAAAACATGTTCCTGGTGGTGTTCACCGATTTGAAGCCCTCCTGAATTTTTTATTTTTCTAAGCCTGCTGGCCCTTAATCAGGTTTGATCGAGTTGAAAATTGTCAATTTCTGATCAGCAGAATATTTTTCCTATTTATCTCCAGTTATTCATGGAGATAATTGGTTTTCCTTCAAGGTTTTTGTGATCAATATGATCCAGAATCTCTCGCAAAGCCTTTCTTTGGCCTCAGAGAGCTTAAAAGACTTCGTCAAAATACCAGTGCAAACATGCTAAAAGCTTTTCGGCTACTATAATGAGTGTTTGATTGTTGCATTGTCAACAATCACTCTCTGCAGCAGATGAATAGTATCTGAAAGCATTGTATTAAATGAATGGTATTATGCATTTAAGGCACATTTTTAACCCAGTCAAGTAACTACGTATGTTACCTTCAGTTGTTATAAAAATGCTGCATATATCAAATATAGTTTGGTCTTTGCCTCTTTAAGAAGCTCCTACTCTTTCGGACACACCATCACAACAATGCTACTCCATTATATAACCATTCATAGGAGCACTGGGCTGAGACAAATCAGCAGGTCTGTGAAGATCTTCTTTTTCTATAGTGAGCTCTCTCTGGTGTTTTCCCTTTTAGCTGCTTACACTTTGTTTCATTTTCACTGATTCTGAGAGTTGCTGTAATAAAGCAATACAGTCACTGAAATAGAAACTCTTTGGTAGTTTTTGGTCAACTGATAAGTGACTCGGCCTCTCTCTGACAGCTAGTTGAAGTGCTGCTCTGAACCTCATGTCCAGCTAATCCAGAGACATGCAGTGCCTCGCAAAAGTATTCATATCTACTTCAAAACTCTACATTCATTGGCTTTACTTTCACTTTTTAATGACATTATTGTGAAAATGCATGATGGAAAACTGTAATAGAATTATAACTTTAACTCATCAGTCTAATATTGTAAAAGGAAAAGTGAAAATATTTTTTGCCTACATGTCACGACCGCATTTTGTTATGTGTTTTATTAAGGTTTTATGTGATTTACCAATGCAAAGTGTTGCATAACCATGAAGGGGAAGTAAAATGATACATGGGTTTCAACAATTAAAAGAAAAGAAAATAAAACCCTGGAAAGCGTGAGCTGCAGGTCCACTCCTTCTATCACCCCTAGACACTAACATTCTCCCTGGATCCCATTTAAGGGTATCGGAGTAAAAGAGGCTGTGCAGAAATGCAAACCAGAGTTTTGTGGTGTTTTTTAGACACATCCTGAAAATTATGGCCATATATAATCTCACTTCGCGACTGCGAGGAAGGGCAATGGCAGAGTCAAATGCATAAAAAATTAATAGAGGCAAAAATACAGAGGAAAAGATGGCTGAACAGTTTGCTGATAGAAACAAAGACAAACTGGCATTGAGGGAAGAGAACACACTCACTAAATACACACAGGAGGAGGAGATGATTGTGAGCAGGCTCTTCCAATCAGGCTGGTTGGAGACATGCCGGAAGCAGAGAGAGGTGGAGCAAATCAAAGCTGCCATGTAGCATCATTTTAGATCAGGGGTCTTCAAATCCAGGCCGTGAGGACAGTGTCCTGCAACTGTTAATGTGTCCTTGGTCCAAGACACCTGAATCAAATGGTCGAATTATATCCTCAGCATGTAGTCAAGATCCCCAGAATCCTTCTCATGACCTCATTTTTCAGCTCAGACACATCCAAAAGTTTCAGAACACTGGGCCTCGTGGATTGGAGTTGAAAACCACTGTTTTAGATCCCAGTGATTTTAGCAAATATATCAGGGTCTGTTGAACTAAATTCAAAGCAAAAACCTGGCTTGCATTAATCCTTAAAAAAAAGAAGTCTTTACTTTGTTCTGTTTGCAGTTCAACAAGGACAACTGGCGCAGAATAAAAGGGGATTTTATGATGACAGATACGTCAAATTGAGAAATGTTTGCTTCTGGGAACGCTCCTCTTTTTTTTTCGTTCAGCCACAGTCAGTGAAATACAGCAACACCAGATGTTTTGAAGACATGAGAAAAATCAGAGTCACTCAGCAATATCACAAGTGACGCAATGGAATTTGAATGCATGCGGGACATCGGTCTTCTGCGGCTTATCTTTATGCTCAAGCAAAATCTGAATGATTTCAAATGTAGACTCTGCAGGGCTAACACGCCACATGCATGCCTCATCTGTAAGGCCACCACTCCACTCTCTCCATCCACTTTGTGTTCCTAAACTTTTCATTCTCTCACACTTCGCTGCAACAGGATTGCGGCAAAATCACAACACACATCACAATCAGCCGGGGTATGCATTATTTAGCCGAGCAGTTGCAGCTTTGCAGAATATTTGCTGGAAGCTCTTAGGAGCAAAACCCACAATGGCCCAAACACAACAAACAGAGCTAAGACTGAAAAGTGTTGGTGTAGTTTGGGAAACAAATGGAGAGAGACATATCTGCAGCAGTATGGAAATCAGAAAAAAATAGCGTTGGCTTGAGTGTGTGTGGAAGTCGGGGTGTGCATATGTGTGTGGCGGCTGGTTCTGGTCAGCTGACGGGTTTTGCTGAGTGTGATTTGTTGGATGTGCCTGGCTTCGGCTGAACCTCACACAGCTGCAGTCAGTGTGTGTGTGTTGGAGGACGAAAATGAGAGCAAAAGAGAGCGAGAACACAAGAAGGGAAGAGAGAGAGAGAGAGAGACATGCAGGGCTGCCAGTGTGTCAGCTCAGCAACAGCAACATTAGGAGCTGCAGGCTGAAGCAGAGCAGCTTTGGGAAAACCTCCCCAAGTTTTCAGAGCAGGACTGCTTGACGGGACACCTGATGGAGCTCTAGGTGTCACACTTCTAGAGGAGAACACATCACCTCTGGCGGGACCAGAGGCCTGAGCAGATCGTCCGATAGACGAGGCTGAGCTCATCCGGAGCGGATCAGGGAGGATTCGGAGGCCACGGCGTTGGAGAATGGGATGCTCGGCCAGTGTGGTCTTGCTGCTTCGCTCGGTGGGCGGAGCAGACTGTGGTCATATATGTTCACGGCAGGACCAGGCATCAGTGGAAGCTGCAACTCCCACTCTGGAGGGTTACATCTCCACCAGTTCGCCTCTGACCATCATTATAATGGTAACCAACACCGCTGCATCTGTGGCTTCCCGTTAAGTACGAAATGCATGTGTGGATGAGCGGTGGGTGGGAGCTGGCATTGTGCTGGAAAGGAAGCAGTTGCGCCCAAAAAAAGCAGCTGCATTTTAAAGTTTGTTAGCATGCACTTTGAAACGTTTAAAAAGTACGTTGGGGTGTGCAGGTTTAAGTCATGCGTTTTGTCTTTCTGCATCTTGTTTTACCTTCCCTTGTTGAAATTTAGTTTGTTTTATTTTATTGCTGAGGCTGACAAATGAGCAATGGCTTGAGGAGGCCATTAAGTTTCACAGCTGAGAAAGAGGCAAAGAGACGGAAATGGAAGAAGGAGAGTAGAGTGGGGTGGTGGGGTCAGACATGAGGAATCTGGTTTCTGTGGGAAAAAAGTATTTTCTTTGCATTTGGCCTGAAGTGAAAAGGAAAAAAAGAAAATGTTATTTGATTTTCACAGAAGTATTTGGTGGATGAGAAGTGTTTCGCTAAATATATGAATGAATGGGTTACACAGTTGATGAATGGATTATGTAAAAGTACACGTTTCTCCTTACTATCTTCTCTCTTCAGGACAGAGTTCCCTGTCAGCCATCTGTAACAACTATTCTTAGCCAGACTTTTCTTTTTTTAATTCCAAGAAATCCTACTCTCTGTAAGCCAAGTGGAAAAAATGTTTGAATCTTGGCAGTAAGGAGATCTTTACAGTCGCCCCTTTTGTTTCCCCTTAATCCCCTTCCCTCCCTCCTTAAATCTTGTCGTCTTTGGTGCCCAGTTTCTGGCTCCTGTGAAAGGCAAGAGGGCGAGATCCACTCCAAAATCATATTAGCATGTGGACTCCGCTGATCCATTTAGCTCACGGAACAACTGAGCACAAAGTGCCTATCTTGCAGAGTTCCTTTTTTTTTTAAATAGGCATTTCCTTTGCAACAAAAAGTTCATTAGTCAGTGTTTGTATTTTGTTTTAATTGTGTTGCATTTTTAATAAACGAGACGTTTTATTATTTCAGAATATTCTGATGTGTAGGGCATTTTAAAACCGTGTTGCAAAATTACTGGGACTTCCCCGCAGGACCTCAGTGACCTGTATGAGGTCAGGACTTAACAAAAATCCCACATCCTTCTTGAATGACAGGGGCGATCCATTGAAGAGGGAGCTTGTCATGTTTCATTCAAGGCGTGTAAACCTTTGGCTCAAATATGGAGCGAACCAGTTAAAAAGAAAAACTCTTTGGTTGAATCAGTCCAAGCTGTGTATATGGCAGCGTACCAGCTGTTGCTCACATTTTCCCTCAAAGGAGAATAAAGATGCTTTGGACAGGGTGAGATTCTAAATCCGTGGCTTTACAAAGCCTCTTTGTGAGGTGCTGCTCTAATGCACGGGTGAATCCTGCAAACCATTTTCCCACTAATTAACTTGAAAACCTCGTTGGCCTTTTGAGGGCTCACAAGCAGCGGTGATAAATTTCATGTGACTCTATTAGTATCGGTTTAACTCGTCCTCCCTCCACATTTGACCACCAGATGTTTCTCTTGGCTACCTTGCTTCACACACATTTGTTTTGGTCGTGTGTACCCACAGTGCTGAGTGTTGTAGTCTGCTTCCTGGATCTTGTTCACTGGAAGGGAGTCAAGAGCCACGTTTATGGGCAGAGAGTTTATTTCTTTGATCTGAACCAAAGTTTGTTTGCACTTCAGCGCCTCCGCAAACAGATCAGACTTTTCGAGCGAATATCTCGAGTCTGACTCAACAAGGCCAGAGTAAGTGCACCCTCACAATAATTGTTGCGTCCTTGTTAAGAGTTTCTTGATTTTTACAAACAGAATTGGAATGTAAAACTGATGGATGGTGAAGAGGAATATGGTGGCACCAGTGGTTTGCCATTAGGTTTGAACAAAATTTTCCCTCAGAAAGTATGAAGATTGTGTGACTTATAAAGAAAAACAAATGTAGCCATTTGAAGTTGCTTTTGAAGGAACGGCACTATGCGAATTCCCCCTTCAGCTTGTTGAATATTAAAAGAATGAAAATGAAATGCAAATGAAAATGTCATTATAATAAAATAAAAATGAATAGTTAAAAAAAAATTATGACAGGTTTTTTTTTTCTTTTTATCACACCTGTCAACATGGTGGACAATGACAAAGTCAACCGCAACCTCCAGTGATACATAGAGTTAAATATTCCAGCTCTTCCTTGGACAAGATGTCACATTAATGTTGCTCCAAAACAGAAAAGCATCTTGGCGGATTTGATTAAAGGACAGAAGTCACTTGCAATTTCTAGTCATACTGATCGCTCTAAGCTCCCTGTAGTGGAAGCACATTTGTCCAGTCACACTAACAAATGTGCACACACATCGATAAACTGATGTGCAGATCTGTAGGCAATTTGGGGTGAAGTACCTTCCCCAGCAGCACATTAACACGTCTGAAATCAAGCTCATAACTTTCAGATTGAAAGACAAATATTCTGGAGGCTGGAGCAAACATCTGAAAAAAACCCAAAAACAATAAAACATCCCACAATGTTGTCCAAATCAAATTTGCATAACATAAACAATGGATTGAATGACAGTTTCTCAGTCAGCTCCGGTTATGTTTCCCTGGAAACCACTTATAAGTTGTTTGCTGTTAATTGGGACTGTCAGATAGGTAAGGAGCCGCGATCTTTGTGGAAAGGTCGACCTCATTGATGGTGACTTTTATAATAATTAGTTGTTGTTTTTTTAAGCCAGGAAAATGCAAAAATTAATTTCCAATGGCAAATAATGGAATTCAAATTGAATCTATCCTGTTTTCAGATGAACTTCTGATACAACTTTTAGTTATTCTTAATTAATTTAATTGTTTTTGTTTTATTTTTATTAAATAACTCTTGCAGCCTTTTGGAACTTTATTTGCATGCAAATTATAATTGCCTTTGCCTTGTTAGTTTTAGCAATTTCAATTATTCAATCTCATCCGTTTATTTCTCTTCTGTTAGACGGGAACTTCAGGCGTGTGACTCTCCATCAGTTCCAGAGCTTTCACCCTGTGTTGCTTTAATGATATGAAGCAGATGTTTTCTGTCTGGGATCTGCTCGTCTCTGCTGGCTCAGCAGCTGTCTTTAACCTCTTCCGTCTTCCGCTATTAGTCCACATCAATCTTCTGCAATATCTGTCTTTTTTACGCTCCATCCCTCCCTCTGTCACCTTCATTTTTTATGCTTTAATAGGACATAAAGCTCCTAAATCTTTGCTTGAAAATGACACGTCTTTCTTAGCTGTCTGTCTCTGTGTTTTCCTAACTTCTGTTCAATCTCTTTTCTCTTCTAATTTCGGACAGACTGCTTTGCTCCCAGCTATCCTTGTCAATAGTCACGCTGTGAGCCGACAGTCTGCTGCTCTGTTCGTGTCCTCCATGCAGCTGGAGCTTAGCATCAACCACACCCACCCTGCCTCACCCCTGCTGGGAGGGAGGAAGGGACACAGAGGGGAGACGGGACGGAGGAGAGAGGATAAAAGGGGATGTTTAACAGGGTGAGAACAAGGGAACGGGGTGAAGATAGAGAGAGGTATCAAAGAGAGAGAAAAAAACTGAAGGCTGTTGAGGATGTTTGATGAAATGTGGGAGCTGCTGAGGAGAAGCAGAGGTGGGTGGAGCCAGCTGGGAGGGAGCAGTGGAAAGGATGGAGTGAAGGGAAGAGCGGCTGCAGATACTGAATAGAAGTCACTGACTGAATTGATGAGAGAAGAGCTTTAAAAGACGAGGCTTATGAAACAGATTCCACAAGGGTTTCACTTAATAAATTTTTTTTTTTTCGCTGTTATCATTTCCCCAGTTGACAAACATATAGTTCAACTTTCTCATCTTGAATGGATGTGGCTCAGGTTGGTACAGGCTGAAAATGCAGCACACCTCACATTTAATGGTAAAGATGCATTAAAACACGTGAAATATATTGGCCTTCTCTTGTGTTGTCATTTAATCTTACATTTAAAAGTTTGATCCAGCTCTCCATCTGTCAGCTGGCGGGGTTTATTAATCTCTTTTACCATCCTCCTCACATTTCAAGTTTCTGTACTGACTGTAGATATGGCAAGTTTAGGTTTAATTTTGCTTTAATTTTCTTCTGGCTGCTAATTTATTTCTTTAGCTCTTCAAGTTATATGATTGCACTATGTATAATGCTACTCTATTGCCCTCTTGATACACGAGGGGAATAAAAGTCTGGGAGAGCCTTACTTCCCGACAATAAGGTGCAAAAGTTGCGAGCAGAGCTGTTATGGGATTTGTTCCTATTTCTATTTTGTGTTGCTTGACCAAATGATCTGCGTCTGTTTTCCTACTGTCCTGAAAAGCATCCATCGATCCATTTCCTATATGCACTTAATCCACGACGGGTCATGGGGACGCTTGTTTCCAATAACCTGTTTGTGGGTGAGAGTCCACTCGCAAAAGGTCACCAGTTCATCACAGGGCCTCATAGAAAGAGAATGGACAGACAACCATACGCATCAAGCTTATATTTCTTTTAGTTATTGTTATTTTACGGATTTAAGATCATATTACATCGGACCAAGGAAAGGTGATGCTTGTAAATCTGACAGATGAGCCTCATCAGAACTCATAGTCTTACTGAAGTTGACTGTAGCTCTGAATATAATCTAAACGCGCTCATATGATGGTGTCCTCTACAGACTGTGCTCTGGCCACCTCCCTACACAGTCTGAAAATAAATACATGAGCATTTGTTGTATCATCAAAAGTTGTTTCCTCTTGTATATGTCTCTGTTCTGCTCAGTGTAGGGAAGTGGGTGCTGGTCTCAGAGCAGCCAAACATGAGACAAGCATTATGCTGGCTGCCGTAAATTATGATATCTAGCTCATGTGCAATATATATGCTTTTTATTATTTTTATGAGCGCTCGTGAATGTGCTGATGTTTATTTTTGGCTCACAGTTGCTGTGACAATATTGCTTCGTGCAGGAAGGTGGTAGTTTGTGGGCGTGTTTGTTTCTGTGTTGTTGCGAACACCAAGAAAATGTTAAACTGAAAACACCAAATGAGATCGTCAGTGCCGCAGTTAGTATAGCCTCTATTTTTTTTAAACTCTGCGGCTAATTTATTTAAAAACTCCGGCTAACTCACTTAAGTTTAAAAAGCGATTTGTAGAATCTCTACAATCTGATTGGTTAATGTCTCGCTCAATGGGGACTTTCTTGCCATCTGTGTGTGTGTGTGCGCAGTGTCTGTTGGACAATCACACATCCACTTCCCCTCCATCCACGTGTGTTGAGGCAAGCTCACACTGAGAGTTAGTTCTGCTTCTGAAAGAGCACATGCCCACAATGTGCGTGTCGTATAGCTTTTCTTGACTTCAGGTTCTGGAGATGGTTCTCTGAAGGCAGCCGGCAATGAGTTTCAGGAGCAAAATCACCTTCAGGAGGAAAATAAAATCCAAACGAGCACGGGCGGATTTCAACCGGCTCAGCATTGTATGTATCTATGGTTTTTTTTTTCTACTTCTTGTAGCATTCTTCCTTATTTTAGATGGATTGACTCACTATTCCAGACTGGTAGTTGATCAGCAATTAGTTATAGATCATGTCAGTCATATTTTCTTGTGGTTTACACACATTTAGTGAGTGTACTATTTGATTAAAAATCTAGGACCACAATACTAAGCTTGGTTTGTACAGAAACCTACAAGTAGTCCTCTTGCTTTTCTTCGGAAGACATGCTTGTACCAGTCAATCCAGCTCGACAATAAACTGTAATTCTTAAATAATCTCCAGTTTTTGAGAACAGAAATCTAGACTTTTCCCTGAAACATTTCCTGACATGTCACATGAGTGCCACTGAAGTTATTAATTACAAATAAAATCCTTACACCTCAACTACACAGCTGCTTCTTGCTTTTAGATATAATCTAATTGTTTTTTTTCCCTATAGAGGTCATTTTAATTAACAGTTGCCATTATTTTAGAATGGTTAAAGGTCTTCAATAATTGGCAACAGTGAGTATTTTAGGCTAAAGTACCAATAGATTAACAAAGTTCAACAATCAAACAGAAATGAGGAACAAAATCCCCAGCGATAACTGTAAGGGATCACTGTTTGTTTTGTTTTTTCTTTGATAATAAATAAAGTAGGTTGAACTTCCTTCCTTGTTAAAAACACAAACTATCTTAGGGGCAGAAGTCGTTTTCATCCATGGTCACATTTTTGCAGAGAACTAAAACTGTATTTCCATCATTCTGTTGCCATCTGTTTCACCTTTTGTGCCAGAGACGGCCGTGAAAACAGCCAGGCTGTTAAACCTAACTGTGAAGCCCGGGCTACAGTATAGATGTGAACTGAACTAGCTACCTTAACTTCCTCTGGGTTTCTGACCACAACCTGCTGCACCTCTCACTTTGCTGTTGTTGCTGCAGGGCTGCCGCTCTCTGAATGACAGAAGTTGCTGTCTGCTGCTGTAAACATGCCTAAAATGCTGTTTTATTTTGTCATGTCACAAGTCCTGGTTGGCGGCTTACACTTTATTTGTGAGAAGATTGACTTGACCTGTAAAAGTAGCAGAAACTGTTGAGTGGCTGGTTCCTTAATGTTGTGTGATTCAATGCATTAGCCCACTATAATATCAGGAATTGTTATTATTTATTTAGTGGGAGAAAAACATAATTACTTTGACTGGAAGATAAAGGAAGCTGTCTAATACGCAAATTTATTGATCTCATTTGCTTTTAAACTTCACACTTTTCAGTGGGGTGTTTCAAAAGCTGAGCTATAGCAGCAGCTCCACTTCCTCTGCAACTTATTTAGGTTCCTGTGATGTCATGGTAAAACACCTAAAATGAACATAATGCTCATGGCTATTTGCCATGTGCGCACACACACATTTCTGCTTGAATCTGGCTGGTGTATGTACCTGAAATATCAAAATAACATCATGAATTTGGTTTGAACAGAAAAAGAAATGTTTTTTGTAAATATGTTGAGAGGTTTACTTTATTGCATTTTGTTCCCAAGTGGAGACATTTAGTCAGTTCAGCCATGACGGTGTTAAACACTTCACAATTTATTAATGGATTCTCTTTTGATTATGCCATGCAAAATCAGGAAGCGAAGAGTAAATATAAAGAATGCATTGCTTGACTGAAGAGTTTGCAAGGTTTTGTAAAACATCTTTCTACCCTGATTAAACATTGTCACTCGGTCATCACTGGACATAATGGCCTTCAAAATACAAATGCATTGCACTTAGTAGCTAGTTCCATCCCTGTCTATGCAGTTGCTTGTGTTGGTGATATGGCACATGCTAACTTTAAAATGATGATAATTATGATTTACTGTAATGATCTGTTGGTTATTATATATATGTTTTACAATATGTTCCATTTCATATGGCGCTTTATCACATTGTATTACATTGTGTTAGTGCCTTACAACAGTAATACACCCTTGAACCTTTTCAAACTTTTTTATTTTTGTACTCGATAAAAGTCTTATGTGATAGACCAGCTCAGAGTAGTGCATTATTGTGAAAACAAAGACACTGTGTATTAAGTTGTTTTTTTTTTCCTGAAAAAAATAAAATAAAACAAAATCAGAAAAGTTTGGCACATATTTGTATCAAGCTGAGCTGAGTGTTCGTAAGACCACTTTTTGCTGCAATCACTGCTGCAAGTCTTTTGAGGTATATCTCTGTTTTTCTTTGCAAAAGACCTCAATTGCACTCGGATTGGGTAGAGAGTGTTTGTAAGCAAGAATTTTTTTTTGAGTCTGGCCACAGTTTTATTAATGATTGGTCTTTAACTGGGCCATTCTGACACATAAATAAACTTTGAGTTAAACCATCTCTTGTAGCTCTGGCTGTATGCTTAGGGTTGCTGTCCTTTCAGATTCTTTTGCAGCCTCTCACAGGTGTGGCCTGTATCTACCTGCTTCCACTTTACCTTGATGCTGCCCATACCAGTCGGCTGCTCTGAAATTACTTATGGGCATCGGAGCGTAGAGGTCCCAGCAAAAATGCGTTATATACTTTTTATATATTTGCATTTGTAAAAGTTGTTGAAAAACATTTCTCTCCCTTTTCACAATTACGTGGTATGATGCACCAAATTATGACGAAATACTTTATGGTATCCTTCATTCATTCAAGTCATTCAAAATAACATGCTGCTCTATCATCTATTCCATTGCACTGCATTGCACCATGCGACACAGGATTGCTTCAGATTGGATAGCTATATGGTATCTTATAAGACACTGTATTTTATAGTGTTCAGATCCAACACACATCCAAAATTTAATTTTGCCCCTTTCCTTTTTCTCCATTTGCAGCAGGAGAAGCCGAAGCTGATCGATCCTCTTGACTATGAGGCTGTCATCTCTGAACTTTGGGAGGAGCTGAAGGAGGACCCGCTCACAGAGCTGCTCCTCTTCCCCGACAATGATTTCTCGGTAAGTGAAAGTTTTCAGTGGTTTGTGCCGTTGTGGAGAAATCAATCTATACGTTCATAGCTGCATTCAGGCTTTATAGAGTCATTGACATATAAGGCAACAAGAAACCTTTCTGTTGCGTCTGACCTTTTTAGAATGACGATTTGGTGTTAGAAAATAATTGGGTTTGTTATTGGACATTTGTCAAAGCGTTTCATCTGAACCTCGGCTAGTTTAACACAGCATTTCCCAACAACATATCCGCAAAAAAGTCTTGGCTGATCGAGTGAGTCAGTTGTTGAGCTGGAGCTCCTGGAAGAATTTAGGTCTGCTTCATAAAAAGTTATTTACTTATTTAAAATTAGCATTAAATATTGCTAGGAATTGGCAGGACGTATTGCTTGTTTATAGTAATGAAAACAAAAGATTGTAAATGAAATTGACCATGATAGACTTATTATTAAAAGGCACTGTGTGTTACTTTCCAGCTCATTATGGAAGCCAATCATTTACACACACTAATCACGCATGTAGAGGCTCACAGTCTTTGCAGTCACTCAATAGCTCATTCTCTTAGACTCTCCTTAGCTCTTTGTTCATTAGCACCTTTATTACTATGCTAATGCTTTGTTGCAGATGTGCATCCACTGCACAATAAAATGGCCTCGTTGTGTGTTTCAAGGATCCATTTGCTTTTGACCCCAGTACTGAAGCTTTTTTCTTTTTTTTTTTATGGCTTTGCTGGTTGCCAGCTTTATTTGGCAGCATAGCAATCTTCTCTGATTTTTATGTCTGCAGTGTGCTGTCAATGTTCTTTCTTATAAGTCAAAGCAGCTTGCCAGAGTATTAATCAAGGAGAAGGTATTTACTAGCTCTGCTCTTTTGCTAAATCATTGGAGAAATAAAAATTGTTGCCAGCTGACTGCACAGCATCTAAATCAAAGTCTGAATGTTGGTGCTGATAGGGTTTTATTCCTTTTTCTGCATCCGTGGGCTTGTAAAAATGTATCAAAGCAATTTAATCTGGTTATTGACGTCTGTTTGAAATTTGATGTTTAGTTTATGGACAAGGAAATAGAATTTTTATAATTAAATTTGTGCAATTTATTAGTTAAATGCATTCGATTTTTGGTCTGAGCTCATAAACTTATTGAACAATCTTTTGATTAAGTTTTTGAAGGATCTGAGGAGATTTGTGGCCATTTTCCTGTCTCCATTTTTTTTGTGTTTGAGGTGTAGCCATAAAACGCATCAAAAGGTGTTTCTTAACTCCAGTGTTCTAAATTAACTTTTCAGAACCTATGACATTATTATCTGGGCTCTCACAAAATGTTTAAATATATATAAATATATCTTAGTGGATGCAAGCTCATACATTTGATAAAAAGAAGAATCATATTTCAGGATCAAATGCTTGTCATGTAGAGTAAAACCTTTGAAAACATTTTGTCTCATGCAGACCCTTAAAAAAAAGTGTAAATTTTTTAGCCATGAGGCATATTTGTTATCAAATACTCACCATCTTGGTTAAAATGTAACTTAACCAAGATGTTGTTAGACTAAACAACATCTTGAATTGTCGGCTTGTAACACTAATTGTCTGTTTGTGGTTGTAGCGGATGATTCACATTGGTTTGATGTTCACCCAAAACGTCCACTGACCATAAAAAATGAAATCGGGTCTCTGTGATCTCGACCCAGTGTCTTGTAAAAAGCTGTATGAGGCACATTCATGGACATAATCTGGGCTACTCAGGATTAAAAGTCTGAACCATAGTTGTCTAAAGGACCACCAGCGCTATGAAGGTGGCGCCTCCCACAATGGCTGCAGCCTCAAGCACCTGTTTTTGGATGGGCTGTATGGAAATGAAGTTCTGTGGTGCTTCATCTGTGCAATGATAATAAAGACATTCTGATTAAAATGTGTAAATCTACTAAAAAAAAAATTAAAAAAGGATTCTGGGTATTTGTTTCATCTGCAGTGGTGTCTGTAGAAAACTCGGTAGAGGAAGATTCTTAAGACAACTGTCTTGGTGTCAAAATATTAGAGCGTGACCGTTTTAGTTTTTGATTCTAAAGTGTTGGCTGCAGGTGTCAAGCTTGATTTCTGTATTTAAAACTTTTCTCACCTTTCCACCAACCGGTGTTTGGCAGTTATTTTCAGTTTCCAAAAAATAGCATGTCATCAAACACGTTCTGTACTGATTTAGCCACTGCAAAATCTGCACTTTTAATTCAGTTTTTGAATGTGCTGCATACGTCAAGAAGCACCAAATGTCAACGCTAAAAACTATGAGAAATTAAAACAAGACAAAAAAAAACGAGAATAAAATCAAGAAATAGACATACAGTAGCTTTGTATTAATTTTTTATGGTATGAATAACCATTAGTAAAAGTACAAAGATTTCACTGTATTTTAAAAAAAAAAAAAACTTACAAAATGATCTAATTGCTTTTATATTAAATGCAAACATAGTTAAAAAGCTAAATAAAAAGCTTGTTAAATGCCCACTAAATTTTGCAGAAGTGTTAAAGTGGATTTTAAAAAGAGTATCCCACCTAGTCAGTTGTTTTGTATAGAGTAACACCAGTCTAACAAGCTCATACCATTTGGTTAAGTAATTTTGTTGTTTGTTCTGAGTCTCCTGCTTAACCAACACGTTGCTTGCATCTTACTAACTGTGTCTTTAAAACATGGCCTGATAAAGGTTGGTGCTTCTTTAGTTTCCAGGCCATGGTTTTCTTCATGTGTAATTGGAAATATCAAATACAATTAAGGCCAAAGCATATTCACACCCCTGGCAGATTTAGCTATAAGTATTTTTTTTTCATTATTATTATTTTACCAATACTCTTCTCCAGTCTACATGACATGTTCACACTTAAGAATGGTACAGCCAAAGTTATACTTGAATCTGATATGCAACAGCTAAAGATTAGGGTGATGACAAGGAGGCCTTCCAATGTCAAGGGCTTGGACCTCATCACCAGAGATTAGTTACAGAAACAGTGAAAACATGCAAAAGCAGTCTCAATACATTCTTCTATTAAGGATAAAAATAATTATGGATATTTCTTTTTTGAAAATGTAAATAAAAACATATTTAAGCTGTGCCTGTAAAATTCATTCATAAATCCCACTATCTTTAATAAAGGAACCTGCGGTATGTTTCTTGTTTTTTTATGTATGTATTTATTTATTTATCTTTGCTTTTATGTGTTATCAGATTTGGTCAAAATAAGAATTGGCAGGTTAGACCTTTAAGACAAATCCATGCCATTAAAATGAGACTCACTGCAACAATTAAGTCAATTTATGTGGAATTTGAAGGGGAAAAAAATTACAGGTCTAACTTTAACTACACTTCAATCAATCAAGTTCTCTAAACAGGTGGGGTTTTAGTCTTGATTTAAAGGAACTTGTTGTTTCAGCTTTTTTGCAGCTGAAACGCTGTTTTGCATACAAGCCTTCTGGTTGTATGCGACACTACAGCATCTCTTTTTTTTAAAGATCCATTAGTAAATTCTTAATGTTTGAGAATGAACTAATTTAAGCAAATATTTGAAGGATCTCTCAATTTGGTAATCAACCGTCATCGGCCCATTTATTTTTGCAGGTATCCACGGTGCCTCAAGAGAGACGAACTCTCAATTCAACAGTCCCTGAAGGGGCAGAACTCCAGGCTGAGTGTCTGCTGGTCAGACAAGTAAGATGCTTTTATTCTTTTATGCCTATTGATTTATTGCTTTACTTAGTGTCTGTTTTTAAACTTGATTGTTTTACTTTGGTTTTTGTCTCCTCGTAATTGTTCAGCTCTTTGTTTGACAGTGCTTTATTGCTATTACTGTGCGAGAGCCTTTCACTGAATTCAATGTGGTTTGAAGGGGAAAAGAAAAATCGGTTGGTGGTCGACTGTCAGTTTAACCTACACTAATTTTACAATTTCCTGGTGCAAAAGGCAAAGTTCTTTTGTGTTTCTGCGACGAACTAGCGGTGATGTACATGAAATGGGGTTCAGCTTGGAATAATACCTGAGATATCAGATAGGTATAACTCAATGGAGCATAATATTTCTGACCATATTTTTTTAATGTGCACACTTTCTTATGGTTACATTTGAATCTAGTAACTGTTGGGTTACTGGTTTTTGTATCCTTGGCAACAAATTATTTATGTCGATGTGTATAAATGGATTAAAGGAAAATGTGAAACTTTGTTGACCAAACAAGCAGGATGTGAAACTTCCCTGCAGCCTCTGTGACTTCCAGTGTACTGCACAAACCGTCTGAAAGTAGTCATTGAACCAGTCAAGCAATCTCTGGCAAGCTAAAGATATCTCTGGTGACAGAATCTAAATTTAGTTCCCCTGCATGAATTTAAATATTCTAATGATAAAGGATTTTTTTTTTGCTTTGGAGTCAGTTCATCTACCCTGTCTTTCTGACCTGTGAATATTTTTTTACCTGCTTTTCATCCACATTTTACACAGACTTGATCTTATTAAAAGAAAAAAAAAGTTAATATTTCTTTCTCACCCTCTTTTTCAGGCCTGCAAATATTATAACTCTGAGCTAAATGTGGTCCAGTTCAAGTATGACGACTATGCTGGAGACTATCGCTTGCTGCCGAGGTAGTAACATGTTTTCCTTTGATTATGTAACATTTCCATTTCTTTGTATATTAATATTAAAAAAAAGCATTTTTTGTGAATTATGAAGAGTGAGTTACTAAGTGTGCAAAGATGAAGCTCTATAATTTGAGTAAGCTCAGCTTCCTGCTAAACTGAGAACGTTGCAGCTGGTTGGTGTACAGAAAGTTATGAAATGACTACTGTTTAATTTTTTTGTATTATGCTATGCCATGCTTTTATGTTTTTGTTTGCAGTGTGTTTGTGTTTATTACACATGTTAAAAGTTTTCTCTCTTTCCAGTTCAGTTGAATTGCATATAAAAATAGGACTCTTACTACCACTATTCCTTATGTGTGTGGGTGCTGACATGAACATGGGGAAGGTGGATTTTGTGTCTGCTCAACCATTTCTGTGTCAATTTGACAATTATGAAACATTATCCTGATGAAAGATCAAACAAGTAGCCATTTCTGGTTTTCCATCTGGTGTCACCAGATTTTTATTCAATTTCTAAGGGGTTGTGATACGATGTAGCCACTCAACCAAGGTTCTCTGGGCCTTTGGGAGAGAAACATCATCACATATCCTACCATCCACAACAGTGAACATCAGGCGCTTTTCCGCATAGGCCTATGTATCCTTTATTTCATGCCAAATCTCTGTTTTTTTGTTTATCTGCTCAAACTTAGCCTCGTTTGACCAAATTCCCGTAGTGCTTGGCAAACTCCACTTGTTACATTTCAGATGGGTGGACAGAAAAGCCTTTTCCCGAGCAACACGCCCAAACAAGCAGTCAGGATGTAGATAATGTCTAGTGTTTGTCATGGAGTCTTGATGACAGAAGATATACTTGCCTCCTTAACGAGCCTGACTTATTAAAGTTTCAGTTTAACTTTAAGCTGTAGACATGGGTACGTTAGATAAGTAATTATTTTCTTGCAGTGAGTGTCAGCACATATATCTGCCTTACTTGACTTACATGTTTCTCCTCCTCTTTCTATTTAGAAGATTGATTAAGAGAAATGGGACTTTGTGTCATGTCATATTTATACCCCAAGAAAACAGAAGTCGTGATTTTCCAATTAAAGGCAGCTAAACACTCTGGTCAACATAAAAAGTACAGCAGCATACGTAATATGATTATTATATTTATTCTACTGGAATCAATAAATTAATACAGTTATTTTACTCACCTTCTCAGATTGAAGGTGGAATTTTTAACATTTAATACTGGAGAAAATGCTCCCACTCTAAAGGATGAATTCTTTTACAGACACTTCACACCACCAATAATTATTGAGGGGACTGTCTCTTTTGTTTTGTTTTACATTAGCAGCCATCTTGAATTTTCCAAGGACCTTACATTTCTTCTACTATCCCATTCTTCTGATGCCAATCATTCTGTTAGATATGGATTGAATAATGTAGTTTCTGCTCTGAATCAGTCTGTCAGTCAGTTAACTTTAGCTTAGTGAGTCCCAGGGAGGCTGACCCAGAAAAAGCCCTTCGGCCACAGGAATGTCCCTCTTCTGTCCCCTGGGTTGCCACTATATTCTTTCAGCCAGTTCACACGACCTCTGATATGACATCGTGGATGAACCATAAAATAAAACAGAGGCATAAAGACAAGTTAGAGTACAACACTTGCAGAGCTGTAGTCCCCAAAGTGCTGTCATTTAAAACATAGGACACACAGATTGTAGTGCTTGTTCAATTTACATGTAAATATGTTGTTTGCTTCCGGATTTATGGAACAATCTGAAGTGAAATATGCTCTAAAAACCAAATGACAATGAGGAATTATCGCTTGTTGTCACTGCCGTGGTTTGAGTGAAGAGGCTTCCATGTTTTCCATCCAGCAGCAGTCTTCCCATGTCGGTGGTCAGCCCACAGTCGCCACAATTCATCTAAACGTAGTCCAACAAGATGTTTTCCCGGACAGCTTTTACTGCCTTTAGACCTTTTGTAGAGGTTGGCTCCAGGGCCGTCCTCCACAGACTCCAACCTTTCAGTCTGTCCCTCACAGCACACAGACACACACAAAAAAACATTTCATTCCATCGCTCACACACAAAGACATGTCCTCCTGTAAAAATTAGTGGAGCGGGATCCAGTGAGGGCTACTTATTGTTGACTCCTGGCAGAGATCGATGGAGCGGAGGCAGCCACACACGGTTGTTTGCACTCCTCCCAATTGAGAGCAATAATCCAACGCAACAAATGATTTTTTTCCCCTTCTATCAGAACAAAGATGTACTGATTCAACTACTTGTTTGGTTTTCCATTTCCTTTCAAGAAAACTGTACAAACCGGAAAAGCTGCCATCCCATTCTTTTGAGATTGACTATGAAGATGTGGACAAAGATGAGGTTTGTAATCACCTTTTTTTTGGTAGAGTTAAAACTTTGCACACTGCTTACATCTTGGTCATTTTTCATTATTATTTTTACCACTATGTTTCTTGTGTTTTGTAAAAAGATCCTGGTTTCGTGTCTAGAAGTTGAGTTTCAGTTGAAAAGAAATTATTCATTTATAACTGATTGTGTTTTTTCTACAGGACACCACATCTCTGTCCTCATCCAAAGGAGGAGGGGGTGGAGGTGGTGGAGGAGGTGGAGGCGGAGGGGGAATTGGTGTGTTTCGGTCGGGCTGGCTTTATAAAGGAAACTTCAACAGCACAGTTAACAACAGCATCACTGTCCGAGTGAGGAGAAATGCATCGTCTTGTTCCGCTTTTGCACATTGGCTTATCGCCACACTTTTTCTGTCTTTGCCCAAGAAAATGCTGTTGTTTGACGTTGACCTTTGGTTCAGTATATATCTACACAAGCTGAGAAAAGTTTCCCAAATAATTAAAAGGATTAATTATAAACGTGTGCTTACATTATTATTTAAAATGCACACTATTGCATATCTGGCTTTGGTTTAATTTTATGTTCTGGATTCTTATTTGTTTTACGTATAATATATACGTTTCTTAATTGCTCTTGTGAAACGTATTTTTTGTTTTTGTGCAGTCATTTAAGCGGAGATATTTCCAGCTCACTCAGCTCACAGATAACTCCTACATCATGAACTTCTACAAGGATGAAAAGATCTCTAAGGAACCCAAAGGCTGTATCTTCCTTGACTCATGCACGGGTGTTGTACAGGTAGGTCTCACTAAATTCATGATTGCGTCACAGTGTTTGCCACACGCACTTTACTGTGCACTTTATTTTGTAGGCAGCCATCATGCTTCACCAGGCCAGCTCAGTTATTGCTTGTCTGGTCTCAAGACCACAAAATACCACCACAGATTTTCAACTAACATGTTAGGTTTCAGATGCAAACATCTGGTGCAAGATAAAAGTCTGGCTAGTTGCCCTACTGGAAAAACTCAGCTTTACGATTAATTGCATATCACAAACACACCAGGTTCTCCGATTTTCAAAAACGGTGAGAAACCTTCAATGAAGGAATTGAATGAGTAATTAATTTACTTATCTTCATTCCTCAAAGAACAACCGTCTGAGGAAGCACGCGTTCGAGCTGAAGATGAACGAGGTGACGTACTTCGTGCTGGCCGCGGAGAGCGAGCAGGACATGGAGGAGTGGATCAGCACGTTGACTCGCATTTTGCAGATAAGTCCCCCCGATGGGCCGGCTCCCGATCGCAAGAGTCTGGAACTCACCACAGAAAAACCGCAGGGTGAGACGTGATTGTATTCTGGAGCACAAAATTCACCGTTACCGTGAGAAATTTGTTTCTTTGATTGCATCAATTGTACAAATCCCCTGGGAGAGGTAATGCTTCTCCTAGTTGAGCTAAGTATTGTCTATCATCATGCTGTTGCTGTAATGGGGAATTTGTTTTGAAGGGTTTGGAGTTTTTGTTTTTCAATTTCAGGAAATGAAACCTGACAGTGACTCCACCCTTTATTTAGTAGTTGTCTAAAAACCTCTTGGACCCGCTACATTGTAGGCCCACAGCCTCTAACTGAACATAACAGCCTGTCAGGCTCTTTAAACCAGTGAAAAGTGAAGGAATGATGTAATGGCTTCAGGCTGCATGGCTCTGTGGTCTGCTGACATGCCTCTAAATCAGGCTGTGGGTGTGTGGTGACCTATCATTAATGAGCCAACATGCCTTTTTGGAAGAATAGCTCCAGGCAACATGAGAGGTATATTTCTGCGGAGGCCCGCTTGCGTTATTACCCATAAACGGTTCAAATGGTGTCATATTTTATACCTAATTGGATATATGTCTGCTGGCTCAGGTAACGGAGTGTTTAATTTACTGCAGAACCTGTTTTAGAAAACATTTCATGGCCTCGTATTTACGTAATATGAACCGCTTGCGTAAACATTCCCATCCGATTGATGACGGCAGTCATCGCTTATGGACAGACTCCAGGGAGTCCTCATTGTGTTTTCTTCTCTCTGCAGACGTGTTTGACATGTCACTGAGTGACAGTTGTTTGCAGGAAAACGAAGAAACCACAGAGAACGGCATCCATCCAGATCTGGCAAAGGTTGGTTCCACTTATGGCTGCCTCTTACAAGTAGTCCCACAGCTCTGCTGTTCCAGCACAGACTTCAATCTATTCAGCTTCAAAGATGCATTTAACTACTGCTGTTCTTGTTACAGGGTACATTGCATTGCAGAAAATAAGTAATCTAAAAACATTTAAAACATTATACACTGACTTTTAAAAGTTGTATAGAAACTTTTATTCTTTAATGAGTTTTCTTACACCAGCACTGGTTATCTCGTCTTCCTTGACATTCTGGGGATGGCATTAAACAATTATTTTATGATGATCTCCAATCTTCCTTGTCATATAGTATTATGCTCAGAATATTTAAATTTTAAAAATGGGCCTGAAGAGGCAAATTACAGCACATAATGTCTCATGTAAGTAATATGTTTATTTTCTTTCCCCATGGCAACAAAGAGCACAAATTGAGGGTTTAGGATCTGTTTCCGGCCACTAGATTTATTTAAGCTGTGGAAAACCGTTTTCCAGAGTTAAGCTAAAGCATATCTGGTTCAAAGCATATGATTAGTGTGGCCTCTTCTCTGCCTCTTCTTCACAATATTGACCCAATTTTCAATATGGACCTGTAGGCCCCGTGATTTACCTTAAATTGTGAGAGGTTTGGTGAATTTACCAAAATAAGCACTGTATCCCAATTATAATCAGAGCTGAAGTGTCTCATATTTTATTAGAAGTAATGGAGATTAAACCGTTGCATGATGGTTGTAAGAAATAAACTCATCGGCTGCTTTTGCATTAGCGAACCTGAAAAGTTTGAGTACTTGTTTTGTAGAAAATGAGTGAGCTGCAATTATGTAAGAAATTACTTTTAGGAAGAGTGTACTTAACATACAATTGCTCAAAGGAAGCTATTTTTTTATCTATATAAAAAAAATTCTGAAAGTGGATAAGACCTATTGTATGTCAAAACTGAAAGATTCTGTCCAAGCCGGAAGGTGAGTTCCTGGATGTTATCGGGGATATTAAAAGAGAAAACTGCAAGGATTCCAGTGCTTCATTACCTCAGACCAAACCTTTGTCTTGGGTTACTGGATGAATTATCGGTACATCAATAGATAAAAGAAGAGAATAACCTACTAAGAAGGTGACATAAATGCACTGAACAAAAATTAGCTCTGTCACCAGCCACAAGGAGTGGAACTCAAGGCCTCTCTGGTTAGCAACCAGTAGTTTAAGGAATGCGTACTTGCTGCCCAGTAATAAAAACAGAAGTTGGACCGTGCCAGTCCACCCTTTGTTTAATAACCAGGGGCATTTTCTCTGCCACACATAAGAAGACATTGTGGAATTTTAAAGAATTTAGTATAGAAGATAAATAGTTTACCAAATAACACCAATTGTAGTTGTAATAAAAGATTGTAAATGCAGTTTCATTCATTTTGGTTTAACATAGCACAAACTCAAAATAAATGTCTTCTCAAGGTACTCTACAAGATACACTGAGGCAAATAATATACAGAAAAAAAAACATATGTCCTATCCAATTTTATCTTAGTTATATTACAATGGAGCCAAGCACAGTTTCATCATGCCAGGCAATTGGTAAAAAGTCTTCTATCTACAGTAATCCAAAACATTGCTTTGGGTCTCGTACTGTGGTGGAGCAATCCCTCATATGGGATTATGTCTTCCAGCACACTGTACCTGGAGCAGCATAACTGCAGAGATAGCACAGGATAACCTATAATGGCTAACTGTCAGCTTTATCAAAAAGCGAACTCCAGTATATCTCAATTATATACTGGAGTTTGATCTTTTTGAGGATTTCTATGTAAGACTGGTATTTTTTTAGTCTGGATTTAACAAATTAACAAGAATCAACTGATGAGGAGCTAGAATTGAACAAATGCGACGTGTTCCTTTAATTATCATCAGGTCTTTTGCTGCAGCCTTTCCGATTTAATAGTGTAGTACTCTCTCACACACTCTGATGTTTTTCTACTGTCCATCTCTTTGCAGTATATTTCAGAGACAGATGATGGAATACGTTCTGTCAGAAGAGAAGGCCGATTGAATCTGTTTTCTCTTGATCCCGACACACCTGTAAGATTTTTTTTTCTTTTTCACTTTTATGTTGTTGTTTTTTTTAAATCCTCACTTGTTTTATTCTGAGCAGTTTGCGTCTGTGCTCACAGCTACCCATTTTCTTTCACAAAGTAAAAGTGTTTATCCAACTGCAGGTTTTGAGGAGCCCACGGACTGAACACTCTTTGTCTGATGGTGTGCCGGTGCGTCCGTTTGAGGAGAAGCTTGGCAGAAGATTCATGATAACTTGCAAATCCCTGAATCTGATGCTGCAAGGCTGCATCACCGAAAGTGAAACTGGGCCAGTCACAAATGTGAGGATAGGATATGTTGACCTTTACTTTTTTTCTCCAAATGTTATTTCAACTAGGGTGACTAAATAAGGCATTTGATGATTATTGGTTATTTTCTCCTGGTTAAGTAAATAAAAAAATGCAGCGGTTTTAAAAAAAATAACTGAAAATGTGCAGATGCTGACAGGTTGAAATCTCCTCCAGATTGAACCCTTCTTCGTGTCGCTGGCTCTGCTGGACGTACGAGAAGGAAGAAAAGTTTCCGCAGACTTTCACGTAGACCTAAATCACGAAGCTGTGCGTCAGATGCTCGGAGGAAGCGCCAACAGGCCGGTGGGTTCCGGTTCGGGGCTGGGAGCTCAGGAAAATGGCCTGTCCTCTCCTGCTGAGAGGAAGCCAGGTGATTGTCACCTCAGCCCGGAGTTGGAACAATGGCTTTGCTTCCCCCAACAGGTACAAGTTTTTTTCCTGTTGCTCCTTTTACCCCGTAGAATGAGTGTAGCAGTCAACTGTTTCATGGTTTACTTACAGGCCATTTTCTCAGTTACCAACCCCCACACTGACATTGTGATGGTGGCAAGAGTGGAAAAGGTGCTGATGGGAAACATTGCTTCTGGGACTGAACCCTACATCAAAAATACAGACTCAAGCAAGGTCAGTTGTTTATTTACACTGTTCAAATATTAGATTTTTCTAAGTTTTTATCGGAGATGTTCCCTTTTCCTTCTCCCGTTTTCAGCAGTCCATGTTTCAGACAGCTAAGCTAATCAGCAGACATTGAATCAGCTACCTTAGGTTTTGCATCAATGATTTAGCCTGTTATATATTAGGTTCAATCTAGGGCTGACCACAAAAATGGAAGCTGTTACATCTTACTAAAGTGCCCACTCATCCACTTTTTTTTTGCTTTTAATCTGAACAGACTGTGCAGAAGACTTTGAAAACCAACAAGCAGTTTTGCAGCAAGCTAGGGAAGTACCGAATGCCATTCGCCTGGTCCGTCAGGTGAGTAATGGCTCACTGAAAAATGTTTCTTCATAGTTGCTATCAGTGAGTTTGTGATTTATGTTCCATTTTGTCTTTATTAGGCCGGTGTTTAAAGACAGCCATGGTGGGCTGGACCGCGAGTCCCGTTTCTCACCTCTTTTCAAACAAGAGAGCAATAAGATTTCCACTGATGACCTGATAAAGTTGGTTTCTGAATACAGGAGGTGAGATAACTTGAACGCGAAAAGAAAGCAACCTGCTTATCTTCAAGATAAGATGCAGAGTTATCACCTCTGTCTTTTTTCCTCTGCAGAGCTGAGAAGACCAGTAAACTGCAGACAGTCCCCGGGACCCTGGACATAGCAATAGAAAATGCTCCAATGGAGCATCCCAGTATGTATCCCAGTATTTCTCCACTCTCCGCTTTTGTCAAGTCTCTGCTCTAACTCGAAACCTTGTCTTTCAGATTGCGTGACATCCTCATATGTTCCGGTGAGGCCTTTTGAAGAGCTGAGCAAACACCAGCCCACTGTTGAGATGGAGGAGTTTGTACAGGACACCACCAAGTTCACCCAACCGCACCGTGTCTACAGAAACCACATCTATGTCTACCCAAAACACCTCAAGTACGACAGCCAGAAGAGTTTTGCCAAGGTGGGTTTTGTTGAGCTAAATCCTGACTTAAAGTCTGTAAAAACGGGATGCAAGTTAAATGTTAAATTACTTCCAATAATCCTCCTGGTATGCATATTTCTAATGCCCTTTTTATTGTGCGGTTTATGTGTTCACTCATTAGCATTACAATGGTCCTATTGTCTGCAGGCTCGTAACCTTGCAGTCTACGTAGAGTTTCGCAGTTCAGACGAAGAAGTTGCCAAACCATTAAAGGTAGAACATTATCCCTCTTAAAAATAATATATTAAATTAAAAAAAGCCTAATGGGATTTTTATTGGAATTATGTGATTCATTTGTTGCCCAAAATAAGTTTTCTCCAACATGGGGGGGTTTCTATTTTAGTGCATCTATGGCAAGCCTGGAGGACCAGTCTTTACTACAGCGGCCTGCTCCACCGTCCTACATCACTCTCAGAACCCTGACTTCTACGATGAGGTCAGCTGGAAAAGGAGATGTCGGGAGTTGGCTCTTAAGGGATGATCTTGAAGAGGGTTGCACTTTCCACCACTCATTACTAACATTTCCATCTCCGCAGGTGAAGATTGAGCTTCCTATTCAGCTTCATGAAAAGCACCATCTACTTTTCTCATTTTACCACGTCACATGCGACATCAACGCGAAGACAAGCTCAAAAAGGAAAGAGGCCTTAGAGACCCCAGGTGAGACTGTGCTAAAGTCTGAGTCAGGTTATGGGATAACGTTGGTTCGATCTTACGCATTAAAAAAAATATATGTCTTATTTGTCAGTGGGGTATTCTTGGCTGCCTATACTGAAAGAAGGTCGAGTGTCATCTCAGGAGTTCAACATTCCTGTCTCCTGCAACCTGCCTCCTGGATACCTTGCCATCAAAGAAGCCAGCAACACCAAGGTAAGAGTAACAGATGGATGTTAAGAAGATTAGATGATTACAACAAAGGATTTGGCAAAGAAAGGCACATAAAGGGATTTGAAGTTTCTAGAGTTCACAACTCGAGCTGTTTTTATTTGCTCTTACCAGAATGGAGCTGACGTGAAATGGGTTGATGGAGGAAAAGCAATCTTCAAAGTGTCCACCAATGTCATTTCAACTGTATACACTCAGGTAAAACAGTGAACTGTGTTTTGAGTATCTGCTTATTTTCAAACCTTACACCATGTTCACATGTTCCAAGACCAATAAGAACATGCAAATGACAAGCAGGGACTTTCTAACGCAGTATTTTACCAACCCCTTGGTGAAATAGACTTTCTTGAAATATCTGCTTATTATTGCAAGTCCTCTAATTTATTAACACAGTGATATTGCCTTCATACTTTTATACATGTTCCTTTGGATATTTATGATGTACGAAAGCGGTGCTGGAGGCTTTGCCTTTCTGCACAATCTGATCTGATCTCCAGACAAATTACAGGCTACGGTGGGTTTTTTAAATATTTTTTAAAAACTCCTCTGAATGAGAGACTCCATGTATGCCACACAAAAAAAAGCAAAGATCATTTTTGGACCCTCAAACTAGCAAATAACTCCCCTCTTACTTAGCAGTAACATCTCTTACTTAGCAGTAAGAGATGTTACTGCTAAGAGTAACACCTCTTAGCAGTAACACTAAGAGGTGTTACTGCTATTGAACTTCACTAGAGGCTATGCAAAGGTTGCAACACAATAATAACATTACTTAAACTCATTCTATGCCATGCAAATGCTCTGACTGCAGTAATGAAGATTCACTCAGTCTGACATCCCAGTTGCTAAGAGTGACTAATATGGCGGGGCAGTCGACTTTATTTCAGATTATAACAGCTCATACATAGTTAACCACTTGGGGTCAGTCTAAAGTTTTGAACTTTAAACCCCAGATAGGTGATCATTACCGAAAAGAATCAGTAAGCGAAGATGACGTCATAAGAAAATTAATGTATTTTAAATTTAATACCCTTTTTTCACAATACATAAATAATATATGTAAGAAGGAGCATAATAAATAATTCCCACACTCCTCATAAGTGGCAAGACTGACAAATTTGCTTCATTTCTTTATATTTGAAACCCAGGTAGAAAGAATTTTTAAATTGATCAAAATATCTTCCAGGATAAGAAAGCGTGACCACAGCTTTAGAATCCAGCTTATGTGTGACAAAAGCTTTCATAAAATGGCAATCGTGTTTTGTTATGCAAAGTATGCAAAAACTCTCATATGTGCAAACCAATGTAAAGTTAATATAAATGCATATTTCTGTGTATATGTTTCTATTCAGTTTTGAAACTAAAGCCTGTTGGGCGATCGGCAGAAGAATCTCTTTACGGGGCCTAGATTAGGATAACTTAATTTAATCAGCAAAATGTACAACTAATTTCTAAAAAAAAATCTCACATCAGCACATGCTGATAAAAGTTATTTTATGGACAAAATAAATGTACAATAACAAAACATTTTCTGTTGCTTTTGAAGTTGAACAATTGACCTCAGGTAGGTAAGGTGATTTACATAGTGCTACGAAACTATATCTGAGGTTTTGTGTTCTTTTTAAAAGAAAGGAGCTCGCTAAGTAATGTTTCAGCTGCTTGCTGCTGCTTTTTATGAACCCGTCTCTGTTTGCCAGGACCCCCACCTGAACCGTTTCTTCCAGCAGTGCCAGAAGAGAGAGCTGGACCTCTCTCAGCCTCCTACCTCCAACTTCCTCAACTGCCTGAAGGTCAGAGGAAAGCCAGCAGAATCTGTTCCTATTTCAAAAAGCTGTAACTGAGACAGAAACTAAGCACATTGGCCTATAACTCCTACTTTTAATGAATACGACTGCAAATCAGAATTGTTTTTAAGCCTCTTTTTAACTTATTTTTATTACCTCGCTTATTTATTTTATTTTTTACTCCTTATACATCTCCAGGGCCTCCTCAGCATGGAGAGAATCACAGTGATTGTTCGGTTTTTGCCTGTTCTTTTCAACCAGCTGTTCAAGGTTCTGACTCAGAATGACAATGATGAGGTCACTACTGCCACCACCAGGTAAACAGTGGCGCTGCAGGACCATTGTGCATGTTGAAGGCATTGGTGTTGATTTAGTTAATAGCTGAAAAGCTTGCAGTACCAATAACAATTAAAACAAATTATCCCTCGTTCTTGTGTATTTTATAGACAGGAAAGTTATTATATGCCTTAGTTAAAAGAAAATAACATCTTTGTTGTTTCTTTGTGTCTGCAGAGTGCTGGTTCATATTGTTAGCAAGTGTCACGAAGAAAACCTGGATCATTACCTGCAGTCTTACATTAAGGTAAAGTGTAAGAGATGAATGTGTGTGTTATGTGACTTTCTGGGAAATTAGGAAAGTTTGTTTTTGTACCCGTGTTGTTAGTCATTTTGAGGAAGATTACACAATGCTTTTAAAAGCTCTTTGTGAAATAAAGAAGAGAAAGATCCATAGATCTGCACACTCAGCCCTCTCAGCGAGAAACACGACACAATTTATTTTTTTATTTAGTGAAAAATAAGAGACAAAATTAGACAAAAGAGATGGAAAAAACTCTCAAGACCCACTTCATGTTGGCCACAGAGCAGGAAAGCTGCAGAGTCTGAAGAGGCAACAGCAGAGAGGGAGTGCTGGGAGGGACGAGGAGATGACCAATAGAGCTAATGAAACTGAGGTTGCCATAGTAACAGACTGGCATGATGAAGTGGTGTCCAATTTAAACTGCTGAGTGAGTCTGTGAGAGGTTATAATGATTATACCGGTTTTCCTTTTTTTCTAGATTCCCTTCCTATGTAAAATGGATAAAAACAATATTTAATTGCCTTTTTAAATATTTAAATTTTGATTTATTCTTTGTCAAATATGATCATGTTGTATTTAAACTGTTTCATTATGACATAGCTTTCTAGTTAATATCTCAGCCTATTCCAAATGTTTGTGAACAACAACATACTCTTTATTAAATTGTCTAAAATTCAATTACTACAGCATGAGTTTTTTTTTTGCAAGACTCTGCTGCCCTTCTGGAAGTATACCTGTAACCTGAGTTTTTAATCTTGATATTTTTTCAGTATGTGTTTAAATCAGAAGATCATGGCTTTCGGACGGTTCATGAAGAGCTGGCCAAAGGGATGACCTTTGACCTGAAGAGCAATGAGCAGGCAGCAGTCAGGAATGTCCTCAAGGTTTGTCTCCACTCACTGGGCCAGATATATTTGTATTAATTAAAAAAAAAAAAAGTTTCTTGGTTGTTGTTTACACAAATATTTTGTAAATATTCCAAATAGTTGTAGCCTTACATTAAATATTTGGCATTTCCATGGTTTCAGTTCTCCTGGTTCTTCTTTGACCTCATTGTCAAGTCCATGGCTCATCATTTGGTCGACTCTGAAAAACTAAAGGTAAATTGTCACTGAAATAAAAAAAATTGCTAATTAGTTAATCAACAGAGATATAACTACATATTCAGGTTCATCTGATCATTTGCTGTATCCACAGCTTCCGAGGCCTCAGCGTTTCCCCTCGTCCTACCTGAGCCGCGTGGAGACGCTGGTGGAGACGGTGTCCGAACACATTTTTTGGAAGTATAAAGATCTGTTGGAGGAAACCCGCAGTGCCAACTCAGCTGTGGCATCTTTTGTCAAGGTGAGCCCAAACTGTGGAGAAAATTGCTGCATACAGCACTGCTCTGAATACTTTACAGCTTTATGGTTTTGGAGCAGTCAGTCAGTGACTTGCGGTCAGGGGAGGCAGCATGGAAAAATAATATATAATGATAAAATCATTTATATTGCTATTTTCACCCTGTGGTTTGTACTATGAAGTATTTATTTTTCATTAAGCTTAGCCGATTTTGATTATTTTTTTCTTCAAAATTGCTTTTAATTAATTAATTTCCCATTCAAATGCTGGGAAGCGAAGCGGGTGAGGCAACAGCGAGCCTCGCCCGGGATTGATCAACCTCTGGCTAGCTACACTGGCTGCCTTTCGATGAGAGCATGTTCCTCCCGTCTGTACGTCGCTAATAAAATGGTTAAAAAACACTTAATATATAAACCTATTTTCCATAATTTAGCTTATGTATATAACGTACAGTGTTTTTTGTCACCAACTGTGTGTGTAACGTGTTTCATGTGCTGAGAAGCGATCAGAAACAGATGAGGTGAGGCAGGCAGTTAAGAGACAGTAACAGCGAGCTATCTACACAGAAAAGTCAAATGCAGCGATATATTTATAGTTTTCTCCTCGTACCACAGCAATCACTTATTAATAATCTCAAAAATAAATATTAAGCCTAAAACCATACTACTGCAACAGACTGAATGTTCTGCTTTTTGTGTGAGAAATATTTGAGTGTTTTTTTTGTTTTTGTTTCGAGTCTGCTCGTAGTTGTGCTGATACAGAGAGCGAGAAAGAAGAGGTTTTGAGTTGTACTTTATCGGGGTTTCCCTTTGCTGTGGAGCACAGCAAGAAATTAATAATATCTACATGTCCAAGTTTGATTGAGTTAACGAAATTATTCTACGGCGGCAGCGCGGCTGTGCACGACATGTTGATAGTGTTTTTGCCCTCCAGCTTTGTCCGCATGCGTGAAATTTCCTTATGTAAACAATAACATGCTGGGGGTCAATATTTGTATATCTGATTATGATTAAGTCAGTGCCTCACTAGCTATGAACCTCACCGCACGTCACTGCAGTCGGTGTATAATATAATCATCCTCACTAGTAGTGCACTATAAAGTTTTACCTTGCGGATACCGATTAAGCAGATTCCTATTTCACTTTAATATAAAGAGCTATATGAACAAAGCTGCAAATATTTTTTCTCTACCCATTTTGTTGTAATGGTCAATAATTATTTCTTTAAGGAAGGAGGAACTACATAGCACACACTAATTACTGTGTCTTACTATTATTTTAATGTCTCCATCTGAATCTTCTAGAAAACTTAGCTCCTTATTTTAACTTTAAGGTTTTCCATAGGCTGCCAACATTTCTGAATCCAGTGTGTTTCATGGTTTAAGCAAACATGGCTGATCATCTTTTCTAAGTAACAGCGTCCCCACTAAGAGTCTTGATCTCAGCATGACCTCGTTGTGCTTAGAATGGTAGCCTTACTGTTAGAGAAAAATCACATTTTTGAGCTTGTGACTGGCTTGCCACTAATCACTGCCAATGAAGCTGAAAAGGGTCTGATTCCGGTCACCAGCCGATTCCTTGGTGCATCTCTGTTCCTTACATATCAAATTCCCTTAATGTGATGCATATTATCTTCGACCTAATTGAGTTTTTGATGTGACTGTCTTTGTGTTTGCAGCGCTGTTTTACACTGATGGACAGAGGCTTCACATTTAAGCTGATAAGCAACTACATAAATATGATCACTGCTACAGACAGCAAGGTAACAAAAACTCTTATAAACACAAATATAAGCATGGAGATAACTCGTATCTACTGTAAGTAAAGACATTTTCTCATTTTTCTGTGCGATTGACAGGTTCTCTGTGAGCTAAAATTTGAGTTCCTGAGGGAGGTGTGCAACCATGAGCACTATATTCCTCTCAGTCTGCCTCTCCCTTCTGCCCGCATCACTGGTAAGATTCCCTGCAGCTCACAGCCGCTTCTTGTTTATGTGGTTAAAGCCATTCACCGAGTAGTTCTCATTTTCATTTATTTATGCATATTAACATTAAGTCCATCTGTCCTTCTCTTTGTGCCATTTTCCTGTCATTTTTTTTGACCCTGTCAGATCATGTATCCCCAGAGCCGCAAAGCACTCATGGTAAATATTTCCATTCAGTCCTTTTTATACTGTTGTCTGTCCTGTTTGTCTTCCCATCATTTTTTGTTCAGCAGATATAAAGCACACAATATATATTTTCACTAGAAATAGTTGCACTGTTCAGACATACACACGTTATGTACTGGAGGTGCTTATTTCAAATGGTTTATGTCATGCACATTCTTTATGTGGAAAGTTGTCTGTTGCTTTATTCTTTTTTTATTCTAATGTTAAATAGCAGAACTTGCACATGATCTTATTTACATTAATTTTCTGTCTGTCTGATAATCTCTAAAAAATAAATCAGATCTAACACTGTCACTCAGTGCTTTTCTCAGTTTCTTTTCCAAAAGTATTTCTTTGGTGAATTGCTTGTTAATAATGTTTGGAAGTGATGCTGCTCTTACTTAGATACAGTTTTGGGCAACTCTGCTTTCCTCTAAATAATGTGAGCAGCAGACTTCATACTGTAAAGAAGTTCTCAAACTAACTGAGCCTAATCAAACATCGTCACAAGCTTTTTGCAACTCAGCTAATTTCTAATTTCTATCTTGATTTAGTTGCAGTGCCTGAGTACAACCTGACTGGAGAGTTCTGCAGGAAGCACTTCCTCACCGGGCTACTGCTCCGAGAACTGGGTTTGGCTCTCCAGGACGAGCAGGACCTGAGGCATCTAGCCTTGGCCACGCTAAAGACTTTGATGGCCAAACACTCTTTGGATTCACGCTATGCCACCAAGGTAGATGCGTTTGCTTGGATGAAAACTCAAAAGGCATAAAAATGACTCATGAGCACACAGCAGAAATCGTTCAATTGTGACTCATCCATAGAAGAACACACACACACACACACACTGACGTGATTCTTCATGGCAGCTGCAACCAACGGTCAGGATTTCTTAATGAATGCTGGGAAGTATCTAGATCAGATTAAGTCTATAATCTGCCCTCGGACAAGCAGTGCCAACCACAACAAACAGTCTGGACCCTGACCGAGTCTCCTGAGGTCTGAGTCAAAACCCAATGTGCCACAAGGGGTAGGATGTGGGAAATGGGAAGGTTGTCATTTGAAAGTAATTTTCAGGGTTTTTTTTTTCTATTTCTTTTAAAAAGCCAAAAATTTTAAACATTTGTTAGTCATTCAAGTCAGGTTAATATGAGAAAACGGGCTTCTAAACCTAAAATTGATTGTCAAGTGGAGATTTCCTCTAATAATCTTCATGTGTTGATTCTTTATCGCCGGGTGATTTTTTTTCTTCCAGGAGAAGCAGGCGAGAATCGCATCCCTCTACCTGCCTCTGTATGGACTGATTTTAGACAACATGCCTCGCTTCTTCCTCAGGGACCTCTTCCCCATCTACTTCACTTCAAGCGACCAAGTAAGTCAGAGAGATTGACGATGTTTCTGAGTTCCTGCACACGTAGCTTGCACTTTTTTTATTTTATAAAAGTTTAGTTTATAAAAGAAAGGACAGCAGAAGCTCCTCTCTAGGACAGCTATGCAGCATTTATTCCCTAGATGATTTTTTTTTCTTTGCCGTTGTACAAGTGGGATTTTCTCTGCATTTGCTTCAAAAGGTCTATCAAATGAATGATGAACGATCAGCTTCCACTTCTTTGAAGGTTATTGTCAAATATCAATAACCCTGACATACTGTATATCTTCTACATATGTGGATTTTTACTGATATCAGCCCAAGGTTAGGAAAGCCTTTAGTTTAGCATAATTGTTTAGCTTTTTCTTTCTGGTTTATATGTCATACACAACATTCTTTTCAAAAACAGGTTCTAGTTCTTCGAGGTCTGGACTGAACAAAACAGACTTATTTAAAATTATTCATGTTGATAATTAATTTTAGGTTTAGAATCACTGTGGATGACATGCATTTGATATTTTTCTCTTTGCTTCTCTGCCTTCCCGCCTTGCAGGGCTCTCGAGATGATGTAAGCGTCAGTGGAGGAGTGGCAGGAGGGGTGACTCGCCACGGAAACTCTGTGGATGCCTCCTTTTCCAAAGAAGTGCTCAATTCAATTACAGGTATGCCAGTGCAGCATGCGCCTGTCTGCATTGCGAGCCTATCTTCTGTAAAAAATATATGAATCGAGACAATGATACCGATTCCCTCCCATCCTCTAACTGCTCCTCCTACCCTGCACCAGCTTTTTCATCTTTGGCGGTTGCTACGGGTAACCAGGCTGACTCCCGAGGTTCTCTGATCAGCGTGGACTCCAACCCTAGCAACAGTGACAGAAACAGTGAAAAGATGGATGGATGTGAGAAGGTGAGGCAGGAAACATTTGAGAGAACTTTCATAATTTCCTTTTTGTTATGAAAAGCTGATTTTTTTTTTCCTCAGATGGTGCAAAAATAATTTAAGTAATGTTTGTATTTGCATTTTTCTGTCCTCAATCTTCCAGAATAAATGTTAAAAATATTTATTTACTTATAGAGAAATATAGAAAAAAATTAGGAGTTTTGAGCCTGTTATGAAAAGAAATACTGATATTTGTTCATGTTGCTGTACAGTGCACCTACAATGTTTTTCTACAGAAGTCTGAACACTTTGTTTTGTTAAACTATTATTGTATTTAGTTTTTGTTGAACAAGTAAAAATGGAAAACGTCACAGGAAAGTTGTTTTTGCATTTTTAATAATTTAAAAAAGATGTATTTGTGTGGTCCACTACTGCCTTGTACTTTGAACTGTATGCTGTAGATTATCTGATAAAGGTAGTTTTCTTAACTTTTGTCTAATTTTTATGTAACTAAAACAAGAGCAAAATAATGGATATGTTAAGTTGTTTTTTATACACCGTGTTCCAAATTATTATGCAAATTGGATTTAAGTGTCATAAAGATTACATTTTTCATTGTGTTATTAAATTTATAGATGGTATTGTGTGTCAGGGCTCTTTGAATCACTATAATTAATTTCAGAGAGCTGGGTTGATTAGTTTGTCTCATGAGCTCAATTAAAGGAAATCTACTTCAGAAGGATGTTCTACATTATTAAGCAGGCCACAGGTTTCAAGCAATATGGGAAAGAGAAAGGATCTCTGCTGACGAAAATCATCAGATAATGTAGAGCCATATGAGAAGGTATGAAAACATTAGATATTTAACGAAAACTGAAGCGTTATCATTGTTCTGAGAAGAGATTTGTGGCTGATTCAGATCAAAGATGGGTTTGTACAGATAAAGGCAAAATGAGGAAGGTTCCTGTTAGACAAATTCATCGGATTAAGAGAGCAGCTGTTAAAATGCCCTTACAAAGCAGCAAACGGTTATTTGAAGCTGCTGGTGCCTCTGGAACCTCAAGGTGGAGGATCCTCCAGAGGCTTGTGGTGCATGAACCCAATATTGGGCCCCTAACCAGAGCTCACAAGCAGAAACGGTCGCAGTGGGCCCAGACATACATAGATTAATTTTCAAACAGACTTGTTCACTGATGACTGCTGTGCAACCCTGGATGGTCCAGATGGACGCAGTAGTGGATTGGTGGTGGATGGCCACCACGTCCCAACACAGCTGTGACGTCAGCAAGGAGGTGGTGGAGTCATTTTTTGGGCCGAAATCATGGGGAGAGAATCATTGGTCGGCCCCTTCAGAGTCCCTGAAGGTGTAAAAATGACCTCAGCAAAGTATATGGACTTTCTGACTGATCACTTTCTTTCATGGTTCAAAAAGAAGAGCCGTACCTTCAGCAGCAAAATCATCTTTATGCATGACAATGAATGCTGCAAGGAATACCACTGTGTCATTGGCTGCTATGGGCATAAAAGGGGAGAAACTCATGGTGGTCACCATCCTCCTCTGACCTCTGACCTCAACCCTATTGAGAACCTTTGGAGTTTCCTCAAGCAGAAGATTTGAATGCAGTTCATATCAAAACAGCAGCTCTGGGAAGGTATTCTGACATCCTGCAAAGAAATTCAAGCAGAAACTTTCCACGAACTCACAAATTCAATGGATGCAAGAATTGTGCTGTGATATCAAAGAAGGTCCTATGTTAACATGTAACTCTGTCTTTTAAGATGTTTTTGATTGAAGTAGCTTTTGATTTTAGTACATGTGACCACTTAATGCTGCACATTCATAGAATGACCGTTTGCAGTTCTTTATAATCCATAAAATGTTTAGAAAATCTGCTGTGCATAATAAATTGGAAAAGTGCATTTTGAGTTTTTTATTTTTGAAAAAAATACTGGGGAGCTTTGTTCAGTAAAATTTGATTTATACTGTAATAGTTCATGACTTGAAAATTATACTGGCCATCATTTGCATCGACCATTTAGGAAAATCTGAGAAAACATCACTTGCATAATAATTTGGAACACGGTGTAGACTCATCATGGTATGTGTTCTAGGATTGGAAGCATTTAGTGAACAGTACTTCTTTATTTTGATTTTTAAGTATTTGACCTCCTGGACTATAATAAGAACCAGACAGAAAATAGTCTGATTCAGATCTCTGGGCAATTGATTTCTTGCATATTATTAAAAATACAATTTCTGTCTTTTCTGAATGCCTACATTGTTACCTAAAAGCAATTGAAGAGGAGATGAAAAGGTCCATCATCACATAGCTGACAGATTATTTTTGACTAACTTTCTTTTTTTTTTCTTTTATTGTCTTTGTCTTAGTTTGCTCGTCCACAGTCTTTAATTGGTTATGGTTCTCGCTGTGACAAGCTGGACCAGGCAGAAACCAGAAGTCTCCTCATGTGCTTTCTACACATCATGAAGACGATATCTGAAGGTAAGAAATGTGTTTTTATTATTATTATAATATAACTAGGGCAGGACAGCTCAGTTCATGACTATGATGAATTGTGGTGGAAGTCTTGAGATTTAAAATTTGCATTTCAACTAGACCTACTTTGACCCCTTTCTTTTTTCCAAATTTTTATCCATCCATTTTTGCTTTTTTTGGCATTGGTTTGTTGTATATCCCAAGTCATGGGATAAACACAGATCAAGCATCACATTATAACCACTGACAGGTGAAGTAGATATGCCTATTATCTCTACATCCTGACATCTGTTTGTGGGTAGAATATATTGGGTAAATAAACATTGTTTACCCTGATTGATGGATTTCAAGAAGGAAAAAAAGGCAAGCATAAGGATTTGAGCAAATTTAACAAGAAACCAGTTGTGATTGCTTAAAGACCTGAGAGAGCATCACTACCAAAGGTGGTCCAGGGAAGGAAGAGTGTTGAACTGGAAACAGAGTTTTGGCCAACCAAAATTCTTTGAAGCATGCAGAACACACACTACATTGCATTCAGCTATCTATGGACACGCATTGCCAGAGACCAGTCAGGGTCTGGATATGTGATTACCAGAACTGGATTAGAGATCAATGGAAAAAGGTGTCCTGGTCTGATAAATTATGTTTTCTGTCACAGTACATGGAAGACCTGACTACCTGTGCTGTACTTTGTGTACCTGTGGAGTCTCTGGCAACAAAATGCTCCTCAGTCAAAGTGTCATCAAAGTGAAAGTTACTCTTACATACACATATACCACCTATGTAATTTCTGTTGCAGACCTGGGACTTCCTTTTATGATTGTCGTTCTCTGACAACTGTGGCCTTTTTTCAGCAGAATAATGCTGGTTGAATGAACGTAGAAAAAAAAAATCAAGATGTTGATCTCCAAATTAGCCAGATCTCTGAAAATTTTTGCTACTGGACATGGAGTCATGCGTGTCACAATGACGGATGTATCATCTCAAATCTGTTGAAGTTGCATACTTCCACAACATTTGGCTGTTTTTCTTTTGTTTCGGAATGTAACATTGGAGAAACAATATGACATGTAATATTTATTTGGTGTAAGGATATTTTCTCCTTTTCCCAAAAAGCTTTGTGAGCATTGTTTCCTGAGCTGCATGAATAACTGAGTTATAACATTGGTTTTACAAACAGTACTCAGCTAATCAGAAATGTTTGACTGGATCCATTTTTTTTTCACTGTTTCCAGATGTGCTGGTGTCCTACTGGCACCGGGCCATACACCAGGAGATCTCTGACTTCTTTAACATCCTGGAGTAAGAGCTTTTAATTTCTTTTTGTTTTTTCTTTGTTGAAAGAGCGGTACCACAGGTCGAATTCGGCTGATTATAGAAGTAGCCTGCGGGCAATTCGAAAGAAATCTGAGACAGCCAAGGGTGGGGAAAGGCAAATGAGAAGAAAAGGGAACATGGCCAGAAGGGAACAGATGAAAATAATGACACAGCAAGAGAAGAAAAACAGTTTGTGATTTTAGTCCAAGATCCCAATCCACAGAGGAGTGCATTAAATTAACTTTCTATGCTTCCTGTTTGTGTCAGCATGTATGCTAGTTCAATTTTATCTGAGATACTTTCTTTTCCCCCTTTAACCTTTGAAACACAAGACATTTCCAAATGGGTGTTGTTGTTTTTTTTCCCCCTCAGGCTTTGTCTTCAGCACTTCAGGTTTCTGGGGAAACGCCACATAGCCAGGTATGTCCATGTCTCTCTTTGCTTTCTTCTCAATTGATGTTGTTCACATGCTTTCTTCACAAAGCTACTGATATGGCGAAAAAAGAAAAAAAAAACCTATTACCTGCTGCAGCTGAGAGTTTCCACACCCTCGACCACCTGATACATAATTCATATAATCATGGTTGCACACATGCATAAATGCAGCCGCATTCAGACGTGTTGGAGCACACACAAATAAATTAATCGGGCACGGTCGGGCAGAAATCCTAATATGTGCTTTGCATGCGTGTGCATGCTCGTGGATGAGCTTCACGAGAAGAAGATGGATAAGGAGGGAATAAGACGGAAAGAAGGGGGGAGGTGAAACTCCTGGATCGTGCTGCGAGGAAAGAATCACTGCTGGATTTTGCGCTGTAGGAGTTGGAAAGCTCAGGATGGGGGTTGAGATGTGACTGTCTGCTCTTGTTGGAGCAGAGCCACTGGCACTGCAAGACCCTTCCATCTTTTGGTTCCTTGCAGCTAATTAAATTAACCGTCTTTTTCCTTTCAGCAGTAGGACTCAGATGTGTAAGCCCTACAAAACAAAAAGACTGAATGAACACACTGACTTTCCGTATGCGGAGGCATTAACTGAATATGAATAGCTGGGAGGCTCTCGGTCGTGGCTAAGCTAGCTGCTTAACATTCGTCTGTAATGCCAGGCCATCGGAGGATTCACCACCGTACGCCTGTGTATGTATCAGTGTCTGCCTTTCTAAGTGCCTGGCTGAGTCAGTGTGGGCACCGGTTGTAGGTCAGGAGGGGTGAAGTACATGAGCAGTGTGTAGCCAACCTGCAAGCCAGACAACAATATAGGCTTCAAGTCTTGGCACATTGTATTAAGTCATCCAGAGGGGGAACTGTGTCCAGGTTTGACATTAAAATCCTTTCATAATACTCACATAGTGCAAAATCCAGCAGTTATAAGAGATGCAACAAGAATTTTGTAGCCAGTTTCTAAACCTCCTATTTTTGTAAAGTTTTGACCTACATATGGATTTTTCTTCTTAAGTTAAGCCTCATATAAGAAGTCATTCATTCTTTAGTGTCAAAGTGGATGTAACATTATGACTCATGCAGAAACAATCACTTTAAAACAGCGTTTTACTGGTCCTTTAAAGAAAGACTAAAAGACGTATACCTTCTGTTGAGGCCAGCGTTACTAAGACAGCAGTTTCCATTTATACTCCAGAGTGTTGATCCTTAGCTCTGAGATTTCCAAATGGTCGCCAACATTTCCAAATTCAACATATTCTATAGCAGACAGATGTTGGAACAGGAAACCAGTTCCAACTGTTATCTGCTGCAGTCTTTCTCTCAACTTGAATGTACTTCAGACGTGACCCGCAAAGTCATAGAAAGTGCAGTTTCCTTTAAAATAGTTTTGTCCATATCTTACCCTTATGCGTACCCAGACTTTGTTTTACACACCATATTGACACTGAAAACTACCTCCAATATCCCCCTAATGTTCATATTTTGGAAAAGAATTGTTTGCCAAGTTATGCTTTCCTAAACAGTTTAGCTAACTCCCAATCTGCATTATCACGACCCTAAAAGAAGAATGGCTATCTACACTATCTGACACATTAATAAAGTAATGTCACTGTTAAACATTGTACCGTAAGCTGCATCATATTGCATGTCTCCCCCCAGGTTTGTGCATGGTGACCATCCATGTTGGTGCACGTGTATGATGTATTGCATCAATCGAGCACTTATCTGTGTTTACTTGATTGCTTTTCCTGTGTTGATGTATAGTTATGTATTTTTTTTTCTCACCGATGGTGCATGGAATCCTCTGTTCTGTGAATCCATCTGCAACATTTCCATATCCTTTTTTTTGTTGTTTTACAAAGGCAGCAAGTGTTTACCTAGACAAACCTACGCTGAGGTCAGGTATCTGATTGCTGGCATTCAGCATGATCAAATACATATGTATTAATTCTGACGCTGATATTTGTATTACATTAATGCAAACTCTAACCTTTTGTTCATCACTTCAGTTCTGTAGGTTTATACTAATGGCAAACTAAAACAATTGATTTTCCATCTGGCTGACCTTCCACTCTGTACGAGCTGAATTTTGTTTTCCAACTCCAGCTGCTCTCTCATCCTACCAAGGTCAATTTTGCAGATCTTGAATGCTTTTTTGCGTTTCATTTTGCTTTGCTGGGGAAAAAGAAAACACACACATTGTGAGCCAGCTGCTATACCTATGTAAGGCCACAAAAGAGCCAAAAGCTCTCTGATGTGCATCGCGTTTACATAAAGGGCTTTAATTGATTATATAAGCAAGCAACGACACCTGTTAGCTTGCCACTCAGTTAGGATCACTGACTGATAAATGATGGACATAAAAAACATTGATTGCTTTAACTACAGTAACTAACGTTAGCTGTGATGTGGTTGGCTTGTGAACAGGAAGCTAGCAGCGGCAGTAAAGCTGGCCCAGGCAACCCAGGCCAATGGCACCCTGAAGGGCTCTAGCAACCCCTCCCAGTCCTCTCAACCCTCGAGCCTCTTCCCACAATGGTAATCATCCTCCACCTCAGCCATGATGATGATTATGATGATGACGATGAGCTAAGACGAAGATGCTGAGTCTTTGGTTACTCAAAGTGCTCTTGGTCTTAATGATGTCTGGTTGGCTTTAATAAAAAGAAACCATAGAAAATGCAACTATAGATGAAATTTACAAGTAGATACATTTTTAAAAATATTTTTTTTTTGCTTTATGTATATTCATTTTTTTTTATATCACTGTGTTTCCATGCCACATATTGTAGCTGTGTTTTGAGCATGCCCCTCCTCACAGCTATTGACTATGTGTTGTTAGTATTTAATATGTTGCATAAACTTTTCTTTTTCGCTGTAGGTTAATTCCTATAGCTACAGTTGTTTAATTTCTAAAACATGCCTGGTGCTGTCATCCCCAGGATGGCCTCTGGAGGGGAAGGCCACCGACATGCTCGCTCCCAGACCATGCCCATCATCAGGGGCAAGAACGCTCTCATGAACCCAAAGCTGCTGCAGATGATGGAAACAGGTAAAACACAGACAGAGGATTATAATGCTGCTTTTGGTGGATTGAAATTACATCCCGCGCTCGATTCTGTTTGTAGATGGGAGCATCCAGGAAGGTGACACGCTGAGTCCCACAGACATTGAGGCCAACTTGTCCACAGAAGTGGCTCTCACCGTGCTGGATGTACTAGAGCTCTTTGTTCACCATCATAAGGTCTGCATCATGCTGCACAGCCAAAGCTACAACATATTGCCTGTATATTTATCAGTTTTCTTTGTTTCTTATGTAAAATCAGATGACGTTTTGTACAAAACAGAAAAAAAAGGTTGAATTGTGGTAGCAAACGCTTAAACTATTTAGTGTAAATAAAGGCTTGTGTTGAATCCGGGAGGGATTGTGGTGTAAATTATGGATTCAGCAGCATATTACCTAATCTTTTACTGCCACCCGGTGGCAAGAAAAAACTGTTTTGCACTTTCTGCACTTTTGTGCATGAAAGGTTATGTGTCGTGTGGCTTTTTTGTTTTTGCACACTTCATTATTTTTGTGTTATGAAGGGAGTTAATTTTTAAAAAAATTACCGAAAAAAGAAGAGAAATGTGGATCAACAATCTACAGCTAAAAACAGGAGGAGCAGAAACTAACAATGCAAGAGTTTGCAGCGCCCACTTTCTTACAGGTAACGATGGCATCGTTTAATCATATTTCCAGATGTTTCATTGGACAGTTATTCAGAAGGACAAGCATTCATATGTAAGATAAGATATATTATTTTTATGCCCTAGCTTGACAGTCCCCAGAGAGCTAATGTTGTTAGCAGTCACGGACAGAAAATGTTTGTGCAGTGGGACTTTCATGCTAAAAAAATTTAAAAAGCTAAATAAATTAAATATAACCTACCCAGCCATACAGTAACAGTGAGTTGTGACTATTCCCCCATATGGTTTGTGTCTGGCCACGAACCAGATGTGGCCAGACACAAACATGGGGGATCCTGTAGATCCCTGTGAATGGTTGACCTACACTGAACCTGAATCCATTGTCCTACAGCCACTCAACATTAAAATACAACTACAGCCTGAATTTGGGTTTAGAGAAGCCAAATAAATTATTTACCAGGAGATCCAAGCTCTTGTAACATGGATTAGCTTGTTATTAGCAAAAGCATTGTTATCATAGACTAATTACTTAAAATAGCACAACTCACTACTCACCAGGCAGAAACAAGTCGACAGCCATTTAATGCTACTTTTGATCCAAAATGGTTGACCCAACCTGGAACTAAATAATTGTATTCTCCAGGCTTTAGAAAACTTTCTTCTGGCTCTTCGTATAATATGAACTCTGCATCACCAGAATAGTTAAGTTATGTCGATCGTCTCGACATCTGGTAAATCCTCAAGATTATAAGAGAAGTCTTTTTTAACCGAGATAATATGGATCATATCCTAAATATACGCATGTTTTCTAGAGGTGCCTCGTCTGTTTCAGCCTATTTAGGGCATTAGCGTACTCCTTGTGTTCCATTTTGCTTTTGTTTTGAACCGGAGAAATCCACTTCCGGACCGCCATCTGAATTTCGCGGGTCAACCGGGTCACGTGTCTGAAACCCAGCAATGAATACTCGGTGAGACCTCCACCAGGAATGAGATGAGATGGAGGTCAAAAATGGAAACAAGGCAATGCGGCTCCAAAACAGTCAAGTGGGATTATTGTTGATATTTTTAACTTATAAAATGAATGCATGCTGCAAAAATGATGATTATGTATATTTAATTTTGAAAATTGTATTATTTTTTGCTCATTATTAATTGGGTTTATTTTTCTTCCATCTTCCAGAGTTGCACTCTCTTTCTTTTTTTCCCACAAATCCATAATTTGTTGCTGTTATTTCAAACATTTTTTGTCATATTCAATTTAATTCCCGACAAAATTAAAATATCTAAAATTACTTCCTTAAGTTTCAATGATATTGATTCCTATTATTAAATGTAGCTACCACAATAACACACAGTTTCTCCTTTATTCCTCTTACTTCATATAGAAGCAGTTGCTGCAGGATGAAGGGCAGAACACTTTGATGAAGAAGGTGCTGGACACCTACTTGCTCTTCTTTCAGATCAACCAATCAACTGCGACCCTGCGGCACGTCTTTGCTGCCCTCAGGCTCTTTGTGCAAAAGGTCCAGCAAGCCCCATTTAATTACACAAAAATGCATTCGAAGACTTCCCCTAGCTTCTCTCATGTGATGTTGGGTCTGACGGTCCTTTCGTTCTGCAGTTTCCCAGCGCATTCTTCCAGGGTAAGGCAGATCTGTGTGGCTGTCTGTGCCATGAGATCCTAAAATGCTGTAACCATCGATCCAGCTCCACCCAGACGGAGGCAGCTGCCTTGCTCTATTTCTTCATGAGGCAAAACTTTGAGTTTACAAAAGGCAAATCAATCGTCCGCTCACATTTGCAGGTCAGTGACACCCCCACCCCCTTGATTTACGGTAATGGAAGTACAAGGGATCTTCCAGAGCCACGCTGAGCCTCTGTCTCCACTGTAGGTTATCAAAGCAGTGAGCCAGCTGATCGCAGATGCTGGAATTGGAGGCTCGAGGTTTCAACAGTCCTTGGCCATCATTAACAATTTTGCCAACGGAGATGTGCCGCTCAAGGTAATGCAAGTTTAAGAGTTGTGTTATGGCCATATGGGTTTTGAGAATCATCAACATTTTAAAATAAGGAATGTTCTTCTAATTCCTTCAGAACACACCATTCCCTGCTGAGGTGAAGGATCTGACCAAACGGATCAGGACGGTCCTGATGGCTACGGCCCAAATGAAGGAGCATGAAAAAGACCCAGAAATGTTGGTGGACCTGCAGTATAGTTTGGCTAACTCCTACGCCAGCACGCCTGAGCTCCGACGCACCTGGCTGGAGAGCATGGCCAAGGTTCACGTCCGCAACGGGGACTTGTCTGAGGTCAGACATCTCAAATTTTCTTTGGCTGATCTCACCTAAATGACTTTTGAAACACTTTCAATTTGGGATGTCTCGATTAGAATTTTTATTGTTTTTACCTATATGGATCTAAGTCATTTAGGGAAAGGCATCTGTCAATACCTAACTTCAGTCTTCAGTAGCTTTGAAGTGGAGTAACATACCAACCTAAATTTAATAAATTTTAAGTGTTATACATTAGTGTTACAATTGAGTTCCACTTAACTAACTAACCAATGGTGAAATTGCTACAATAGTTTTTCCTGTTTGACATGTACTATAACAATGTACCATTTTGAGACTACATTTATAAAGTCTTGGTTATGTCTGAGACCAAAAATAGTATATGCTAAGGTTTTTAAAGTTACGGTTTGAGACCTCTGAAACTTTCATATATAATATTTCTGTTCTTTGATTTTAGCTAAAGGAGATTTTTAGAAACTGTCCAAATTTATAAATCAAAAAACATTAGATTAATAGTCTATATAACATAAATAATGTAACTGTAATGGTTAATGTGGCTTATTGTTTTTGCAGCAGTAGAAAAACTTGTTTTAAAGAATTTTTATCATGCTATGTGGGTTTTTTAATTTTATGTTAATACCATAAAACAGCTGTTCTGCTCCTTCTCACAAGGCTTTTATGCAGAGGGGTTAGCTAAAAAGCTAGGCACCGTTTACATGATTTTTCTGTTTCACTCATTTGTTACATTGTTTTTTTAATCTATTTTATTTATTTTTTGGAACGTTTTACTGCATGTATCACCTTCTGCTGTACGATTGTACCTGAAAACTGCACTTGTTGATGTTTTTTTTTCTTAGGCTGCCATGTGCTACATCCACATCTCAGCCCTGATTGCTGAATCGCTGAAGAGGAGAGGTAAGTCCTGGCCACTTAAATTTAACAAGCTTTCTTTTGCAGCATGGTCTGCCTGTGTAACGTTTTGCCCAAAAATCTCTGCTTACTGAGCATCTATTTCTGTTCCTCTTTACTTACATGATAAGTTCTGCTAGTCTGTTAGCAGAACTTGTATTAAAATATGGCTGTATAATAAAAATATACAGCTATATATATATTTTTTTTTTAATCTGCAAACTGTTGTTCACATTTAACACAATCATCAAAACTTTCAGACATAATTTCTTTCTAAAATTGTTGAAAATAGTGGAATATGTTCACAGTGGCTTAGTGCAGATGGCTAATGAATTAAAGCTGATTTACTTTACTGCACAGTTATAGTGAAGATATTTAGCTCCGAATAACAGTCTTTTGATTTCTTGTAGAGCTCTAGGCTGATCTCTACATATTCTCATTTGTTTCTTTGTCTTCACTCGCTCCTTTTGTCTGTGCACCCTCATATAAAGCCTGCATCTTTAGCCGAATGTGCCTGGCATCCATTTGCATGCGCTTCACTAACCGAGTCCATAGCTACTGTTGCTTAGTCGCTTTGTGAGTCTCGTCCTCGAGCGTAGAAGATCAAAGCAAGTGGACGCATATTTTTATAAACCTGCTGGTCCTCCTTCCCTCCTACCAAACAGGCTACTGGAGAGCAGACAAAGCCGGAATGTCCTGTGTGTCCCCTGAAGAAAGCCCTGTCTTTAACTGTAGCTCCTTACTAACTTCCTCCCGAGATCAAGACAGTGAGTGTGTGCGCCTGGGGGCCTGCTGGGTGGAGGGACTGGGAGTTCACATAATCTGTTCTAATGTGTTGATATTGAAAGAAGAGTTGACTTATCAGGTGTTCTTTTTAACATCTTCTCTCCTGTAGGTTGTATCACTTTTGTCCAGATTAGGAATTAACATTTTAGCTTTGATGTCAGATAGCTTGTTTGAGGGAATAAAATGGCAGTCAATGCCTGCCCAGTGTTGTGCACACCAGTTTTGTTTGATAGGATATATAACCAAAATATATTATAACTCACAATTTACACTGAATGATGTTCATTTTGTGTAAGGCAGCAAAAACGGACGCCTGATTATACATTAGATTTTATGCATGTGCTTCACATTTTGCCCTTTTTATAACCACAAATTTCAACTAGTTTTATTTGGGATTTTCATAAAACCCTAGAAAATACATTAACGTTTGTGGTTCTTGTCAAGAGAAAATGTGGAAAATGTTCAAGGACTTTGAAAACCTTTGCAATGGAACTGACTTCAATACCATTAGCACAAAACCTAAGTGGAAAATCTGAAGGTCTGTACTGCATATATTCTGAATTGCATGCCCTAATGTCAGTTTTACCTGTCTGTTACTCTAGCATCATTCTCCATGGGCTGGGCAGCATTTATGTGCATTAGCCCCAATGTTAAGGAGGAAGGTGCTATGAAGGAAGATACAGGTACACAAGATACGCCATACACTGAGGTCAGTGTTCTTCTTTACAAAAAAAAAGATGATCATTTATGGATAATAGTAGTTTAGTATTTAAAAAATAATATATTGGATTATGCTTTTAGGACACTTTGGTGGAGCAGCTGGAGCTGTGTGTGGACTACCTGTGGAAATCTGAGCGATATGAGCTTATTGCAGACATAAACAAACCTGTGATTGCTGTTTTTGAGAAGAGGAGAGACTTCAAGGTAACGTTGAAGTTAAAGTCAAAGTCAAAATCTGTTTTCTGATTTTGAGAGTTTCGCTGTATTCGAACAAAATGTAGCAATAATCGGACTGCATCGTTGGATAGAAATGAATCAGATGGTGTTACATTTTGAATATGGATTAGAAAAGCTTTATAATTTCAAACTTCCTTAAAATGATATTTGTTGTGAATTGGTGCCATATAAATAACCGCCATATCTGTCTAAGTTTGTGTGCTATTCCCTGTTTTCCGCAGAGACTGTCGGAGCTGTACTACGACATTCATCGCTCATATCTGAAGGTGACGGAGGTCGTGAACTCAGAAAAACGGCTCTTTGGACGCTATTACCGTGTGGCTTTTTATGGACAAGTGAGTGACAATTAATGTAAATTAAGGCACACACTGCTGACCATGCTAATATAAACAGAATCGACTATAAAAACTCAGTGCTGGCTGGGAAAGTGTGGTTATGATTTCATGAGATGCTAATGGGCACCCAACTTCCGAAGCATAGACTTAACTCCACAGCTACAATTACTGTGATTTAGGTAACATTCAAGTGTTACACTTTGCTTTGATTTGGTATCAATTCTGAGCTCTAAATACAGTCTGTTTAGACAAAATTAGATAGCTAAAATTTTCTCTGTAGTCAGAATCCTTAATCTCTCTGTTTGCTCTTTTCTTTTCTGTTTATCGTATTTTTAATTCAAGATTGCGGTAAGTCTCGAGTGCCCTTAAGTTTTCATTTCCCCTGGTGCTAATCAATCTTACCTCTGTTGTCCTTTTACCAATAATAACATCTGCTGCTCTGACCCTTTGAAAGGTTGTGTGACTCTTGTTGTGGTCCACCTTACTCCCCGTAACGCCTGACGATGAGGTCATTTTTTTCCCCTAAAACTTAAGACAGGTTGATGTCATGCACCCACATTCGACACATTCAGCAAAACCTACTCACCTTTGACATCTGATCCCAATGTTGCTTTGAAAATGATCTTCCTACTCTTCCATCCAAAACTTAACAAACATGCTGATAGGGCAGAGTGAAGTGCTTTAATACAATCATGTTTATTTGCAGCATCGTTGACTCAAGAAATGTGAATGAAGAAAGCAGTATGGTTTATCTATGTTTTACTAATTAGTTATCTATATGTGTGATTTTAGGGCTTCTTTGAGGAGGAGGAGAGCAAAGAGTTTATCTATAAAGAGCCAAAGCTGACGGGTTTGTCTGAAATCTCCCAGAGATTACTCAAACTCTACTCTGACAAGTTTGGACCCGACAATGTGAAGATGATCCAGGACTCTAACAAGGTAACGGTAGAATTTTTCCATTGAAACAACAGTTTATCTACTTGGTTTTATTACATGTGGATGTGATCTAAAAATAAAATTGAGCAACCTCAACAAGTATTTGCACAGTTGGTAAAGATTTGTAAAATGCCCTCACATAATTCTGTGTCTTTCCTGAAGTTGCCCATATCTACAGTCATAGCGAGATAACAAAGGTTTGATGAGAAACCACATTTATCTTGCCACCACACACAGTGAGCATGACGACACGAGAGAAAGGATGACAAAGCTCAAATATCAATGTGAGAGAAAGTCAGCAAAGAATTATTTCATATTCCATAGAGCTATGCTGAACACACCTGGAACAGCGTGATTTGGTCAAATGAAGCTAACTTTCCTGACTTGACTTTCCTGGTAACAAACCCTCCATCTGTGGTTGTCATGAAGCAAATAATTAATATGTAAAAAAGAACCTCATGCCTAATGTTGAGCATGTTGGAGGATACTGTGGGCATGTTTCTTTTACAAAGGTCCTGATTAGAAGAGTACATGGCATCATAAACTCTAAAATATCAGGAAAATTTTAATAAAATATGACAGAATATGTCATATGTTGGTAAGCTTTAGAGGGAGTTGTTATTTGATCTTTAAGTAGGGTAACATGAACAAATTAACACTGTAATAGTTTACCAAGGGGGCTGCAGTTGGTAGCACTGTTACCTTGCAGCAAGAAGGTCCTGGGTTCGATTCCCGGTCCAGGGTTTTTCTGCATGGAGTTTGCATGTTCTCCCTGTGCATGCATGGTTCTCTCTGTGTACTCCGGCTTCCTCCCACAGTCCAAAAACATGACTGTCAGCTCAGAGTCAGTCCAGGTGTTGTGGCTAGAAAGCTAGGTGGAGTCCTATTACTAAAGACAGTTGTATCAAGTACTGAGAGTAGGGTCCTGAAAATTTATCTCAGATAAAAAATTGGTTCAAAACATTCCCACATCATGCAACTGCAATAAAAAATGTCAATGTTGTACTAATTTTTATCTTTATTAGTTTTGCCAACAAGTAGGAGCCATGTTTTTTTTCTCTCTAAAGTCTCACATTTTGTGCCTAATTTTCATTCAATACAGGTGAATCCTAAAGACCTGGAATCCAAGTACGCCTACATTCAGGTGACATATGTAGTGCCCTACTTTGATGAGAAAGAGCAACAAGACAAAAGAACAGATTTTGAGAGACACCACAACATCAACCGCTTTGTGTTCGAGACACCCTTCACTCTGTCAGGAAAGAAACACGGAGATGTGGAGGAGCAATGCAAGAGACGCACCATACTGACCAGTTAGTGTTTGTTTATCCATTTGCCTATTTTCTGTTGTTTTTTTTTTTACCCCTCCAGGGGGTCTTTTGTGGGCTCTAGTGTCCCTTATATGATAGTAGGCTGACAGGAAACGGGGAAGGAGAGGGGGGAAGACATGTGGCAAATGTCGTCGGGTCCGGGAGTCGAACCCGCGACGGCCGCGTCGAGGACTCAAGGCCTCCAAATACGGGTCGCGCTAACCGCTACGCCACCACGGCACGCCCCCTATTTTCTGTTTTTATGCTTGATGGCTGCTTTATGCTCAGCAATCTTTAATTCCAATAGTGAGCATTGAATGAAAAGCTTCTATGCCTGAAGTCTTAGTAAAACTTCTAAGTTTGTTAAACCTAAGATACTTTTTTGTTCTTCTGTTACATCTTGTTTCATTTTTTCTCTCCAAACATCTTTTGTAGTTGTGCAAATGAGAAGTTACAGAAAATACTCGAGTCTTTTGGCAAATTTGGCTAATGTTGGTGTGGCACTTTTACATTTTTGCAGCAAGTTCCAGCTTTCCCTATCTAAAGAAGCGCATCCAGGTGGTGGAGCAGCAAAGCACAGAGATGAATCCGATCGAAGTTGCCATTGATGAGATGTCGCGTAAAGTTTCTGAGCTCAACCAGCTCTGCAACATGGGAGAGGTGGACATGATCCGGCTCCAGCTAAAACTTCAAGGCAGTGTTAGCGTCAAAGTAAGTACTCCTCCAGAAAAAAAAAAAGATACAAATACGCCACATTAAATATTTGGTTTTACAGCTGCTGATTGGTCCTTCCTAGGTGAATGCAGGACCTATGGCTTATGCCAGAGCATTTTTGGAGGAGAAGAATGCAAAGAAATATCCCGACAACCAGGTCAAACTCCTAAAAGAGATTTTCAGGTAGGACTTTTCTGTTTTTTACTTCCCTATAGTGAAAACAGAAACAGAAAATGCTAGGATCAGCAGTCATACTGGCATTAGCATGTTGCTGTCAGTAGCAACGCTAAAGTAAAGTATTTGGTGTTAATGTAGACAGAACTTGACTCTAGAAAAGTTCTGAATTTTGAAATCTAAAACTTTGGTCTTAATCGACTACATGGGATCTGGAATTACTAATCATAACAAGCAAGTCACATGATCACAACCTATTATGAAATGCTAACTTTAAAAAACATTCTAGTATTAGTATGTCTAATTTTGATTATCTAAAGTTAGGTATTATAGTCACAATAGGGATAAAATGCTAAAATTAGACAGTTTTACAATTGAATAACATGCTATCATCCATGCTCATTTACGTTATCATTTGCTGATAAGCCAAATGAGATGCACTTGAGAAGCTACTCCTTGATTTGTTTTCTGCAGGCAGTTTGCAGAAGCCTGCGGTCAGGCTTTGGACGTGAATGAGCGCCTCATCAAGGAGGACCAGCTGGAGTACCAGGAGGAGATGAGGGCTCACTACCGGGACATGCTCACTGAGTTGTCGGGCATCATGAATGAACAGGTCTCACATCACAACGAGACATAGCTCCGCTGACTTTGTTACCATCTTGTGCCTATTCTGCATAGGTTTTGCTTCTTTATTTCGATTGCATTTGCACTGCATCTTTTAATTTGCATTACTTTTTATCAAACATTCTGCATTTTCATGGACTTCATGGACTTTTTGTTTAAACTGCAGCTTTTTCTGCCTTCTTTCCCCCCCCCCCAACTTTTGTAGCTTGACAAATGCTGTTGCCTTCAGTGCCTCCTCTCTGTCCACTCCTTCTAAAAACTGCTATGCCATGTCACCACTCATGAGCCACCTCGCTTCATGCTTATTGAATTACCTGTCGAATCAGTCAAAGCGCTAGCACGGAAACGCAGATTTTCTTGTTCCAACTCGAGCTTTCTTTTCTTGCCCTTGTCTAGATTCCTCACACAAGACAACCTGGAACGGAGCGACACAGCACCTACTGAACAGTCAGAAATTCCTTGTGCCAGTTTGAGCCTCAGCGTTGCTCATTTGATTGTTTTTGATCGTGATCTTGTTTTTGCTGCTGCTTGAAGCGGCAGATTAGTGGAACTGTGACTGGCGTGTTTTTAGAGAAAAGACAAGAAAAGAGAAGAAGTGTGTAGACCGTGGTTGTGGTAGTCTGTAGTCCCATTGTTGAGTTTAGACTGTCTGCAAAAGAGGCCAGGCTCCTGGACTGTTAGCTACTGTTTGTGTTGGTTTGGTACAGATTGTCCCGCCCTGCCAGCTGACTTAATATAAACTGACAAACGTACAATGTATTTGTTCACACACACACGTGCGCCTTCTCTCCCAACGCCCCTTTGCCCTTTAGAATACGGTGACCTTACTGAGACGGAGGTGCGTTTCTGGTGCATTTCTCATGCACGGCTTTTACATTTTTGTTTACGTATGGAATCCCAACGTATTTCAAACAATCTAAAGAAGACTAATGTGAAAAACAAAAGCGGATTTGAATGCAGGTCCTAAGAATCTGAGGTATTATACAGAACTCCAGCTACTATCTGAATGTAGAGCAGCTCCACATTGCTACTTTGTATCCTTGAAACATTCTGAACGGATATCGCCGTGCCAATTTTCAAACAGAAACAAGAAAACAAGCAACAACAACAACAAAAAAAGAAAAAACATGTTTTGTAACATTTTTATAATTGAAATGGCATTGTTACAGTTATTATTTCATGTTTTAAATTGTAAATAAGAAGTATTACTATTTAAAAAAATGTTTGAAATGTCTCCTTTTATAAAGTATACAGTATATTAATATTTGTTTAGCTGAATTTAAAACAGACAAACAAACAAAAAAAAACAACTAAAAGTTTTATGTATGAGATTTGAATAAAAAATTGTTAATGTTAAAATGAGTGTTGATTCATTTCACTACTGTCTTTATCTAATATCTGGGTGTTGCAAAGGCAGGATCCCTGTTGGTCATCCTGCAACTCATCTTGATACAATACAGTCAATTTAGTATATTGATTTCAGTAATGTTTAATAAGATCAATCTTTTCAGACTAAATCTGTGCATTATACCAAATAATGCTGCTAATAATGTGACATCCTGCTCTAATTCTGTCTTTTAGTATCCATAAGTGTTAATGATTTTAAGGGAATGCTCTTTTTCCTGTAGTTCTCTTTTTAACAGGGAGCGTTCGAGTTTTAATTAACCTTCTTATTATCCTCTGATATGCTGGTGTATGTTGCCCTTGTCTGATAAATCTTTTGTTGTTTTAAGCTTTTTGACAGGTATTATTTACACAGTTTTGCCCCTATATGTTGACTTTGTCACATTTTAAGCCAATTTAAACTCTACATTAGACATGGTGAGGTTATTTTTCACCTTTTTTTTTTTTCTTTTTAAACCTGATTATATTTCATGGACAGTTAAGCTAAAAATGAAACTCATTCTCTTTAACCTAGTTTATTATATATTTTAGAAATCCAAGTTAATTTGAAGAGTTATTTTATTGGTTTTCTGTCCTGTGTTTGGCAAATTAGGATTGCAAAAGATTTTCTCTCGGTTTCGTTTCTGTTCCCTTGCTTGAGTTTTTGATTCTAAATAGTAAAATAAGTGAGGTAGAGCAGAAAGTTGCGTCGAAGTGATTTTGCCACCGCGACCAGAAGTTGAGGCTTCACTGAAAGTGAAATGACATTAAGCGTTACCTTGCACTCCCGCAGAGAACAGTTTCCATGGGATCTAATGTCAGTTCCCGCCTCCTCCTCCCCCAATTGTTGGGTATAATTACTGACCATGCAGAGAGAAAGAAAAGTAGAGCAGTTGTTTACTTATTGATGCTAAGCCTGAGGTTTGGACACTGCACATAGAAAGAGGTTAAGTGGCCCTGATCATAATGCTGTTGATAACAGGCAGCCTTGGGACTCAGGGCCTCGGTTTCTATCGCTGTCTGATAAGACAGCTGACACATTTATATCTCCGCCTCCTCACCCTCGGTCTGTTGAGCATCTGAGATGAAGTAGACGATAGAGTTGCACCAATCTCCTTTGACACATCTTCTTTACAAGATCGTCCTTCTAGTCTCATCCCTCCTGCAGCCTATTTTGTAAGTCTAAAATTGCGGGTTGGTTGGGTTTCTCTCCTCCGCAGACTGGTTTGTTGGTGTCTGTCTTGCTCCTGGTAGCCTGGACTTTGATAGGTTCAGATTGAACATTTGCTACAGTCATTTATAATTTTTGTTTCTCTAGTTATGATATCAAAATACGGTGGTGAAGTCTGCTCTGTAGGGATTACTTCAGAATTGTTCGTATGACTTCAATGTTTTTAAATTTGTTACACAACAACCACAAACTTTTAAATATTTTATTGAGATTTTATGTTTCCAACCTTCAAAAATAGCACTTTTCAGCAAAGGCAAAAAAACCCTGCATTTCTTATCTAGATTTAAAAACAAAATTGGTTCTTTATCATTTTGAAACGAATATATGAAGAGACATTGAGAGTTTGGATCTGGAGCCCCAGATTACAGACCGCTGTGATAGATCAACACGAAGTAGAGAATAATTGGGAAGTGAATGGAAATGATGAATGATTTTCAATTTTCTTTAAAAAAATTATTCTATTAATAATAATAATAATTTCTTCAAGGACATTCCTCTGTTTAGCTCCATTCATCTTCCCATCAACTCTGACCGGTTTCCCTGATGTGTTTTTGGTTGTCATGACCCTGAAATTATAATTCATTAGGTGACTTCTTCATTACAGTTCATTACAATTAATGGATAATAGCCACTCAATAAATTGCAATTTATTAGGTGATTTCACAGGGAGCTTGGATGGATGTGATGAATCCAATCACTCAAAACATTTTTCTTATTTTTATTTTTAAAAAATCTTTGAAAAATCTTGTCCTTCTGCTTCCAAATTCTCCTCCTAATTTGTTCTGACTATAGCCTATAACAGAGGTGCCTCCGGAAATGCACTATTTGATGATAAACAAACAAGCATAGCAACCAACTAGAAGAGCAGCAAACTCTTCTGGCTTGGGTTCATATTCGTCTCCAATGATGCCACTCCAGAATCTTTCTTTTCTATTGTGGCCAGGACAAGCCACTAAAAATTTTAGGGTGGCACAACTAACATAAAAATAATTACTAGGTTTTTACATGTATGTACTGATTAAAGAAGAAGGTGTGTGTATGTGTTTGAGCTGAACATGATTCTCCGGGGGGGCCAGTGGGATGGTCAGCACTTTTTCCAGTGCCCCCCTCTTGGGGGCGCCACTGGTCTCCAATTAAAGCTATTGTGAAGAGCACATTTCATTTCCGACCCCTATCTTGGCTTTCATGAAACTAGACTCCTGTGCTCATAAATAAAAGAACCCCTGTGCGGTGCTGGCTGATCACTGGAGCTCTTTCAGCTGTATAAGTGGTGAAAGGCGACATAATCGGCCCACATTAAGATCCGAACTGAGATTGAGACACGCACACAGAGAGGACCTGGAGAGACGCTCATCTGGAGGAACCGCATAAGTCTCCTGGCGGCAGCATGATAAACCCGCAGCAGCAAGGCGAGCCCTTCCGGCACGACCCTCCTCCGGTCTTCGGGAAGCCCTGGTACTGGCAGCGCAGCAGCAGCACCATGGAGAGCAGCCGCAGCCTGGCGCAGGTCATCATGGAGATGCGCGACGAAATCAAGAAGTTGGAAGCGGAAAACCGAGAGCTGCGGGGGGACTGTGGTGGTCAGCATTCAGGGACGGCAGGAGACACCAGCGCTGGAACGGAGCAACCCGCGATACTGGAAAACCCCTATGGGAACCTGAGACGGAATGCGTCTGCGCCAGTCCTGGAGGGACAGTATAAAGGTAAGAGCAAGTGTGCAGAAATACGCAAAACAGTATATTCTTTAATACAATTCAGCTATAATAATAATAATAATAATAATAATAATAATAATAATAATAATAATAGTTATTATTATTATTATTATTAGTAGTAACTATTAGAAATAATAATGATGGGATTAGGCTTTGGCTTCATTGTTTTGTCTCTGACCAGAGATTCTCTATATATATCTAACTGAAAATAAGTGACAGACAAATATTATGTACACATAACAGACAACTTGGGAAAAAATCCCATTGCTGGTCTTGTCTGTACTTATTATTATTATATTATTTTTGGGCCGGACATTGACTAATTTAGCACACCAAGTATTTTTTTTTTCTTAAGGAAAATTCACTAAATTTTAAATAAATTAATACAAATGAATTTAGGCCTGGACCATCCTAAGACATGAATATGATTTGATCTAATCCGTTACTCTAAATTCTAGTGGTTGATCTCCTGATAAAAGAGAAACTTCAAGATGTCTTTTGCAGCATAACAAGTTTCCTTCAGGGATGCCCCGTATTTAGATCCATCCATGATCCCATCAATTCTCCCTACGGAATACAAGCATTCATATATTGAATTCTTCCTCCTATATTATCATGGTCACCTTGGATGATTTTTATTTAGATTAAACTACCACACAACTTTATCAAAGCAGTTTTTTTTTTTTTTTTTTTTACCTAAGATGCATTTTTCTTATCAAGTTAGACATGTTCACAATATTCATGACTAAAGAATATTAGTCATAAATCATTTTGTAATAAAACAAAATTATTGTTTTATTACTAAATAACTAATGGTGTGAAATTAAGAGCAACTGGATACATTTTAAAAGGTTTAGTTTCACTCGTTTTTGTTCTAGAAAACACTGCCATGACTGTGCGAAGGTACTCCACGAGCTCCGGCCTCTCCGGGTTGACAGTGAGAGAGGGAAGAATCGACAAGAACAGGCAGAGTAACTCAGGATGGGCCAGACTTCATGAAGAAATCCAGCATGACAGCGATGTGTTTGGAGAAGCAGAGAAAGCCAACAACCGCCACTCATTGCAGGAGTACGTCCATAAAAACAGGTACAAAGACGTTCTTTAAGGTGTGGCGTTTAATCGCTGACCGTGTTCCGACTGAGGTGAAATCATTCCTATCATTTGGTTTTCCCTTTAGGGCCAAGGTAAAAACTGTAACCTTCCTTCTCCCCGTTGATGACATTTACACCAGTCGACCCGTTCTGACCAAACACCGAGAGGAGCCCAAAATCACCGGTCTGGCGTCCATAGCCGAGACCGAGTCCTGAGAGAAAATGTTAAAAAGACTTCGGACATATTATTGGAACAGGTTGAAGATCTAAACTGGAACTTTGCATCCTCATCTGAGTTTTTTCTTCCCTCCTAACTAGGTCAATTTAGATTGGGCTCTTAATGAGTAAGAAAGCAGACCGATTTTTATCACACCTGACCAAGAAACCGGAGTCTCTGATTACAGGTGCTCTTTTCATTTGGCCATGGCAATCTATGCCTGGTCAACAGGGATGAGACGCGGGCCTCTCTGAACAGAGGATCAGGTGTCCGGACTCCTCTCCCGGTCCGGGCTGTGGTTTCAGGGTGACACATGTGGCAGCCTTTATCAGACTCAGCTGTGTTCGCTGACTCTGTCCGTGTGAGTCACGTCACAGTCATTATTTATTCATCTCTTGTTCTCTTTACAAGGCACGCTGAAATGCATATCCACAACCCCAAGTCAAACTGGCATCCTGAAGAGGATTTTATTTGTAACCCGTGCAAAATGGGAATTAAAGGTGTCACCAACAACATGTGTCCCTATTCAGGAGGTTTTATTTAGCAACATTACCCAATATCTCACAACCACACATCATCCTCATTAAAATCTAAAAATGACACATGAAACATCAGTTTTTACTGCCTGATAAGCAGCAACGTGGTTTATGTAATTATGTAGTCAACTTTTGCATGAACAAAATCTAGCTGTGTCCTCTTGTGAACTCTTTTACACAGCAATGGGATAAACATTCGCTAGCATGTTTTTATTAAATGCACAGAGTTAATTGTTTAAAATGAAACACAATCAAAATTAACACTGGTACAAAAGTAAACGTTTTCCCCAAGTGGAAATAGTTATTTTTCGGGATGTCTAGTGAATGAGTTACAAGTAAAGCCGTACTGTCAAGCTCAAAAGCGGAATGAGCAAACTAGTGTCTTGTATGGAGTTCAGTGTTGTACCTGTTAAAGACCAGTTTACAGCTGGTTCTACTGGACTGAGTAAATGGAACAAAGTCAGTGATCTGCTACATTTGCTCCAAAGTTCAGCAGATCACCGAAAGTTGATTCCCCTTCAAATTTAGCACATTTTGCGCTTTGACAACAAATTTTGGTGAATTTAAATAGATTGACATAGATAATTGTGTAATGAAACAAAAATGAGACTTGGTTTCAAAATATCTTACAGAAAAACCATTCAAACGTGTGGCGTACTTCTGTATTCAGCGCCTTTTAATCTGAAATATAAATTAATTCAAGTGAAAAGGTTTAAACTTACAGCAGCGCAAATGGAAACATGGTTTTCATTTCCTTCAGGTTCTTATGTATACTGTGTTATACTAATTACTGTTTTTTGGTCTATCGCATAATAACTGATCCTAAAATCATGATCAGGTTGTAAAATGTGAAGAAAATCCAAGTGGAATACTTTTGCTAAGGACTACATGCTTAGAAGAAATTATCGTAAGTCTTCCACAGCTGTACTCCAAGTATAATAAAAAGTTAAAAATGATTACTTGTCTTCTGAGAGCTGATGTCGATAGTTTTATTTATTTAATATGTGAGGACGATATGTCCAGCTCTTCTTTATAAATTTTGAGTAATTATGAATTTAATTGAAGACGAGAGCAATGGTATTTTTTTGATATCTGAAACTGTGTATATATATATATATATATATATATATATATATATATATATATATACATATATATATATATATATATATATACATATATATATATATATATGTACATAGGTAGTACGTACATACTACCTACCTACATACAAGATTGTATCATATGTATAATACAATCTTATACTCTGTTTAAAGAAAATTTTAAAAAAATCAAAGCACTCTTAGTTTGCTTCACCTTGTACATCAGAAATCAATCTGGAAGTGCGTCGCTACACTTTTCCACCCTCTGCTGGTCAGAGCGTGGAAAGTTGAAGAAGATGCTCAATGGAAATATTCAATTTCTGTTTCAATAAAACATTTTAAAAAGAACAACCTGATCATAGCCCAAACTAAGGCATGTAATTTAAAAATCATAAATTATTTGGTAACAGGCACCTTTCATGATATCCTATATGAATGGCAGCCACTTCAGATACTAAACTGAGGGCTACTTGAAGATCTTGGACTTTCCTTGTTGGACTTTTGACTTTAGTCGATGTCCTTGTTCTATTACTAAGTAAGAACTCAGAAAATCCGACTGCCGAGGCACCAATAATGTCATAAAGAAGATGAAAGCAGTGAATCTTCCTGTTGTGTGTAGTGGGTTTTCAGCACGAGGCAGATTCAGGTAAGAACTAATAGTCAGAGGTAGAAGAATAGCACCAAAAACAATAAACAGATTATGTTATGAATATATTGTAGTGAGTTTCAGATCTGTAAAGAGTTTTGCAAAGCTCTCATATCTTTCAGAAGCATCAGGTTCTTCTTGTTTCTCTCAACTAGCTGAGCTTTAGTTGATGCTTCAGAGCGCCCTCTGGTGGCAAGTCTTTCTCCAGTTCGACTGTTCTTCCCAGACTTCACCTTCTTTCTTAACTTCTTTATCTGGAGCACAAACAAAGACACTCATACACCGATTTTGTCACACTACGGATGCAAAATGATAATTATTGCGAAGGCCCACCTGTAATTTATGCTTGCAGAGCTTACTGATCTGTTCTTCTTTACTCTCCATTCTCACCAGTAGCCTCTCCTGCTCCCTCTGAAGCGCTCCCCTTTCCTCTTCAGAGGCGCTCCCTTCCATTTGCTTAATCAACTCACCGTGCTCCCTGTATGCGACGAGGATGCGCCTTAACATCTAACCAAACGGGACTCCAAAATTGAGCAGATTTACAAGCTTGCTCACAAACTGATGAGGCACAGCTCTTCCTGCAGGGCTTCTAGCAGCTCCGATAGCTCGTCTCCGCAAGAGGACGACGACGTGGAGGAAGCGTCTGACTGGCTGCTCGTTTCAGAGTGATCTGCGTCGCGAGACAGGACGCGTTTGTTGCAGAGATGAGGCTGGTGCCGTTTCAGGAGGGACAAGACTGCCTGAACGTTGGCTCTGACCGAGTGGCTGCAGGCGACCGACTGGAAACGGAAAGAGATTTAAAGATAAACACTGAGGGGGAGAGTGAGGAGGATTTATCATTGTGTTTCAAAAGGCACAACCAGAAGTGTACAAGTGCAAATGGTACCGTTCCAGTGACAAATGGTATGTCTCTTAGGCTCAGTCTGTAGTGAGGCTCTGTGTATTTTGGAGAAGGTTGCTGTGGGAAAAAAAATTGAACAATGATTTAGCAAACAAGAGGGAAAGAAGGATACAAATCATGACAGCAACTTAACATATGTTTTAAAGATTTAGCATCTAACTTTTATTTAAAAAACTGCTTTTTACATATTTGTTACAACTGTTGTGACAGTATTATATGAGACTGATAATCTGTAGAAAAATAGAGCTCCCCTGTCTTCCCTCAGTGCTAACTATAGAAACAACTAATCAGAGCCAGGAGGCGGGTCTTAGCGCTGTACATGCTGCTCACACTCCCCTCCCTTGCTCTCCGCTACACTACAGCGTCTTCCTGATAAGAGTGAATAGCTCAGGCCACCGATGACAGCGGATAAACAATTTGTATGCAACGGTAGGTTGTTTATCCGCTGTTAGCACATTGAGCAGTGCGTACACCAGCTTGATTGACAACACTTAGATCTTCCTCCAGGCTTTGAATGGTAGTTTTTGACTGGGAGCAGTGCATTTCTGCAGATGTCAATAGTAGCACTGGGAGGCAGCAAAGGAGCTGATTTTTTTTATGTCACAGATTATCTGTCTCATATGTCACGACATGGTGACAATTTTAATAAATATGTAAAAAAAAAAAAAAAAGTTTTATAAAAGCTGCATACTGCAGGTTTTATAGCTTTTAATTGAATGATTAAAAGCTATAATCATTCAATTATGATTATAATTGAATGAATATAATTCAATTATAATTGAATTATAATTGAATTTCACCTTGCAGCTGAAACATTTTTCAGCTGCAAGGTGTGTTTCACTGACTGTAGTGCAACATACAACATGGTTAAATTGTGGTGAAGTGTGTGTGGGTGTGTTTTTTAAATGTCTGTTTGGTATTTATGTATTTAAACATCAAGACCTTTAATATTTCCAATGCCACTGATGTTACAGTTGGTCTGAAGGAACTGTAAATAAAATGAAATGTGACTCTCTTGAAGTGCAAACATGCCAAACACCGTGAGCCATCCATTAGAGGTTGTTACCTTTGAGCTGGATTTCTTCTCTTTGAATTGTCTGATGGAGAAACGTGGAGAAACGGACTGCAGCAACATTCTGTTGGCTTCCATACCTGTCTGTAGCTGAAGGTTGCAAGCAAAACGAAAGCATGAAAATAATAGTCTTTCGACTTATCAATCCCAGCTAAAAATAAAATATAAAAATTCAAAAACAATAAGAAGATAAAGTCTTTCTACCTGATTGGCTTTATCCAGAATGAGCCTTCTCTGGTGCTCCTCTTCGTTTATCTTTCTTTCCAATGCACAGATCTTCATCTGAAATCAACAACAATCATCATCACTGTGCTGCTGATAATAACGATACTACAATAATAATATGACACCAACACTCTGTGATAAATTTTATATATGGTTAGTGTGAACTACTTTTTTTTTTTACCAGTCTATCTGAAAATATAAGACTCCAAAAAGCATTTCTGTGACATTGACTTAAAATTTGGTTGGTTTGTTGATATTTTGTTGTGCTCTGAACTCTTCCGTGGCCATAGATAGCTAAAAATACAGCCTTCCAATTAGATCTGGGACAATGCATAAGCTTAAAGTGTCACTGACATGATAAAACCACTTGCATGTCTGAGAAAGATGGAACTAATGTGTGTTCATTCTATGTAAAAAAAAAAAAGAAAAAAAGAAGCTTTTAATAAATATTAGTGTTAAGGTTTTGTCGTAGTAAGTGGGTCAAACAATGGTGCCATCTTGTGATGTAATCAGGGTAAGTCAAATCATAAACAACTGAGGCTGAGTACAGGTATCGCCAAGAAGCGGAGGAATTGTGAGCAATGTATTTGGAGGAAGAAGCTAGATCGAGTAATGAAGGATTGCTATATATTTTGAGCCAGATAGTTCAGGAAGCAACAAGTGACTCCAACGTCTCTGGGGAGGCAGAGTCGGAGTAGGACATCCGTCACCTCCAAATCACTGAATGGTAATAAACAGATCTATGAATGTAGTAATTATTCATCTTTGATTCTGGTTTAATCCAAATGAGCCAGTTTTATGACTGTTATTGCAAGAAATCAGAAGTGGTTTTATTCTGCGCCACTCTCATCATTACCACAGATTTCCCTTTGGGGCCAATAAAGCATCTCTGAATTTTTTTTTGAACACTGTTCCTTCTTGTGATGCTAAAACTGTTTAATAGCTACATTTTGCTTAAAACCCCCCCAACAAAAACATGTTTGTGCCTTGTACGTACCTCTGCATTTTTCTGTGTGCAAGTCAGCCTGAGATATTCCTGCTCAAGTTTTTCCAGCTTTTCCAACTGAGCATGCTCGCTCAGTCCATCAGGCTGCTGACTACCTGTACCCGGTTTCTCTGTTAAAGCCTACGAAGGCAACAAATAGCTTTGTTCGCGTTACAATGTTTTGTGCATTTTGAAGCATGAGGTGTTACCCAACTCTTCAAGGACATCCATACCTCTGAGTTCACCTCCTGATTGGGCAAGCTGGTGCTTTCTGTCCTGGGCAACATCCTCTTCATCTGCTCCAACTGTCCTTCCAGCTTCTCACAACGATTCTCTGCGGCAGCAAGGTGGGTGATCAGCACTGCAAATGAAGGACAAAATATGTAATGAGTTAACATACAGAATTTAAAACTTCAATTCCGTTTGGAGGTCATTTCTTACCTTGGTTACAGTTTGACTGCTCACTTGCTTTTCTTTCTATGTCCTCATCAGTGAGGAGTCTCTGCGCAGGGCTGTCACTTTGCAGACGTCCGTCCTTCAATAAAGTGCAAAGGCTCAACTCTGCCTGCTCTTTCTCAAACTCCAGCCTCCTAATCTTCTCTTGGAGGTTCCTCAAGGCAGATAAGATCGCTGCAACAGTATAATTAACAGAATAAAATCAGCAGGAATTAAAGGATGCTGTTGCGGCTGAGACATTCAAGTAGTGTGGCATCATGTTGCACGTGTAACCATGGAGCTCTAACACATTGCTTGAGTGGAAACTTTTGTCCACACACGAATTACCTGCACTGCTGCTCTCTGGAAGAGCTTTGCTGGGAGATGCTGGACGATATGAATCCTGAGTGAATGTTTGGGGCGTGTGACGTGCAGGAGCGTTGATGGAATATCGATGAGCAGGATAGGTTTTATAAGACGACAGGGAAAAGGTGTCAGACACCATCCTGCTAGGTGCTGGAGAAGAACGCGGTGCCTGCAGAGAAACAGGATCAAGAACATCTTGAGAATGTCAATGAGAAGCTATTTCTCAATTAATAAAAGCTTGCAATTAAAAGAACATAACAAAAAAGTACGACAAGCGTTTATATTTACGACTTAACTAAAAATAAGTTTATTTAAACATAGACTTTTAAGCTTAGCGAGGAGCTGTTTTGAGAATGTAGCAACCACTGCTAGCGGTTTGGCTAATACATATAACCGACAACGAGTAAGTTCAAATTCTTTCGAGTTAAATGATACAAAAGAGTAGAGCTACCTTATGCCGATAGGATTCTGCTGTGGGTGTTTTCGAAAGTATCTCCATTGATGCACAGCCGATGCTGTCCGCCTAAGCTAAGGGTGTAAACCATAAGATTTGATTTCAAACTTGGTCAAGCAACGCCCTTTTTAATTATGACAAGCTAGCCAAGCTCCGCTTTTTGTACAGCCTCTCTGTGCAAATATATTGTGGGGGAAAAACAACAGTAGGCTCTCCTTGGTGTTCGAATGATACCAAGTCCGGGTTGGCCCGTTATACACGACGCTCAGCAGGGCTAAACATAGACGTAGACAATAGACTTCGCGTTGCCCCGTAGAAACGTACGTCAGTTCTTCCGCCATTTTGTGAGTGGCAACTTCATCTCAGTAACATAATGCCTTAAAACGCTGCGGTCCTAGAACTTGATTCACCGAATTAAGGAATTAATGTAAGTGCGCATCGGTTTAATTTTATATCGTGTTTTGCAGCAGTAGTAAATGCGTGTATGTGATTTTAATAAATGTGTTATTATTATTATTATTATTATTATTATTATTATTATTATTATTATTATTATTATTATTATTATTATATGCTGTTGTTTTTGTATTATTTTAGGTATTGCATAATTACACATCGTGCTTTAAATGCATTTAAATTTATTTATTTGTTCACCACTGAAAGTATTATTTTTCTGTATAGTTTCATTTGGACCATCCAACCAATTTCATGGTTAGCAATGTATTTTTCTCCTGTCTTTACTGTATTATTCTTTCCGTTGTTCGCTTACTGCTAATGTAATGAAAATGTTTAAAGTGAGAATATATCAGACCACCATTAAAATACTATTTGTAATTCAGAACCGTGAACTTAATGTACAGCAATTGTATTCATTTCTTTAAAAGTGAAAGTTGAATTTTACATTACTCTACTTTGTGTGTCGTGTTCACACACAAAAAAAATGATATTGTTTTTGTTTGCCTTCCAACAAAAATACCGTTGTTAATATAGCGAAGTCAAGTATTAAATATCGCTTTGCGGCGTCTAATTCTTCAATTTCTATACATTTTAGTACGCGAGGAGAAGGTTCAGCGGTGCTCCTACTCGGATAAACCAAGCCACTCGTTTTGCGGAAATGTAGTTCTCTTCCTCGGAGATTGTTGTAGATCGACTTTGTGATCACCTGGAATACAAACTACAATAACCGTGAGCAATCTAAAGGGGGCGGGGAGGAAATGACGTTTCGCAAGAGTTGCCGGGATTTTCAGGGTAAATAGAGACTTCAGGGAGGTTGGTGGCAAGACTTACAGTTTTATCTGTGTTTTATATGTTTTGTGTTCTTATCAAGCCAATGTTACGCATACATATTAAATGCTAACTAAAGCTAGCTTCCATGCAAAGAAAGCCGGTGCATTGCACCATAGGATTTTTAAAAATGCTAACTGTACTATCCCCACGCTAAATTACCATTGAGTTACACACTTCTGTTAGCTACGTTAGCAGATTTAGTTGTTAGCGCGGTGTCAATCCATACAACACCGAATAGCTGTTTCAGAAGCTATAGCTATAATTTTCGGAAATAATTCCATTTGACGAAAATCAGGCTTTCTTTTAAAAAATAAATAAAAAAAGATAATAACGTAGGCATTTCGACACTATGTTTTACTTTATAACTGATGGTTATATAAAAAAAAAAAGTTAGAAAATTTGAAAGAAATCGTGGGATCTGAATGAACAGAGGATGTCTTAAGAAGCGGGATGCTTATATACAACTTGATTTTTGAGAATCTTTTAGCATGTCTAAAATCTACTTGTTCTGGATTGTCTTTGTTCTGCTCTCTACAGGGGAACCATTTGTTAACGTGCCAGCTTTTGAATAGAGCCTCTTGTATCGTCATGTCTTCAGAAAACATATTGTAAGTTTTCCATCCTGACCAGTTTCCCTTTTCCTTCCTGAAAAATGCATCTCCACAGCATGATACAGCCACCACCATACTTCATTGTGGGTTCTTGTGTTCCAGTTTAGTTAGATCATACTCTTTCTCTTTTCAGATCATTCCTTTATCACTGTCATGCTTCAACCCTCTTTGCACTGGTCAGCTGTTGGTATCAAAGTCAAGGTGGCGAAATACAAATTAAAGTTATTCATACAGCGCCACTTAACAACAGATGTTGTCTTAAGGAACTTAACAAAAAACAAATAGGACATCCAATGTATACAGATTGCAATCATACTGACTGATTTAAAGCTAATTACATACAACACAATTTGATGCTAGTCGATAATGCATTCAGGTTTATTCGAATTTTTCCAACTTGTAGAGGCAACATCTCCTCCTGAGGGTGTAGCAACGGTGGAGAGTTGATTGTATTGTGTCTCTCTTAAAGATCAAATATCTGAGCTGTGTTTATCATCACCTTTCATTTCACTTTTCTAGGGATGATGAGGATACATTCAAGATCCTGATTTCCACCGATATTCACCTCGGTTACCTTGAGAAAGACGCGATTCGCGGCAGCGACTCCTTCCACACGCTGAAAGAAATCCTGGAATGTGCCAAGGAGAATCAGGTATGCGCGAATAGCTGCGATCCAGTGTGGAAGTCAGTATTTACGTCTACAATTTTTTTTCTCTGCTGTTCATCTGGCTGATTGGTTTTTAATTTATTTTTCCGCAGGTAGATCTCATCCTGCTGGGCGGGGATTTGTTTCACGAGAACAAGCCGTCAAGACGATGCCTCCACAGCTGCATCACTATGCTGAGGGAATACTGCATGGGAGACTCGCCTGTGACCTTCAACATCCTCAGTGACCAGACTATTAACTTCAACACAACACAGTCAGTTTTTTTCGTTGTTGTTTGTCTCTATGGGTTTTCCATCAGTGTTGTATATGTGCCGAATGAATGAATGAATCATTGTGTTGTAGGTTCCCCTGGGTGAACTATCAGGATGAAAACTTGAACATTTCTATCCCTGTCTTCAGTATTCATGGCAACCACGATGATCCAACTGGGGTTAGTTCCTTCTGCTTGAAAAACAACGAGTACATCAAGTACAAATGAATCCTGAATATATAATTTACTTTATCTGTGTGTTCATCCTTAAAATGTCTTTTATTTCAAGGCGGAAGGTTTGTGTGCCCTGGACCTGCTGAGTGCTTCTGGTCTCGTCAATCACTTTGGTCACTCTCACTCTGTGGAGAGGATAGAGATTAGTCCAATCCTCTTGCAGAAAGGCAGCACCAAGCTGGCCCTGTATGGTCTTGGTAAGTTTGGGTTTCCTATTGGTTCCTATTTGTTAAATTCTCATCTATGTTGTACCTAAATTTTGTATGAATGCATGTTAAGGTTCGATCCCGGATGAGCGCCTGTACAGGATGTTTGTCAACAAGCAGGTTACCATGCTTCGACCCAAAGAGGATCAAGACAATTGGTTTAACCTCTTTGCAATTCACCAGAACAGGTGTGTTCTCAAACATGAGTGATGTGAACAGTTTTAAATTAGTTGGTAGAATTTGTATTGTAACAAATACAGTGCCTCGCAAAAATACTCAAACTAAAAAGTAGTGCATAATTGTGACATGGAAGACAATTTACCGTTTGTTTTTGTATTCAGTCCCTTCTGTTAAAATCTATAGTCAGTATTTTAAGTTTGAACTTTAACTGGGCCATTCTAACATGTGTGCAGCCCTTAACCTAAACTATTCCATTGTCTCTCAGGGTTAAATCACTGAAAGTTGATCCTGAGAGACATTGGTGGCCATGCCACTTAGGCTAAGCATTAATGGCAGGTTGTTGTAGTGAAACAGCTGCAACAGAGAGAAAAGAGTGTGAGCAGTGCATACATGAGAGTGATTGACAGTGCTAAGGCCCTCCTCCTGGCTGTGATTGGTTGATTCTGACCCAGCAGTGTATATCTGTAGTTGGCACTGTGAGAAGGCAGAGGAGGTTGATTTTTATTTTTTTTCACAGATTATCTGTCTCATACCATCTTGTCACAACATTGTGATAGTTTTAACAAATATGTAAAGAACATATTTATATACAGTATGTATCTCTTATAAAAGTGATATATTGCTGCTTTAACTGATTGTCCCACATGAGCAGTGTTACTATGGGTTACCATGGGCCCTTTGGCTGCTTCTCTGATTATGGGTTTCTTTACTACCAGGCCTGTCAGATCAGGTTCACAGCCTTATCTCGCATAAGCAAGCACCACTTTTGATTCATTCAGTTTATATTAACATATAATAATGAATTTAGACACACTCTTACATGTGTGTCTTGTATAATGAACATGTTTTCATCTTACCTTACCACTGTTTATGCGAGGAGTGGCCATATTGAAAAGCAATGTCAAACTGTTTTAAGAAAGAATGGCCAATTGAAAAATATGTTATTTCTGGTTTTTTTCTTATGTTATTTATTACCATAAAGATAAATAACTTTTGTCAATCTTTTGATGCATTGTTTTCAAAATGAGCAGTATTTTTTCCATTTTTTAAAAATGTATCCTAAATCAGTTTTTTTTTTCTTTGCTTTTTTCTATTTAGGAGTAAACACGGTCCCACAAATTACATTCCTGAGCAGTTCCTGGATGATTTCATTGACCTGGTTGTGTGGGGCCATGAACACGAGTGTTTGATTACTCCAACTAGAAATGAGCAGCAGCTGTTCTACGTGACGCAGCCAGGGAGCTCTGTAGCCACCTCCCTGTCGCCTGGAGAGGCCGCCAAGAAGTAAACACACACACTTCAGGAAATTTTTATTGTATTTTGAACAGCTACAGTTTTCAAGCTTCTGCCGTTGTGCTCACTTAGGCATATAGGACTGCTTAGAGTCAAAGGTCGTAAAATGAACCTGCAGAAGATCCCTTTAAAGACAGTCCGTCAGTTCTTCATCCAGGATGTCGTGCTGGCTGACTATGAGGACCTCTTCACACCTGATACTCCTCAGGTTACAAAGAAGGTGGAGAACCTGTGCTATGCAAAGGTAGCGATGTTCTTCTTAAAATGCACTGCACTGGTTTAAGACTTCACTTTATCTGTCTCTGTTAATCTTTTCCGTCTTGTCCATATGCAGGTCTCTGAAATGTTAGAAGAAGCCGAGAGGGAGAGACTCGGCTGTCCACGCACACCGGAGAAACCTTTAATTCGACTGAGGGTGAGTTGAGTTCTGCACTCATCTTTACGCCAGCGCTCATCAGCAAATGAATTCCCCTTGTTCTTGTCTCTAGGTGGACTACAGTGGAGGCTTTGAAACGTTCAACACCTCTCGCTTCAGTCAGAAGTTTGTGGACCGCGTGGCTAACCCAAAAGATGTAATTCACTTCCTCAGAAAGCGTGAGCAAAAGGAGGGCGTCAAAGGTCGGACTTCGCCTAAATATTCCTCCGCTGACTTTTTCTTTTTGAATCCAACACTGAGCCAAACCGATATAGTCTCAGTCAGAAGTCTGCATCCCCTCATTATGGGCATAAATTGAGGAATTTTATTCTTTTATGGATGCGTCTTTGCTTTCCTTTTTCCAGGGTATTAATGTCACATTCATTCCAGAAGCTTGATGTTAACTTTCTTCATCTCTCTGGGATTGTTATCTTAATGGAAATCCCAGTTATCTCAGTACGTTTTACAAAATCTGAAATGCAGCTAAATGAAGGCACGGGAACCCAATTTTACAAACAAAAAAATGTGGCAGTCAAAGGCTTAAAATCCAAGAAATAATGACATTCATGCAGATTATAAGTTTCTAAACTTCTGACTGGATCTGTATTCAATAAATTCAAGTTAATTAAATTTGGAGAAAAAAAATTGGGAAATAAAAAATCTTGCTTTTTTATACCGTCAGTGGATTCTTTTGTAAGACATCCAGGTGTTTTCTATGTTAAGTATGTATTATTTGTTTTATGTATTTGTTATTTATTGCAAATTTTAGATGAGTTCAATGTCGACTACAGCAAGCTAGTAAAACCAGCTGCTGTTGAGGGACTGAGAGTGGAGGACCTGGTTAAACAGTACTTTGAAGCGGCTGAGCAGGTGGGTAAACATTAAATGAAATTCTGACGTCACTCGTAGGATTTCATTTTTTCCCGCGCTTCATCTGATGTTGTCACTGTGTGTGTGTGTGTATTCACAGAAGGTGCAGCTGTCCCTGCTGACCGAGCAGGGCATGGGCAAAGCCATTCAGGAGTTCGTGGACAAAGACGAGAAGGACGCCATCGAGGAGCTGATCACCTACCAGTTGGAGAAGACGCAGCGGCATCTTCAGAGCAGAGGAGTAACCACAGAGCAAGACATTGATGCAGAGGCAAGAGAGGCACCAGAGAGCTAAGCAAACCGTCGTGTCGTGTGGCGCTGTGACGGGTGGTTAACGGAATATCTTTCAGATTCAGAAATTCAGAGACTCCAAGAAGAATACGACTGAAGAAGAGGACGACATCAAAGAAGTAGGGAAGAACACCAACCGGGCTTTTGAGATGATTTGAAGAGCTTGTGTTTCATTACGCGTTTGTGTCTCAGGTCATTAACAGAGCCAGAGCCCACCGGATGGAGCGAGGTGATCTCGATTTGTCTGATGAGCCCGCAGATGTTACCATGGACTCTGACGAGGAGTCAGGGACGCTTCCTGCTCCGACCCGAGGCAGAGGACGAGGAGGCGGTAGAGGGCGAGGAAGTCGGGGCGGGGCTAAGGGTGAGAGTCTCACGTGGATGTCAGGACGTGCTTTTGTGAGATGCAATGTTTTATTTATCAATTCTAGGGTTCCAACAATTAAAACTTAAACACATCTAAACACAGAGAAGACATTTAAAGAGATAAGGCTGCTATTCGAGGTGTTCATGTCAGTCAAATAAAAATAGAAGCAAGAAAGTTACGTTTTGCTCAAATTCAACAAAATTAGCTTGACTTTATTGAATTAAAATCCAATTTTATTCTCATTTCACACCAGTATTGCAAGCTGCACCTTTTACCACTAACATATCTCTGCAAATCTGGTGACTTACCTTATATTCATAAAGTAAATCTGGCCTAACGCGGCCGTCGGCATAACCATATTGGTTTGTGATTTGATTTTATTTGTTGTTACTCTCTCTAAATTCAGCTACCATATGATCTTGATATAAATGGCTGCTGCCATCCAGTCAAATACGTAACGGGTTCCTATTTTTATCAGACACCTAGAAAGACTGATATTAATAATGATGATATCGAATATCTTCTGCTCACTGTTTTCATACAGGTGGAGAACTTTCTGCTAATTATTATTCACCAGGCATTCAGTGAGCTATTGCAGTTGCAGCCAATTTGTTATTTATGTCGGGCCTAATTTACTGAAGAAGTCTACGTAGCTGGAAAGCTACGGTAGTTTCTGATTTCTGGATTTGAATATGCAAACCAGTTGGAATTTTCAAATGTGCTCTCAGTACGTCATTCAGGCCGGAATCTGGGCGTGGGCCGACCTGGAAAGTTCTTCACAGTTGAATTCGGAGCCTAGGGCTTCGAAACGTCACCCTAGTTGTATAAAGTGGTAAATAAATAAGCCACCACTGGAGTCCTGCAGTGAGAGCCTTTTTGTTAATTTAATAAAGCGTTTACTCAAATTGTCGTGTAGAACTTTCCATCTAATTCTGCGTTGCGGATGTGTGTGTGTTTTTTGTCTCAGTAAATCTTATGTTCTTTGTTCTGTCCAGGTTCTGCTGCATCAGAAGCAAAGCCAGCCGGTCGGGGTCGGGGTCGAGGTCGTTCCCAGAGATCAGCACCAGCATCTCAAACCAGAAACATATTTCAGGGTAGAGGGGACTCTTCAGTCATTAAGAATAATCTGCTGAAATATTTTAGATCTTTTCCTATTTTCTCAATAGTATGTCTTTATCTCTTCTCATTTCTCAGCTTTTCAGGCTACATCCCAAAGATCTCAAATAGGAGGATCCACTTCTTCTGCAGCCGAAGAGGTAAATTAACAAATAAGCTGTAGCGTGCGTTAAGATTTTAGTTTTATTCAGCAACTCAAATGCATTTCAACATTTCTTTGTTGCTTATGTTTCAGCTCTGTCAATTTTAGAGTTTAGATTGGGGCAAAAAAAGAAAAAAAAAATCCCAAGCCAGCGTCCAAGCCCAATCCGGCCCAAGTAATTAACTTATCATAAGTAATTGACTTTAATTACAGGTGCGAGCCTGAAGTCAACGCAACATATTACTTCAAATAAGATTTCACTGCTCTTGTTTTTAGAGTATAATTTGAGTAAGCAGTGTAACTCTTGCCGTTTTTAGCTTTTGTTTGGCAACTTCCAGCTCCATTTTGTCACTTGTAACCGCAGGGTGACTCATGTGCAAATCATCTGGGATGTGTGATTGATAGGAGCAGAGCAGGGCGGAGCTGTATGTGCATTAATGTGCGGTGCGCTGCATGTTTTACAGTCTTAACAAACATCTGCACATTACTGTCTTTCTGTCCTCATCATAATAAACTACCTAATCAGTTATCTGGGCCTTAATAAGTAGATTAACACAACTTTATATTGGGCATTTACATTTGGTCTATCGTTTGCTGAATGTATTGTAGGTTTTTGAAACTCGCCACAGAAGCCCAAGCTAACCTGACCATCGAGCAAATAATTTTGGCCTGACCTGGCCCAAATTTTGGTTCAGTGTCGAGCTCGGACTGTAGAAATGATCAAATGAAAATTTTAAAAAAAGAATTATAAAAACATCATGAAATGGAAAGTTGTAACAGAGAACCTGGCTAAAAACTCAAGCGACTAATTAAGTCAAAAATAAGCATAAAAACATTCAGACAAGTCCTTCTGCAGCTTAATTCTGGAGCTTACCTGTCACTTGGAAAACATTCCTGCAACCTTCATAAACGTAATACATAATTCCTCTCCGTGCCGTTTGACCGTCTTCAGGTGATCATAGATGACTCGGATGAAGATATACCCGTAATGAAAGCTACCAGGCCGCCTCCAAGGTTTGTGCTACGCTAACATTTAGCAGAGAAAAGCCAGAGAGATGCATATCGTTTTTCTTTGGCCTCTAAGCTGAATTTTGTTCCTGTCAAACACAGATCATCGTCGTCGTCATCATCATCCTTCCCCAAGTACAGTTCTCAGAGCCAGAGTCAGACATCTCGAGGAGTTGCTTTTGAAGACAGTGATGAGGAGGTATGAAGAGATATGGGAAGTTAGATCACTCATAGACTTTCCACATTTACATCTTATTATTTTGCAATATACAAACTAATTGTGACTCTTTTATCTTATTTATTTTCATATGTTTGCAGGACAACCCATTCAAAGGCCACAGTCGTGGTTCAAGAAGATAAGCACATCCATCAGTTGTGTTTAATTCAAAGAATTACTGCATGTGTTCCTGCAATGTTCTTCTGTCTTCTTAAATGATGACAGTGGTTAATTCAATTTTACAACCTAACCTGCATGGGGTAAAAATAATGGAGTGCATCAGTTTCCGTTATTGTGGGGTTTGAAGAGTTTGAGCAGAGGAGTTTAGAAAATGTCAAGTTTGCACCTTCGTTTGCTTTCCATTCCCTGGAGGGCTCCTGCTGTTGTGAATCTTTTTTTTTTCACTGCCCTTTCTAAATATGGAAAAATAAAGACTTGTCATATAAAATTACAAACATCTGTCCAAGATGTTTAAAATCACTGCCAAGGTTTTCATTCCTGATTTGCAGTTTATTATAGTTGACCAGATATCCTAAGAATCAGTTTGACCCCAGAACTAAAGTCAATTGAAACTTGAAGTATTTTCAAATGTTTAGAAACTAATTCCTTTTACTAGAAATTATTATTTTGTTCAAATATTTATCTCAGTTTATTAAAAACACCTTACTAATAGGAATAAACTAATGTTGAATGGTAAAATGCATTGGTACAGAGTGGTTTGTTCACATTTGTGAAGCAGACAGTAAAATGAAAGACGTTAATTTCCCAGTTTTATTCTCACTTCAACACAACAGCCTCCAAGGTGAGGAAAAAGTTGATCATATTTACAGACTATTTACAAGTATATGTTAAAACCAAATAAATGTTAACAGCAACAACAACATTTAATTTACATGGAAAGGCAAAAATTATTTGACCTGCACTTTTAAATATTTCATGCGAGTATTAATGAGTCACTGTGATACAATAAAATGCTATTTCTTTTTCAATTAGACTAAAATATCCTTGCCTGTAAAAATCGGGCATTATTGGGTCTTAAGTGGAGAGAAGGGTCACAAATCCAGCACCATAAAAGCATCCATTATTGCAAAACACACGTCACTGAATCTGCTCTGACTGGCTTGTTTTGCCAAAAAGTGCTTCCAGAATAAAGAAAGAAAAAACAAAAGCTACAATACTTTTTGAGACCTTAAATAGGCAACAGAAGGAAACAAAAATAAGCATGTTCCCTGAGGTAAATACAGACATAATGGCACAATCTGTGAAAATGAATATGTCTGCATCCATACTTTTGTGGCTCAGGGCAATGCAAATGTTTCATTGACAGTAGATGCGCATATTCCTCTCTTCTCCCTCAAAGTCCTCTTTTTTCCATACAGCAGTGCTAAAACAAGAACTTTGAGCTTCACAGTCTGTCTCAGGTAAAAATGCCTGAAATCCATCTAGTGGCTCCAGTCACGGTGGAACATCATGGGTTTTTCTGAAAAAATAGAAGAAGAAAAAAACCGATGTAATTAAAGCCTGTAAAAATGGAGGTTCCTTTGTTTGCATGCAGTACCTCAATGACTGCATAGATCCAGTTGAGCATGTTATCCACGTTGCTGTAGACGCCAGGCCGGTTTTCCCGCGCGCAGCCATCGCCCCAGCTCACCACTCCCACCAGATACCACTGAGAGGCGGAAAGATACACCAAGGGGCCTCCGCTATCGCCCTGCAGTTTGAGCCACAACACAGATGGCTTAGTATTAAAAAAATCTCAGACATTTGCGAGAACAGAACAGTAACGATGCATCGTCAAGTAGCTAAATTTATACATTTAAATCAGGGGTCTCAAACTCCAGTCCTTGAGGGCCGCAGTCCTGCACTTTTAGATGTGCCTCTGCTGCACCACACCTGAATATAATAATTAGGTCATTAGCAAGGCTCTGGAGAACTGATCTACACAAGGAGGATGTAATTAAACCATTTCATTCCAGTGGTTTGTACCTGAGGCACATCTAAAAGCTGTAGGTCTGTGGCCCTTGAGGACTGGAGTTTGAGACTCCTGATTTAAATGGACCCCGACTGCAACTCATTACCTGGCAGGAATCCACGCCTCCCTTCAAGTTGCCAGCACAGACCATTCTTTGCGATAGCATGGTGGCATAAATACTGGAACATGTATTTCGATCAATCATCTCAATATTAGCCTTTTGCAGTGTAGTTGAAATTTTCCCTGAAAAGGTAAAACAAATCTGCTGTAGCATTAGATTACCAAAGCAAAACTTCTTTTTTTTTTCCTCCCTTGGTTCATGTAAGAGTCTCACCATTTTCTCTCAGCAGTCCCCAGCCTGAAACAACCACAGGAGCCTTGTCAGGAAGGAGAAGGTCTTTAGGAGGGAGACACACCGGCTTACGTTTATCTGATCATGAAGAAAGTTACAAAGGTGAGTTGAATTAGCTGCTTTTTCAAGCATTTACTATTAACATGACCAGAATGCGTAAGAATCTCTACAGAGAAGCAGTCAAAAAAAAAAAAAAACAAGTTCATCAGCTTGTTGATTTAAATTTAAAATTACATTGCAGTTTGAAACACTGAGCACTAGATGTCAGTAAAAGGCTCTTGATAAATGTTCAGTAATTGTGGGATAAATGTACAGAAAGGTCATCTGACCTTTAAGAGATGGATCTGAGCGTGTTAAGATTTTGCGTGTTTTTAGGTGTACAGTGTTAAAGCCTAACCTCCCACTGAGATCGGGCTGCTCAGCCTCATCATTGCCAAGTCGTAGTCGCTACTGGCTTCATCGTATTGATCATGGATTATGATCTTGTCCACAGAAGAGCCTCCTAATGTGGTCAAGTATGTCTCTCCTGACATCACTGTCCACCGACTCAGCTCTTTGTTACTGCTGCAGGGGCCCGAGAATAAGGTAGGGAGAGAGAGAGGTGGGAGGAAGGGGGTTTAATATTTCCAAAATTCACAAGAAATGGCGAACAGTGGTGATTTTACTAACCTAAAGCAGTGGGCGGCAGTGACAATCCAGCGTGATGACACCAGTGAGCCGCCACATCTGTGCCCGCCATTCTGCAGGCTCACTTGCCAGGGATATTCCTCTATATGGGCATCCACGCCACCAACGATGCGCTCCAGATTGCCCCCCACTCCACAATCTGACCAATACAGCAATTTTTATGAGAAACGGGTTTTAATGGCACCACCCACCAGCAAATTTTGTAAATAACTTTTGTCCTGCTCTATAACAGTGCTTAATTTTAGATCATAAGGTTGACAAATGATCACATAATGATCACAAATGTTTGTCTTGTAATACTTGGTATGTGTTTGATAAATGCATATTAAAAGTATGTAATATATAGAGTAACGAGGATGGTTTTATAGTCTGTACAAATGGATAAAATAACAGTGGCGTAAATGCAAGAAAAACAATCTCTATAAAGATTGTGCTCATTATTATGTATGGTAGAGGGGGACGTGAACTCTTAGTATCCTAGCAACAGGAATAAACACAATCTGTGATGAGTTTCTAGGAGTTGTTTAGGTCTGCATGTGTGAAACTTGTCACCTCCAATGCTCACAGCCACTGAAACCTATTTTATGTCATGAAAACCCTGGAAACAATGCAGTCACATGACACACTGGTTTTCTAAAACCAGAACTCACCTGAGCACGTCAAAGAGACCACAGATCCAGTGCGGCACACGCTGCTGTTGGTGGAAAAAAGAAAGGGTGATAAGCCAAGAACTGTATATGCTAATGTAACCGAAAACAACTTAAATGATGGACATGTAGGAATAATCTTTCCCCTGCTTCTCTAACTTCAACCCATGTTGAACTATGCCTCAGTTTTCGTTCCGTTTTATCTGGGTATAGCACCTGTTTGTTCACTTTCGTAGAAAATGCATTTAAGGAACAAAAACTGGACTTTTTTCTGCACTACAGTGGCTTACAGGAACAGAAACTTTGTAAAGAAAACACAACAAGAGTCAAAAAGAAAAGTGGAGGGGAGTTTTTGTACAGTAATAGCAGATTAATATTTATAGTATGTTAACTTTCGTTTGTTTTTTTTTTTTATATAGGGAGATCTTTTGGCCTGCTCAGATAGCTTGAAACCTCAATTTGGCCATAAGTCATCCCTACAAGTGCTACAAACAAACAGGACTTTTTAAAAAAAACATGAGGAAAACTGTGTTGTTCTCACCGGTCAATGGTTGCCTGATGTACTGGTGTGCTTCCACTCCCGATCCTGACTGCCGTGAACGGTCCAGTTTTTAAAGGAGACGGCAAGGAGCTGACATAGACATTTTTGCTTGTTGGGGAACTGTTCACGGAGAGTAAAGGAGAAAAGGGGAGGCTCTATGTAATCCAAGACCAAACAACCAGTTTCTTAAGTCGTGACATTTTCGTTAAAACTCACTTTGTGTATCCTAGTTGTTTGCAAGCGGTCTCGGTGTGCTGTGTGCTCCAGTCGTCGTTGCAGACGGTCACCCATGTTTTGCCATTGAATACTTGGAGGACACGCTCAGCAGAAATTAGACGCACTGAGAGGGACAGGAGGGGGAACAAAGTTACAATTTCGCTTCAAAATTCTAGTTTTGCTTAAAGGATAATATGTGAAAATGTCAGGTGTTTCAGTTGTACCTGGAAATGTGTCGTTTGCTTTGAATTCTGTCGAACAATAAACCTCATCTTCTCCATAAACGCAATCAATGTTCCCATCACAGGATTTAGCGATTGGGATGAACTGTGCTGAGCGTGTGCAGTAGTAGTAATTGCTTTCAATTAGCTTCTTAACTGGAGGGGAGAGGAGAATATGGGTTAGAAATGTGTGACACTAAATCCTGGAAATGATTCTTTACATAGAAACATTTGTTCTGCTAAAATGCAAAGGAAAGTCTTGTTTAAAATAGCAAACTCGTTTGTATCCTCAGAACATTTGTAACATATAATGTTATCAGGAATTGGGACTTACCAAAATATCCTGCAGTGACCAATATGCCCAAAATCACAACTGCTATCAGAATCCAGATTAATATTTTCCTCCTCTTCAACGCCTTTTCTGTTTGAGGTGTTGAGTTCGTCATGGGTTTTTTGCAAACAACTTGTTGTGGAACTGCTAAAGAACAAAGTAAAAAAAAGTCAGAATATCAAAGACAGAAAAATAAAATATAATCAATAACAGAGGTCTGAAGGTAACTCCAGTAGTTGACTGTATGCTGAGGATGTCAATCAGACAATGCAGGTGCGTTGGACCGGGGACACATCTAAACGTTGCTGGACACTGACCATTGAGGACTGGAGCTGAAATAGCCTGATCTAGGACTTGTGAAGGAGCCAGAAAAGGACCTGAGTGGGATTCAAGAGTTTTGCCCTGCAGTTTCAAATGTTTTAGCTTCCTGATCCCACATTCGATCTATCACTTTATGTATGCTTATGACCTGGCTGCCCTCTCACCCAGCAGTGCTGGCTTTCAGCAGTTACTGAATATCTGCTCTGATTATGGGTTGAGATTTGATGTGCAGCATAACGCTAAGAAAACTTTTGTACTAGTATGTAGGACTAAAGCAGACAAATAACTTTGTTTTTTTTTTCTCAGGGCAAAAGTTAAATGTTTGTTCCAAAACTAAATATCTGGGTCACTACATCACAGACCAGATCTGTGAAGATAATATTTATCGGCAGTGTCGCATGCTGTACGCCCAGGCAAACATTCTGGGGAGGAAATTTCGTATGTGCACTGATGAGGTAAAAATAAGTCTGTTTAAAGCTTACTGTGCATCCTTGTATGCAGCTCCTTTGTGGTGTAAATTTAGAAAAGCTAGCATGCAGAAGCTTTAGGTTGCTTATAATGACTCCCCTAGAAGTCTGCTTAAGAAACCCAGGTTCAGCAGTGCAAGTGAGATGTTTTGTCAGAACATTCCAGGCACTTGTGAGAAATCTGATATACAAGTTTATGTGTCGTTTGTGCAGCTCATTGTACAGTCTTATTGTAATGTTTTCACATCCCTCTCTCAGTGTGCTAAGATACCAGTCGGTTCTGTGGAAACATTGGTATGCAAGTCCTTTGTAAGATTTTATTTTATTTTTTTATATGTCGTGTTGTTGTGTATCGTACAACAACGACATATTGTTTGTGGACCACAACACGAGTCTGTTGAAGAAAGCAATCAATCAATCAATCAATATAACCAGAGATGGACTCTTAACTTACTTGGCATCCTCGGATTAAGTGGTATGTCGATATCTGCTGGTTCCTGAATTGATGACTGAGATTTCTGAGGACAGAAGAGAACAGATATCACATGAGCAACAGGCGTCTGTGAAACCAGGGCCAGATTTCAGAGGAAGCGTGGCCCGGTTTCAGTGCCCTACCTGTAAAAGTTCTCTTTAAGCAGACGGTTTACAACATATTAAAAATTATAGTTAAGCCTAAAATTATTCGCACCTCTCTGAGATTCAGACTTTTAATAGTTTTTAATTCAACTTAGACATTTGTTCCTAATAAAGACGCAGGCAACCTGCAAAAAATAAGCCACTATACAAAGGGTATCAAAAAAAAAAAAAAAAAATACGTTTTAATAAGTGTTTATAACCTTTTTAATGGAAAATCTTTAATTAGAATTTGTAACAATCAAAATCTTTTTGTGATTGTTGATTAGTTTTTGCATGTTTACATTCATAAAATAAAAATGTAGCAGTTCATTTGAAAGGAGGTTTTCGATCCAAATAATATAAATATTCATGTTTGCATCTAGCAAAACAGCAGTCAGTGAAATGTACGAAATACGTGAAGCCTGACCTTTATTACCACCACGTTGCTTGGTTGTTATAATTTTCAAATAGTTGGTTATTTACATAAAATACCCCTGCTGAAGTCTATCCTTGGATACAAAGCATGAGGTTTAACTTAGGAGAAATTATACAATAAGAAAAGAGGCCTGAAAGCCTATAGTCAAAAACTGTGAAGAATGGAAAAGGATCAAAACAGCTATGGTGTGATTATAGGTGCAGAACCAGAACGCTGCACGACACATGGAACTTTTTTTTTTTGCACAAATATGAGTTGTCAAATTACCACAGTGTTATTTTCTGGTTTTCTATTAGATGCAATCACATCAGTCCAACCCCACACTCAAAAGAACACAGCAGGATCTGCAGTGCATGTGCCGCAAATGATCAGGTGTGAAAAATTGAAATCACCAAGGAACTGCTTGGACGGATGCAATACTTGGTTGGCTTGGATCAAAACGTCAAGCCGACTCTGCCTGCAGATATTTGAGCAGTCGAAAAAGACGCTTACTTCCAACACCTGTTCGGTCTTAGTTGCTGGGATACCAAAGCTCAGAGAGGGAACATCGTAATGACTGAAAAGAAATACCAGTAGAAAAAACGTGGCCGTTATGATGTCATTTCCATGTTTACCACTGCGTTAGTGTCATCCTCTACAAATGTCATCCAACCAAACTGCAAAGTCTGTTAGCTCTGATGATTGAGCTGTTCGTCTGCAACACATTGTGGGAAAAAAGCGACACCGACGCAAATCGATGTAGAGCTGCATCTTCGACCACAGGAGCCACAGGCTGAGGGCTTATTGTACTTGATGTTTCTCGTTAAAAGGCTTAGGTGGAGCACAGAAACACAATAGCATCGGCCATGCAAGTCTGTACATGGTGTACCCGACAAATATGTGATAAGATCCTATTAACTGATCTTTAACGGGAAGCAAGCAAATGATACATATATGTTAGTTTTTAATGTATTAGGCTTGACCTCCATGTAAATCTGAGAATGCAGACATTTTAGTGGTGGGAGGGGCGATTAAAGAAATTATTAGGCGGTAAATGGAATGAAATTTTATCTCCCCATTGGTGAAATTCTCACCAGCTGCTCTCAAAAGTGGAAAACTTTGCTTTCTGGTCATGCTTATACTGTTGTAACAAATTAAGCTAAAATATTGCACTATTCTAGCCGGGCGTGTTTGAATTGGAAAATAGACTGAAGGATAAAACAAAAACCTGTAATTAACCAATAAGAAAGGCATTTATGTTATTCTAGATCTCTACAATGTTTGTAATGTTGGCGCCATAAATAATATGAGCCTTTATCCGATCTACGGTGTGTTGCCCAACAACTATTGAGGCGTTCCTGAACACCTGTACAGCCCGATGCAACATCTGTAGATGAGATCGATAAGCTCTGAAGAAGGTTTCAAGTTCACTACAGCTGACTCCACAATCCAAGTCAAGTTTAGAGACTGAAGCAGACTTTACAGCGTCAGGGTTCTCAGTTCTTTTAATCTGAGGATTTCTTTTGACACGCTGATTTTTACCTTTGAACATCGTGTGAGTTTCTTGACTCGGTCTGTCCTAGGTGTTCTGTTTTTATTCTTTATTACATTTCAGAGAAATTTGTTGTTGCCTGTCTTGAGATCAGGAAAAGATGTGTCTGCTTGCAGAATCACTGACGCCTAACCCATAACCCTCTTCACTGGTGGTAACGAAATTCCCGGTGCGTCACTTCCTTGTGTGGCCTGAAACTTTCTGAAAAGCAGCTTAACCTCTGTCCTTGATGTTCTTAATTTGATAAATGGTTGAGTTGGGTGTGACCTTATTAGAAGTAGCATATTTGCATGTGAGGCCCTCTTTTATGCAAAGCACTGAATGAAGCCTGTGTTACCGTGGTGGTAACCATTGTTGACCAAACAACAATGCTCTCCAGCACCACTCCCTTTTAAAGCAACCATCGCGCTTTTCAATTTGTACAAGAGTCCATTTCGAATGTAATTATTCTTCAAATCAACATATTTATGTTTTATCAGGCAACATTAACTAATTTTTCTCAATGCTAAATCTCTGACGGAGCCTTGAAAGGTAGCACTATTGCAAGATCATTCATCTTTCCTGTTTTTCCATATATGAATTCTGTGCATATAGAATCATGTAAAATATTTTGTGAATTGTTAAGATGTAAACACACTTAGTCATGGCTGCACTCATCACAAACATGTTCTAGGGCTATAGCTTCTGATAACTAGAATACATTTGAATCCGGTTATATGCTGGTAAAGTTCACAGCTCTCCAGCTGCACAAACCGACATATAATCCTGTTTGATCAGTGTTTATGAGGAAGTGTCAACATTGAAAATTAGACAAGAGAAGTCTAATGCACAAATAAAGTACAGCTCATTTTGAGCTTGTCTAAAAACACGGAAGTTTTTATTGCAGTTTGTGCTTACAAGTAAAATGATCGTAAAATATTATATCAGAAAAAGAGGAATTTAAAAGGAAAACAACAACTGCTTCAACAAGTTTGCTGTTAGGTGATACTGTTAGGAGATTATGTTGCAGCAATCAGATACGAATTTATTTCACGGCTGTTTCTCACAAAAGGTAGATTTTGTTCTTTGGCAATCGGCTTCTAAGAGTCTCATTAAGAAATTTTAGCACATAATGTGCAAACAGATGGTTTAAGGAACCTTTCGCTTTGCCCGTTGTTCTACTTTTCAGCTTGTTCTACTAGTTTTTCACACAGCCTTTAGATTGCAACCATGTTTACAGCACAAAGACATTCTAAAGACCTGTGTTTGCCCTACATTTCATGTAATTTGTTTGTTACTAGACACAGAAAAACACACTCATCTACTTCAAATAAAAGGACCAATAGATACACAGACAGAGAATGTTGCCGAACAGGTTTTCTGTGCATTATATTCTGTCATAGTAGGTTTTGTTGATAAGACCCCGCGAGGCATTTTGGTCAAATCTGTAGTGAAGAACATTTTATACATGTCTCCATTTTTTTGTGAGGAATTTTCCATTCAAAGAGTTATTTTATCGTACTTTCAATTCTTTTCTTTTTTACATTATGGCCTTGACAATTGCTTTCTTTTTTGTAATAAGTCGAAGATTGGCTAATTTCTTTAAAACATTGATGTTGAGTAACAAAAATAAAGTCTCATTGTATTAGGAACTTCATTCTAGTTTTAGAAAAAAATATAATATATAAATATCAATACATCTGAACAATTGAACACACGTCAAGAAATCAATGTCATGTTAAGAAACGTTGCTGGTGAATAGCCCAGGACAGTCTTCGGAAATAGATTTTTCATCTCGATGAGTTTCTTTTCCTGGTTTCAATCAAACAAACAAATTATAACAGGAAACTAGGTCACCAGCACCTGAAAGTGTGCCGTAAACTCCGAGTATCGAGAATACAGGAAGGATGAAACTAGTCATGACAACCTGGGAAACCAGAAACATGGCTGTAGAACACTGGGAATTGAACAAACGATTTCTGAGAGCAGTGGGTTGTTTTTGTTCCCCGAAATATCATGACACACTCGGCATATTTTGTAAGACGACGTCTTAAAATAACACGACAACTGACATAAACTTGTCTGTGAGTCACACACAAATCTCTTTTTGTTTTTTTTAAGTCATATTAATCCAATAGTTATTTTAGTTAAGAGTTTTTTGGGAAGCTATTCAGCTTTAACAAAGACAAGTATAATTGGGTAATTTGAAAACCTTGGCAGTTACCTTTCAGATAACTGTGTTCATTTAGAAAACAAAAATATTTCATCTGAATTCAGCTGAGAAAAATGGGCATCTGAGAAGCTATGGAGGAAAATAGAGCTGAGGGATGTAAAAACAAAATATAAAATGAGATAATTAATTTATGTGATGGAACAAAGTCCAAAATGTCCAAAATAGGAAGTATAAATTTAGAAGTTTTTACCCAACTACACTTCAGAAACTGATTGACATGATTCAACCTAAGACATCACCACATTTAATTTTGCAGTGTTTTCAAGCTTGTTTCAGGGATTTGGTCAAATAGTCAGATCAATCATAACTGCTAGACGGTTGCCTTTTAAAAAAAAAAAAGAACAGCCTTGTATGCTATACTTACCCCCATGATGGATGCACTTGTCCTTTTTTTCGGTAAATAGAATACCACTGCCCTTTCCTCAGTAGGTGCTGTCCTCTATATTCTTCTTCTGCCTTTTGTCACCTTTTTGTCACCTTTTCCTGGTTTTAACAGGAAAACCTGGAGCGATCCTGTCCCGGTCTCCCTTCCGGTCTCCCTCCCCTTTTCAATCTACACCTGCGTAACTGAATCTAGCTTGAAGGACGCCTGGCCTCCACCTCTGTGATCCCAACGCTGTAATAAAATGTGCCGGTGTACCGTGCCGAGTGTTGTTGCAGCGCAGTTTAGAAAGGAGCTTCTTCCTAATAACCCGAGGTCTTCTGACAAAGCAAAACTAAATCCAGGTAACACGACACTTTACCCGTCCTACCTGCGTTTCCACTGTGTTGTCCCTCCTCCTCCTCTCAATATCTTATCTGACAACTTCTAAAAATAAAAAAAAATCCCAAAGGCGGCATTTTACTTTTAAGGAGGTCTTATATTTTACGTCTATTCTTTTCTTTAGTGGTTATTAGTCAGGATTCCCTGAATTGACATAAACTATTATACATTTAAGTGTAAAAAGCGGCACGTTGCCAAAAGACAAAACATGTCTGCAGCTGCACTCTGTTGCTTAGGCGTGCAGCTTGCTTTGTTTTGACAGTAATATGCTCAGCTGGTATCTGTCAGTCAAACTGACTCAGAAACCTGAGTCAGGTGAACTTTGAGATTTGTTCGATTTAATCTGTGCCTGTAAACATAAGATACTTAAAACGACTGGGTAAATCTACTGTATGAGATGGTACCGTGAACTGTCAAGTTATACATTTAAAGTAGGATATTTCCCTAATTTTTAATTTGAAGAAAATGTGATAATTCTTGAATAAATGTAATATTTATTACTATGTACAGGCATATCATTGAAGATCCGATTAAATCACTTTATTGTCTCATTTATTTTTATTCAACTTCATATTTTGGCTTTCTGATTATTTCCTAATTTTTATGAAACTCTTTATTGTAGAAGTAGCTATTTACGATTCTTATACCAGACTTATATTTACATCCAAATAAACAAAACATGCTACAATAAAGGATTAAAATCGAGAATCCCTGCTTAGTTTTTCAGTTTCAAACCTATTAAGTGGCCTAAAGAGCCACACATGCCAGATGTATCAGACTGCCAACACTGAGTTCATAACAAACGGTTACACCGCTTTCAAAGAGTTTAATTCTCTTTCAAGGACAGATGTCACACTTCTGGCAACTCTTTTATTTGGGATCAAAATTAATCCAGTGAAGATATTATAGGAAACCAACCGCAGGCAACGAGATGGAGGGAGGGGGGAGGAATCTAGGTTGGATGTTTGAGAAGTGAGTGATCAGGACGGCAGAAGAGAATGAGCCTTTGTTACAAACAGTAGCAGATAGTCTTTACTGATCTCAGATACCGGACGCTCACTTCCAGTATTTCCTCACCATCCACCACTCGCACCTGATGACTCATATATCGTTCTGTACAAGCAACCTCAGTATGATCGTAGCTGAGAGCTTGCACTATGAAAGCCTAGATAGATAAAATTTTTGTAAATAAAAACAAAAGGTCTTGCGGATATCTCTCGCAAATGAATCCGTTTTAGGCTGATTTACGTTTTTAACAGCCAAGTTCGCACTTGAGCTTCTGTTAATCCAGTTGTTATTCTGTCATGCTATTTCCACGATGCCTCAGAGCTCCGCCCCAGTGGAATGAGTAGTTCTGCTTTGATGCGTAACTTAGAATTTAGATCAAATGACGTAAAAGTTTGTTTGTCTCTGCTCCTGTCCACTCCAGCCAGATTCATCTCCAAGCAGATCCTGCGTGGTTCCACGCAGCTTTTCTTCATTTCCATACCCAGGGGTGTGCATAAATTGTGGAACGATTAGTGCAATTAGAAAGGCCCCCGGCACAAAAGAAATTGTTTTATTAACGATAATAATTAAAAAAAATATAGGATCCACATCCACAATTAAATGAATGGTATATATTCACCTTTCCTTATATTTGGCAGTAAAAGTTAAATGCTTCCCCTCCTGGACCAAAAAGCAGACATTGGTATTTACTGAACGTCCCCCTGCAACTTGCCTGATGGGATTTATTTTGCAAATGGCATTCAGATTTAATTTTTTTAGCTTTGTATAACTTATCAGATTTACGTTGAAGGAGAACAAACATTACCCTTTAAAACGGATTACAACACACACACTGAAGGTTATTTCCATGTGAACAGTTTGTCATTCTGATCAGAAAAGCAAATAAACAGTTAACGTTTGACAGAAAGAGACCAAAGTTTGAGTTGTCAGACTTATACCTGTCAGACAGGTCACATGCCATTCATTCTGCTCTTCTCCATAATTATTCCATTATTGTAAGTCGTTGAAACACACAAAGACAATTAACTTTGTGATATCAAAAGAAGTTTAGGTTTGAATTTGGAAACGAAGGAGGAAGTAATAAAAACATCTTGGTAATTACATTTACACAATCATTATCATTATAGTTTTTGCTCACCTGCCACGGATGATTTTTTTTATTCTGTAGGTGCTGGTGAATGTAGAATCCAAAAAGTATCAAGAAAATTGGACAGAGATCAAGAGTTCCTGTTGGAGATTGTTCAATCTTTTCCTCGGAGGGCCTTCAGCACCAACTTTTATAGCTCCAACAAGCAAACACCCTCCAATGTTTCTTCATCCCAACACTCCGCCCTCCTCTTCCTGCAAAGCAAACACACACACTCCCTCTCTCTCACTACATCCTTGAACACACACGATGAGCCCTCTCACTACATTCAACCCCCCCTGTTCCCACTCCCACCCACCAATTGAGGTGTTTTGTCCTTTGTTTTCGCACTTGGGCGTAAATTTTGTGAAACTTAATATTGGGCTTTAGACACCTTGTGGGAAGTGTGATTTGAAAAAAAAAAAAAATCTTCTCATCTCCATGGTCAAGTGTTGACCCATATGTATTGTTTCTGCAATATAAATGCTCTCATTTAATAAAAATAAATGAATAAATAGGTCAAGCATATTGCTTGACCTAATTTTTATTAAAGTTAGTTCCTCTTTGTAGTCATTAAAACCGACTTTAATTTAACGTTTTATACAGGGATTTAGTTGTGTAGATTTTGCAAAAAGCCTTGGGACTGTTTTTGCTGTAAAGGGTGTGTCACGCCATTCCTTGCTGAATGGATGGATTTACAGTATACGAAAAGCTGTTAACCCCTGCTCAGAAATGGGAAATATGCTACTCACTATTTAATCCAAGAAGGGTGAATGCAGCAATAACTATTCACGAATACTAGCAGAGGGATATGTGATACCATAGTGAAGCCTAGCAGCTTTATAATCTAATATTTCCCTACTCTTTGTGAAAAGGATCAGTTACATTTTCCCGTGGTCATTTCCTTGTGGGATTTTACTGGAAAAACTGGAAACTTGTTACCTTGAAGTAAGATAAAAAGATATTTTTTCCTGAAAACCCTTTTCTTGTGCTTACTGTAAGTGAGCGGTAAATGTGTGAACAAAAAGGCGGGGGTAATTTTCTTTACCCGTCTGTCTACAGCTGATAATGTGACAATAAGAGAAAGAAACTATTTTTCAGAAATGTTACTAAAGTGAAGGCAACGATATTCATTGGACATAAATATTTCAGTGAATATCAGAATATGGTTTAAAACAATGTTCACAGTTTTGGACAAAAGCAAACAAATTGAAGAACAATGTTGTTTGTGTTGTTGTTGATGTGATTCACATATGTGAATAAGATCCATGCATTAGAAAACCTGCACTAATATAACCTTTGACTTGTCACTTATAAAATAGAGGTGAAATCCACTATGCAAAGCATGATGGACGGTGCATAACTCCAGACAGCCGGCCACTCTTGCTGTATTCAACGGAAATATAGAGATTTGCATGCACTGCCAATATTTATATTTTTCAAATGAGTTTCAGCCACAAAACATGACAGGGTTAGTTTGTGAGAGGAAAATAAGAGCCAAACAAAAGAGATATGTTGAAGAGCACAATGTGCTTTTCCATACTGACAGTATTCTGGCTTTGTTACTTCGATAGCATATTGAAACAGAGTAATGTGTCTTCTGTGGTTGTCACAAGGGGTCCACTGATCTAACTTTAGGGCCTGGAGCCAGTAAGGTTTCTACATACTGATAAATTCACATGATAAAAAGATAGTTCTTAACATGCAGTATCAAGGGTCACATTAATGGAATATTTTCCGTACTTGACCAGTATATATATATATATCTATATATATATGTATATTTGACTCATCCAGCATTTCAACAAGCAACAAAATGGAGCTGGAAGATGTTAAACAAAATCTGGGAGAAGTTGCACCGCTTACTCAAATGGTGTAAAATCAAAACGCAGTAAAATCCTAAATAAAAGAATATGTCGGGTTTACTTGAGGCATGGGCCTCCGATTAAAGTTAATCAGTCGGGTTGCATCTGGCTCGGTTGAGTGGGGTTGAATTTTTTTTTTTGGCCTGATCTAAACTTTAGCACAGATTTTTCTTCCAGATGTGGACCAGGTGAAGCGCTCATAATTTACGTTTAGTCACTTAATTTCATTGTTCTGTCAGTGGTGAGATACAGTTGACTGATTGTGTGATACTGTCAATCAAAATGATGGAAAACAAAAAAGCCTAACATGACCTCTGTGCTGTATACCCGTCAGTGTGGGTCACCTCTTGCAAGATGCAATGTTAGAGCTTGTGCAATGTGTTGAAATTGCTATGTAATATTGACTTCATTTTTAGCTTTACATCATGTCATAATATTGTTTATTCCCTCATTAAAAACATAGCTGTAGTGTTGCCTTTATTCTTTCGTGCATGTTACAGAAACCCTTTAATTTCCATGGCAACCATTCAGCTATGCACAGCTCCTCCTTAGAGCTGCGATTTCCCAGCTCCCGCCTCTACCACAGCTCCCCCACTCCTCTTCAGACTAGCCTGCAATAATTGGCAAACACCTGGTGGAACCGTGCACCTGCCGAGCTCACCATACCAGCTACTTCTCAGTGCAACGTTGTAAAATTGTTATTAAAGGGTTAACAGAGGAGCTATGCTGTGATGACTTTCTGAAGGCGGAGTTTAATAATGAGCAGGAGTTTTTAAAGAGATAGAGGGCCAATTTCAAGGTGTGAAATTAGGAAGTAATAATTATTTTATCATATTTGATAGCATTTTTATAGCGAGTGTAGTTAACATAGTTACTTGATTGTGTTATAAAATCGCACTATGTGCCTTGAAAACACATAATACTGCCCATTAAAAATAAGGTTTACCGCTTGCCCTCAAAAACTCTCCCTTCTCACAGAGTATAACATTTCTTTGCAAGTGGAAGTCATTGATTCTCCTTTTCTTGTTAAATGAATTATGTAGCATGATGAGGCCTGCCAGCAGAAAACCATTTCCACATTCTTCGCTGCACACCACTGGCTTGATGCTTCACTAGGCGTGTTCCCATAAAACTTGTGGAACTAAAAATATCCAAGGTTGCTGCAGACTAAAGATTGTTCTACATCAATCGTTAACATTCGTCAATCAGACGTTTGCACAAGCACAGAGTAAAGCAGACATTGTCATACCTGTGACTGAGTTGTCTCTTGTTCTTTCAACTGCTTTGGGAATAAAGGAGCTTGGACTTGTTTGTAGGCTTCCTCCTTCCTCCTCATCCATATCTGACTAATCTCAATGGATCCTTTCCAGCGGCCTCATGTACAAAGGTGGTTATGAAAATGTGGTGCACACTCTTTTCCCCTCGAAGCTTCAGGTGCATCTATATAAAAAAAAAATGACTGTGGAAATGTGTACAGCCTCATCTTTATGACTGGCATGCATTGGCAGACATTTCCACACTGACACATAGATTGTATGTTGGTACGATATTAGTCAGAGGTCACAGTAGCTAAACTTTTTTTTGTCTTTTTGACTGATAATTCCAAATCCACTTTTGTCTGCCAGTTTTTAAAATAGCAATATTTGATTCATATCATTGAAGATCAGATTAACTCAATTTATTGTCTCATTTATTTTTATTCAACTTTTTTATATTTTGGCTTTCGGATTATTTCCTAATTTTTATGAAACTCTATATTGTAGAAGTAGCCATTTGCAATTCTTATACCAGACTTATGTTTTGTTTATTTGGATATAAATATGCTACAATTAAGGATTAAAATCGAGTTTTAAACCTATTAAGTGGCCTAAAGAGCCACACACGCCATATACTGTATATCAGACTGCCAATACTGAGTTCATAACAAACGGTTACACCGCTTTCAAAGAGTTTAATTGTCTTTCAAGGACAGATGTCACACTTCTGGCAACTCTTTTATTCGGAATAAAAGTTAATCCAGTGAAGATATTATAGGAAACCAACCGCAGGCAACGAGATGGAGGGAGGGGGGAAGAATCTAGGTTGGACGTTTGAGAAGTGAGTGATCAGGATGGCAGAAGAGAATGAGCCTTTGTTACAAACAGTAGCAGATAGTCTTTACTGATCTCAGATACCGGATGCTCACTTCCAGTATTTCCTGAACTTCCACCACTCGCACCTGATGACCCATAAATCGTTCTCGTACAAGCAACCTCAGGATGATCGTAGCTGCCAGAACCCAGAGACTCACACCTTCCTCCTGGTTTACATGGACCTAAATTGCTCACCTGCTTTTGTGTAATCGAATGTCTTTTGAACTTTTGCCTCAGACAGATGGCATGTCATGGCTATTTTGATGTTGAGCTGGACCAATATAAATTTTCAAATTTTCCACTCGAAGTTTGGAAAAGTCAAGATGCAGCATAAACATGCCCTACATGGGGAAAATTGGAAGTCAGTTTATTTTTCTGATAAAAGTATTTAAGTTAAAGTACTTAAGTTTGCATCAGCAACATTTTATATTCTTATACAAGTAAGAGAAAGATAAAACATTTTTGCTTTATCCTCAATTAAATGAAGACATCTATTGTCTTCAGAAATCTTTGTGACATTTTGTGTTTTGCAGTTAAGCCCATGATGTCAGAGACAGACTTACTCACCGAACTTAAATAACAGGAAACTCTCAACCACAAGGTACTGATATATGCTTTGTTGATGACTGACACGTGCTTTCAAACATGTACAGAGATATTCACACAATATGATATGATAAAGGCGATGTATTCTACCTACCTAGCAGCTGTTATAACCTTAATAAACATTTAGCAAACAGTCATAACATAAAGTTATGGAGACAAACTTTCAAAATGGATCCCAAAATGCTCACTGCTTTCAGAATTATGTGTTAGCATAGGTAAAATAAACAGGGGCGTTTGCTTAAATACCTTTTATTTTTAAGTTAGAATTTGTGTAATATTGTAGGTGACATGACTTTGCAAGGTCAAATGGTTTTGGGGAAAAACCTCAGAGGATTTCCTCTAACACAAATGGCTGCACTACTGAACTTCACCAGTGCCTTGAAAAGCTAGTGAAACTTCTTGAACCTTTTCGCATTTTGTCAACAAACCTTTGACCTTCACACAACAGCTGTACTGATTTATATTGAGACTGAATGACACAAAAGTGTAGTTTACTCTTTACTAGTGAGGTGATCTCTACAGATGACCTCACTGCAGAGGTGTCCTTATATAGAGTACCCGAGTAATGAAGGCTGGATACAAATGCACGTCAAAACTGTCAGATTGGGCGTGCCGTGGTGGCGTAGGGGTTAGCGCGACCCATATTTGGAGGCCTTCAGTCCTTGACGCGGCCGTCGCGGGTTCGACCCGACGACATTTGCCACATGTCTTCCCCCCTCTCCTTCCCTGTTTCCTGTCAGCCTACTGTCATATAAGGGACACTAGAGCCCACAAAAGACCCCCTGGAGGGGTAAAAAAAAAGAAAACTTTCAGATTTTTATTTGTAAATTAATTTAAACTTTGTTTTTTACCCCCATCCATTTCACATTTAAGCTATCCTGGTTAAAAAAAACAACAACAAAAAAAAAAAGTCCCTTTCCGTACGCTTTGCTTCATACATAGGGTCTGGACGATTGTTTGCTGGAGGCGTGGACTCTGATGTTTTCAATTTTACCGAATCGCTAAAGTTTCTCCGTGATGTAATGCATCAGTTTGACGTTATGAAAAATTGCCTGTTCTGTGAAGAAGAAGAAAAAAAAAACTGCAAAGAGAGAAATGCTGAGACGAGAAAACAAGATGGCTGTTAATGTTAATTCAATTTTTGGAAGCGTAGGCAACACAAAGTGAACAACATTGTTCACTTCCTCCTCTGTAATGGCTAAAACTACTGGAATTCTACTGGAAAAATCCAAGTCAGTGAGAAAAAGCCCAGGTGAAGCACTGAAGGGAGATTAGCATAGCTTGGATTTGATTAGGAAGATAATGACCCTACTTAGTGTTGCTATGTTATTAAAATCCGAGTAAAATCTGTTGAAGTATGTGGTCGTAACATGACACCATGGGAAAAAGTTTGAGGTGTGTGCATGAGTTTGCAAGGCATTGTATTGCAACAACTTCATTACCTTTTTCTGTATTACAAATATAAACATCTGTACAGGCATTCATTTGCAGTGAAGACGAATGCCAGTTTATTTTGAAAATGCCACACTGTGCTAAGATCAATAAATAAGATAAATCACTTACCCATACAGTTATCTGTTTTGGATACAAATGAATTTGGGACTTTTTTACTTGAAGTCATTGCTTGGTATACTTCTGAGTCAGTTAGTAAAAAGCACTAATATTTCTTTCTGAGTCATTTGTTTTGAATTTGGTTTCACCATGAGAAAGAGCAACAGCGTAGTTATCCTGTAAGAGTGCCACGTCATCTGTCAAAACAGGTGTTAACCCCCACCTTTACGTAGTAATGGAGGTCAGATGATTAAAAAGTACAGCTGCTTTCCTTGATGTTTCTAGTTTTGCTCATAGCTGGGGTTTCTTCAAAACTGGGGCAAAAAAAAGAGGCTTTCACCACAGTATCAGTGTACTCCGGAACGAGCTTTTAAAGCATAAAAATGACAACAACATCCCATCAGAATCACTTAAAAGTTTTCTAATGAAGGGAGAGTGAGTTGTAGGCAGGACAAGCAAAGGAGATGGACCGGTTTGAAAAAATGTCTGGTATGGGGACATGACAAGAAGACGTAGGCAAAAGCAGACAGAAAAGAGAGCTCTCCGTTTTAGCTCTTCAGATCCAGGGTAAAATAATCTTCTGAAAATCTTATGTCAAGTCAAAGAAGTGGGTGACAGAACTCAACTTTGGCAGGCAGGAAGAGGGGAAGAGAAGAAAAGCGGTCATTGTGGCTTGACAGGCATGGGGAATAGTGGTAAGGATCCAGCTTTTAAGAAAGATTCAGTTCTATGTCATTAAGTCTTACAGCCAAGCAAGACATTCTGAATTTTAACAATCATTTACCTTTACATTGATTGCAAGTTTTTTTTATATACTGCCTTTTTATGATGTTAGGGTGAGGAACTTGAGATGTGTTCTATAAATGGAGTAGTATGGTACTTGACTCACAACCTAGTTTTTGTCTTTCCACAGACGTTTTTCTGTCTTAATAAAGTATCCATTAATAACAAATATGTACAAACTGGTTATATTAAGCCCATGCTGTCTACTTCATCTTGTAAAAATTAACACCAATAATGAAAGACGTTATAAGTTCAAAAACACTCAGATGCCACTCTTGCAGCATGTATTTTTTACTTGTTTGTTTTCGACACGCTTCAGAGGATATCTGGACGTTAACCAGTCTAAGGCCATCTGTGTTTGTGTTCACAGGAAGCAACGTGAACTCAGCAGCGGTTGGGATCCTTGTGGGCTTCGGGATCCTGGCAATCCTCTTTACTATTGGCATTGTGCAATTCTGCTGCAAGTATAAATGCAAGAAGTTGAAAAAGTGCTGCAAGAAAAAAAGTAAGATAAAAATGAATAATACTTGGGCTACAGCATCTTGGATATCACCCACCACATACAAAATACAGCTAAAGACCACTTAAGCAACACCATTTAACACATGATGCATGAAGTGTAATACTTTAAGTTAAATCAACCTTGTAGGCATCTTTTTTGATAGATCAATACATCAGAATAAGGAGTTTACAATATTCTCGTCTCCCTGCTATTTGCCACTTTCCAGAGTTGAATCAAAAAGGGAACGCGTGTTACTTTCGACTGATTTTGGATTAATATTTAAATCCCCGAAACCAGTATGCAACTTTATACTCACGGAAGCAAAACAACTACAGTCATCCTTTGTTGCTGAAAACCTTTCCCATTATGTTTCTTTCTTCTTTGCAGAGCCAACAGTGAAAGACAGAGTGCTCACGTAAGTGTATTATTCTGTTCGGCCTTTCTTTCAAAACCGTATATGCAAGTTTTATTTCCTCATTTAAAATTGCCTTGTGGTAGCACTCAACATTGCTGTGTTTTGACTTTACAGCAAAGTTGGCTTGAAAAAGTCGAAACCTCCCTTCACAATCAGCAGCTCCGTAAAATAACAAGTCTGTGGAATTCGGAAAACTCCTTCACAATGAAAGGAGCCCACCTCATTTTTCACATCCTTAAGCAGCATGAAGCTTATTTTTAAAGCTTACATTACTGTTTGTGTAGTTAAACTTAAGACATTATTTGATCGCATCTTAATTTTTGTATGTTGTTCTGCTTTGTAACTCCTGCATAGGTAACTTTGCATAACTGTGTTAAAGCTTTAATTCCTCTTTTTTTTTCTTGAAGCAAAAGTATTCCAGTTGATAATTTAAAACCAATGCTGTCTCTTCTGATTCTAGAGTACACATAAAGCAATCACTTCATCTGTAAATAGATATTGTCGTGCAATTTAACGTTGCCAGTTTTGATTTGTGTCACTAGAAACCGACAGCATGAGGTGTCTCGTGATGATAAGTCAGTTATGCTCACTCGGAGAAACAGAGAGGAGAAGAGACAGAGTTCACTGCTGATAGTAACTGTCTGAGGCAAAGGGAAGAATATCTCACCAACTCAGCCACAGGAACCCGGTACATCAGTTTTCTTATAAACTGCGGGTGACTTCCCTCCAAATTCACATGTCTACCGCCCATCTGAAACTTTCTATGGTTAGTGGAACTACAATGTCTCACTGTTTTTCCTCTAACGAAACTAGAAGTTGTTTGCTAAAGATTTTCTTTTCCTCAAAACAGTTTGCAGTGGGGTAACTTGATGTTGCCTATCGCGTTGAGTGAAAAACAAACATCTGTGCTCTTGATGTCTCAAAACAGAACTCCAAAGGTTTTGACAAAGGCTAAAATAAATGTTATTGTTCATTTCTGACATTTTATGTGTTGGATTGATTCCCTATTTGGTAGAAGAGAAACCTACATGGTATGCTATTTTTTCGGTGATAGCTTTATATACTAAAAGGATTCTGAATTAGTGGTTTCGATTGTAGATAGCAAATGCCTTATGTCTGTATAGCATATGTAAATTGAATGTAATATTTAGGTTTTTTGAGTGATTTATTGTTGAAGGTTTATTACATCAACTGAAAACAATAAAAAGGCTTTCAAAAAACTGATTTTTTTTTAAATCAAGAAATTAGTTCAACAATGTATAAAAAGAAGTTACAATTGAAAGAGCAACTTGCAGACAAAATTTCTTTGACCAACACAAAGGTTTACATACCATTCCTTAGGATTTGGCAGAATTGCCTTTTAAACTACTATATGCCTTTGGTCATCCTTCAAAAAGCGGTTCACAATAGCTTGCTCACATCTTATATACCCAGACCCAGATATAAATTAAACTCAACTTTCCCTGCAATATTAGAAAGATGCAGAAAATATAAAGAGGAAAGAATTGGACTAATTTTTAAAAACAACGGATTAGTGAATTATCCTATTAAATCGTATTAAGTTATAGTATATTTCTATTAGATGTGCATACCTATGTGATTATATTCATTAGGTTTGAGCTGACCTGCCTTGCCTGTGCGCCCTAGTTAGACAAAAAATTAAGACGTGCTGTATTTTAGCTTGTTTGTCTTTGGTGGTATTTTGTTCTCTACTCAAGTTTCACATCTGCGGAGGCCTAAATTAACTTTCCAATCTTATTAAAAAAATATTTTAGCTCGGGTTTATGCATATGGTCGATACTGAGGATGAAAGAAAAGGAAAATGGCAGATGGCAAGAAGAGAGTGAGAAAGCGGTCAGAGAGGATAAAAATGAAGATTTTTAAGATTAAAGATGTCTTAATCTTTAAGGAGATTAAGACAGGCTTAAAAAACTCGGATGAGGCTGTTACTTGTCAACAGTTGAGTGATGCAATGCACCATATTCAAAATTCATTGTGAAACAGTCCTTATTTAAATATACTTTAAGCATTCATTGACACCAGAAAATCCCATGTAACAGTATACTATGCAGAATATAATTATGTGTAAATATATTTGTACTGTAATGGTACTTTTTAATGTTTGATGTTATGTTTATGTGAGGGCATTACTCTATTCTGTATTAGAGGGGAAAGTCATTTTTCATATTTGTGGCACTACTGATTTGCACTGTTACAAAAAAAAAAAAAGAAATTAAATAAATGCATCTGTACATAAACCGCAACAACCCATGCAGATCAGCTTGCAGTTAGTGGCAATTGGGTATGCATGAACGGAGAGTTGCATGCTCAAGTTGACTAGAAAGCCAAGTGATAATGTGTGCTTCACTTTTTGGTTTGTTGCAAACACTTGTATAATTTAACAATTGTAAATGTGCCTTTCATATGACATTGTGTTTCTAAATAAATAGCTTACAACACAATTAAAACCAAACTGATAACTCCAATTTCAGGTTATCACCAAGAACACTTCTATGTGCAACCTGTTCAAAACACACCTAGTCAAAACCCAGATACTCTAGAGTCAACATGTATGAGAAATTTAGGTCAAGAGTCACCAATACAGTGATTACAGTGAGTATACCTATGATCAATATAAAGTAAGATTAGCAATATCACTGTTGTAAAATATTGTATATTCTTGTGGCATAACATTATGACCACATATCTTATAGTTTGTTGGTCCCATTTTCTCCAAAGACAGTCTCGATCTATCAACACATGAACTTTACAGGATGCACAAAAGTATGCTGTGGTCTCTGGGAACAATATGTTGGCAACCTACTGTATATTTGAAGTCCTTAGACTAAAAGCCCAAAGTTACACACTGTCTCTGCTGGCTTGTATTTTGCTGCCAAAAGTTCCTCAGGTTAGCAGTCCTCTTCCTTCATCGGCACCTGTGTGATGTAAAAAAAACAACAACAAAACAAAAGGACGGCATCCGTCATCAGAACCGACCACCTTCTTCCATTGCTTCATGGTCCAGATCACATTCTGATGTCTACTGTTACATCCATTGTTGGCACTTATAATCAATAAGTCTTCTGACACAAACATACAAAACACATCTGCAATGCAGCTGAGCATGAATGCGGTTTTTCTGATGTAGCCTGTGACCTGAAAATTCAGATAGAGAGCATGCAAACTTTTGCACATAGTTATCTGCAGGTGAACAAAGTCTAAATGCACAAGCATGGGAACCCTGACCAGTCTGCAGAATTGCTGCCCCGTTAGCAACAAACTGAAATGAAATGACATTTGGCACCATCTCCTCACACACACATAACGCTCTCAGCAATCTAAGCTAAAGTAGCTTGTTTGTTAGATTGCACCAAACTGGATGGTTTTCGCTCCTTAACAGGTACAATGATTAAAAGAGAGACCCAAGTACAGTCGACACCATGTTGGTTGTACTTGGGTCCAACCAACATGGACAACTTGTGGGTTGTCACTGGTCATAAAGTTGAGCCTGACTGTGTTTTCTTACAGCATTTTAAATTGCAATACTAGGGACATAAAGTTTTTTTTCATTTTGCTTTGTTATTTCTTAATCTCCTGATTAACATCATGACATCCTCTCTGTAAGAATTAAATGAGCTCCACAAGGTTCTATAATTCTTTGATCCTATCTTTTAAAAAATAAAAATGCGCACCACGTTCAATTTTAGCCTTATCAGGCATTGATAACAGCAAAAAGCTAACCATGATTCAACAACTTGTAGAGCCAACTAGTCACCGTGGCTTGACGTTGTTAGTCTCTGTATGACTTAATCAGTCTCCCACATCATTGTGCAAGAATTGTTGCCCACTCTTCTTAAAAACATCTCACTTCGCTGAGGTTTCGGGGCATTTGTTTCTGTAGGTTCACAGCTGTCTTAAGTTCCTGCCACAGCATTTCACCCTAGTTGAGGTTTTGATTTTGAGCAGGCTGTTGCAATACCTTGATTATCTCTTAAACAGCTTAAGATTTGCTGTTGTGTTTGTCTTGTTGATGACCATGTTTTAGGTAAGCTCTCACTGTCACACGAGTGGCTTCTCATTTGATTCTGGAATATCTTAGAATAAAAAGGAGCTTATGGTTAACTCTGAGGCTGCAAGGTAGCCCAAATCATCCCCTACCTTTGTGTTTGACAGCTGGTGTGAGGTGCTGTGCAGATTTCCTGCATTTTCTGTGCAATTCTACAGAGGTATGTTCTAAAGGGTTTGCTACAGCTTCTCTAATTAATCCACACTTGTGTCAAGAATTTAACTACTTGGCTGATGCACCAGTGGAATACCCCAGCCTGTAGGAATATACCCACACAATGTGCTTTTGCCACCCCTACATAGTGGAGCTGGTGTTTCCAAGCTTGCAAGATCCCCTCATTTTCTTCCATATGTTACAACGGGGGGGGCTGCACAGTGGTGCAGTTGGTAGCACTGTTGCCTTGCAGCAAGAAGGTCCTGGGTTCGATTCGATTCTCGGCCCGGGGTCTTTCTGCATGGAGTTTGAATGCGTGGGTTCTCTCCGGGAACTCCGGCTTCCTCCCACAGTCCAAAAACATGACTGTTAGGTAAATTGGTCTCTCTAAATTCTCCCTAGGTGTGAGTGCGAGTGCATGGTTGTGTGTCCTGTCTGTCTGTGTTGCCTTGCAACAGACTGGCGACCTGTCTAGGGTGAACCCCGCCTCTCGCCCGGAACGTTAGCTGGAGATGGGCATCAGCACCCCTACCAACCCCACTAGGGACCAGGGTGTTAGAAAATGGATGGATGGATGTTAAAATGGTCGTTTTGGCCAAACATTTGAAATTTAGATCACAGGGCATATCTTTAAAAAGTAAAAGTCTTTTTGTTTATGAGCGAATTTGTTAACCTGGCTTTTTATTTTGGTTTCGGAGTAATGACTTCTTCCTCTCTGAGTGGCTGCTTGGTCCATTTCAGTACACTACGGGTATGACCATTTTTACTAACAGCAATCAGCATTTTCAAAAGGTATTTAGCTTTTTGTCATGCTAAAAACACACATTTTACACAAAAAGATGTTCAACTTTAGGACAGAGAAACTGTCTCCTTCCTGAATAGAAACAATGGGAAATGATTATAAAGTTTTATGACGTAGCTATATGTAAAAACCTAGAATGTACCATAATTATACATATATAATCCACATATTAAGCAGAAGACTACAGACTAGACAGGATTCAGTTCTCTCTTTGAGTAATTCAGACAAGATATATTTATCATAATACTTTGTAATGTTCATCATTTCAAAAAAGATCGTCTCACTTCCTCTTAACTTTATTGCACATAAGAAGAAATAGGTCACATGATGTTTTTTAATGGTATCTGGAAAAAATAAGGCCTGCTGTTTTAATGTGTTCCTTTTTACCATGGCAAAAAAAACAACTGTGCTCTGGGAATTTTTTTAAGCTCGGTGGATGTATGTGCAGAGGAAGTGTTTGTTTCCTAGTTTAGGTTGTGTAAAAAACCACAGCACAGGTTCCTGTAGTTCATCTGCATTTGGGGATCCCGTACATGTTTTGTTTCAGGGTTTTCCTGCCTAAATGTTGTGTCATTTGTTTACTGAGCGACCGAGAACATTATGGGTGGAATTTTCTAGAAGAATCCAAAGAGATGGTTTTGAAATATGAAATAAATACATTTATTTTTAGAAACACAACATAAGTAGTCTCAACAGAATGTAGTCTAGGATGGCTACTTGCTGAGGCTGAACAAAAACAGCATGAACGTTTCGCTCCTTTTTTTTTTGCTTCTTTTTCTGCTCCATTTAATACTGTAGGCGTACGTGAAGCAGTTCTCCATTAAAAAGAAAAAAGAACTTGAAAGACGACACGTCGTAGACGGAGGAGGTGAAGTCGTGAAATGTTAAAGCGGGTAACTGTCACAGTTTTTTTTCACAGTGCTCCTCGTACCGGTTTCATTTCCGGCATGTGCAGTTTAGTCAGTCAACGATTCACCCAGAGAAGCAGGTTTGAAGAACTTCTTCAATCAACAAGCTCACAAGGCATCAGGGATGGTTAACAGTCAGTAGTTTTCCCATTTAACTTGTTTTTTTCCCCGCTTGGGTTAAAACCAGAGTGCGACTTGATTTGTTTCGTCCTACCGGCTGAATCTTTCAGAGCATTTCGCAACCTATTCACTTCCGTTTCAAAATATTCAATGTGATGTGTACGTCAGGAGGGATGTATAAATAGTGTTGCATTCCACACCATGTCAGTCAGATGTCAGCTGAACGTCACAGAGGGAGAGGGATATATTGTTCATGTTGCTGTCCTGTTCGTATTTTGACGTCAGTAGGGGAAATGTGTCAGACACATGTAAAAGTGACTCTTCCAAATTTATTATAAGAGAGTCCATGTGTGTTTTACCGACTCTGCTTGAGTCCACCAGGTCACTTGTCCCACCAAGCAGCACGTTTTCGATGCACACTGCTCTGCACAGTTTGGTTCCTTCGGATCCGTAACTGCCGTGTCTGTGGCACCAGCTGCACTGGCCTGTTAGTGAACAGATACAGGACTGCGGCCCGGGCTTGTATCCCGTCACCACGTCAGCCAACACTGAGTGTGCAGGGATCTGTTTTAACATGTTCTCACTGCCTCTGCTTTGAATCTGCATCTCAGACGGGCTCTGGGTGCGGTAGTTCCCAACAATGACTGTCTCGACAAGAGATTTTGTGTCCTGGCTGTCAAGTTTCAAGAACGAGGAATGGTGTGGGCAATCCAATCCCATCCCGCTGTCCTCCCTCTTGCTGACATCATCCGCTTCCATGCTTTCATCCTGCATAGGGTAATCTGTGTGACTGTGGGCTGAGATCTCCGGGCTTCCCATGCTCCCACAGCCGCTGTCCTCTTGTCTCTCTTGATGTTGTCCTCTGTTGTCTGCCGAGGAGTTCGCCTCTACGCTGACCCCGCTGTCCAAGCTGGTCCTCCTGTTCTCCTCCTCACCATCCTCTATTACTGTAAGACTGGTCTCGGTCACTGCGGGTTTTGCGTCAGGTCTGTAACTGGAAAGAAACCATCCTTTGTCCGTGACCACCTCCATGGACCCTTCTGTGACAGAAAGCGGCTTCCAGCCACTCACAGGGGATTTCTAAAGCGGGGGAAGAGAAGATGAAAAGAAATTATGAGCCATGTCATGTTTTAACCATTTTCATTTTTAGTTGTTGTTTTTTTCTTTAATCTTACCAATGCTACAGGCGTTTTTGCAGGCCGCTTTAGGTAAACCAACGGAATGCAGATCACAACAACGACAACTATCAGGGCCCCAAGACTAGATAAGGATGATACAGCTATTATGTAAAATTCTGAAAGAAGAGAAACAAAATCATTTTACAAACCGATCAGTTCAAGGCAAAAGTATGCAAACATAACAAACTGAGGCAATTTTAGGGAATGTTTTTTCCCTGTATTACATCATCTTGATTTATGCAGATAATTTTTCTTCATTAACAAACTTTTCCACATTTTGTAATGTTGCAAACAGAAACTTCATTGTATTCTGTTGGAATTTTATGTGCTTGATTAACACAAATGCATACGTAGTTGTGAAACATGTTTTTTGATGCAAAAATTCAGTGGTACAAGTCTGTATTAAAGAGGTGCGTCTTGGACGCGTCACTACCAGCTTTGCTCTCAAGAGACTGAAATGTCTGCTCAGTCATAGCAAAAAAGCTATGAAAAACAAAGCATCTGTGAGCACCAAGTTTCAAGTCTCACCACACATTCTAAATTTAGTTTCGCTGTGGCTTTATGCTTAGGGTTATTTTCCTGAACCTCTGCCTAAAAGTCTCAGGTCTTTTGCAGATTCCATTCAGCTGCTCTGCTCATCCATCTTTCCATCAACTCTGACCAACGTCCTACAGAATGATTCTGTCGCCTCCATGTTTTACACCAGAGAAATGGTGTGTTCAAGTGATGTGCAGTAAGTTTTCAGTCATGTATAATACTTTGCGCATAGGCCAAAAAAAATAATCAGTTTTAGTCTAATCTGACCAGCAGAAATTCTTTCTTATGTCTGGTGTTTCCCTTGCATAGCTTATTGCAAAATAAAAAGTAATTACTTTGAAAACTATACACATTTCTTATTACATCATTTTCCACAAATATCCACATCCTGTAGAAGAGAATATTTCTTATACATTTTATATTAAAATCTAATAAAATGGTGGGTTTTCAAAAATGACCTTAAATTTTCTGTAGTAGATATTTATACAGAATTATAAGTCATCTTTTTTTTTCAAAAGGTCATGTAACATTGATGGATCTATATATATTAGAGTAAAGGGAGCTCAATGAAAACTCATGATATGCTTTTCTAGATTTTTTTAAAAACTAATTTGTTGTATCGTGACAAAATTTGAAAATGTTAAAGATTTTGAAAAGTTTTGAACAGTTCTCTAAATTACTGGTAAGTGTAAACAATTTACTTTACCTTGCTCTGGGAGGAGCAGGCACTGTTTTGCAGACGCGTTGCTTTTGTAGATACGACCATTGGCTTTGACTTCGACGCTGACGCAGTACTTTTTTTCCCACTGGAGACCAGTGAAAGTCTTCTTCCTCCCTTCAGGCAATCCCTCATCGTCTTCCAGGTAAACTGTGGTAGTCTGGCAATCCAAAAAAAAAGAAAAATTACGTATCTGGAGTAAAGTATCTGGCTTTTACTCAATATTCATTTTGTTTATTACTGCTTATAAGTGACGTGTGAGTTGAAGTGATATTGTGGTTACCGAAGGCTATGTCCTGTCTAATTCTCTGACTCACCTTGTTTTCTTGATCAGTTTCCTCCAAATACAACGTGTAGACAACTCCATAGGGATAGATTTCTCTCAAGATGGGCTTTTCATGGACATAGACTGTAAGTGTGCTGGAAGTAGCCCACAAACTAAAGGAAGGAGGCTGCAATTCACCTTTGAATAGAGAACATGTTGAAAATTATTGCAACTGAAGCTGAGTTGATCTGGATACAATTAATACATCCCTAACTGAAATACTTACCTTCATTTAGAAGAAATCTTTTCCATATCCAGTCAGACTGTTGATCTCCTTTGACGAGCTGAACTCTGACTTTATAGGAACTTGTATATTCTTTTATTTTTTTAATATGTGTGGTAAGGATGCAGTAGTTCCTTGCGATCCCCATGCAGCTGGATACATTAGCCCAGTCTGATGTGCCATACCTGAAGGCAGAATTTTCACCAGTCAATAAATGAGAAAAATGCGACTAATGAGATGGTACAGAGTCTTATAAAAGCTGAACTGCTACTGAAATGTGTAACTCCAGTTGCAATTCACTCTCTGAAAACAACTATATATTTAAAACTTCAACATACCTTCCTATTTGAAAGTTATACACTGGGTCTGATGGGGCATTTTCAGGATTTTCCCACCGAACCGTTACTTCATCTTCTGAAATATGCACTTCCATATTTCTAGGCGGTGGAATGGCTGTTCCTGTTTCAAGAAAAAAATCATGTAAAAATCTAAGCATCTGCTTGTACAGTCATTTTAGCGTTTCCAATCACTGATTGCTTTAACATGACTTGCAGAGAGGAAACATCTGCAATGTACATTTATGCTAAATTTATGCTGAGAAGAGTTATCTTTAAACATTCTTGCAAAGAGTAGAGAGAAAAAAAGAGGAAGTCTGGTTGCAAATCATAGGACTGGTACTGGCTCTGGGGTTTTTTTCAGAAGGGGAACAGAGCATTACCCTTTCCTATGTGTGTGTCCTATTCATGAGAAAGAAAGAGAAAATGTTCTAATTGAACACTAAGGTCAACTTTAGTAATCAACGTCATGAATATCACTTAAGAGTACGGTTGAGTTTAAATTTGTAACACATCTTCCTCGCCATCAAACTCATACTTTAATAATAAGCATTTCATATTTATTTAATATTCACTGATATTTATTTTTTGGGTAAATATCTGTCAAAGTGTGATCAATAAAAATTATGAAAAATTTACTTTATATATTAAGATTTACTTATGCTATCTTTACTCCACTTATAATTTTCCACCAACGTTTGGGAGAAGTAAAAATAACTTTAAGAAGTTGTTGTTTTTCACAACTTATAAACAGTCTCTGTATTAACTACCACTATAAATTACCAAATTTCACCATCCACTGATACTGAACAAGTCAGTATGACAAGTACCTTTTAAAATCTAAAACAGGACTTAACATTTATGATCAGTAAAGGTTATAATTACCTGAAACATGTCCGATGAATAGGATTAGGAAGACCAAAATCAGTGGCTTATATTTCTTATCCATTTTCAAGCTCTTGAGAAGAATATAAACACTCAGTCAGAATCCTTCAACAGCTCCCAGCAAAGTCCTTCATTCCTATGATCAGTGAGGGATCACTGAAACCATTATCAGTGTAGAAAACTATCAAAGGCGCCGATGCGGCTTTCTCTTCTGCGATAGCTGTTGATCTGAAGAAAAAAATAAAACCTATCTCTAAATCTCCTTTCGCTCCCTCCCACCGTCTAGATGATGAGTTTCCTGCTGTGACATCATCAGTGACGGGGTTTCTGGTTTCACATCTCTCCTCCTCTCTCAGCCTTTACTTCCTCTTTTCTTTGTCTTATTTTCCTTTCCATAGTCACAGTGCACAGGCTGATCTGCCATCTCACTGTACAAAACAGAGGAAAGGGGAAAGTATTGGGAATATCCCTTTCACTTTTTTTTATGGCTTTCATCATTATTTCATAAAAAGTAGCACTACATTGTGGGGGGAATTTGTATGTCTTATCTTACTTCTTTCTACACAAGTTTACAGAAATAAAATACATACAGTCTATACAAATTTATTCCGGAAGGTGGATTTTAGACTTTGTTCACCTGCAGATAACTATGTGCAAAAAATTGCATACTCTCTATCTGAATTTTCAGGTCACAGGCCACATCAGAAAAACCGCATTCATGCTCAGCTGCATTGCAGATGTGTTTTGTATGTTTGTGTCAGAAGACTTGTTATTGATTACTTCTTATTCATTACTTGGATCCATGTGGGTCCTTTTCACCATAAATTACGATTATTCTAATGCAGAATTACATCATAACCTTAACAAATAGTACCTTGCAAAAGTAAATATACCCTTTGAGCCTTGCGTGTTTTGTAGGGACACAGCAAAAGTAGAAAGGAAGCCAGGTCATAACAGGTCACAGTGCTTTTTGGCCTACATGCAGTACTGTCTGTGGAGGAAACCTTACACTCTCAAAATACCATCCCTACAGTGAAGCATTGTGATGGTAGCGGCATGGAATCATTTTCTTCAGGAAGGTCAGTCAGATTGGTATGAGTTAATGAAGATGGGTGGGGATAAATACAGGCTGATATTGGAAGAAAGCTTTTGGAGGCTGTATAAAAACGTGAGACTACTGGAGTGCAGGTTCACACAGAGAAAAAGGAATACAAACATACAGCAGCAGCAACAATAGCTTGGTTTTCTTTCAAGCCATTATGTTCAAAGAGGGTTGAGACATACCACAAAAGACATGCAGCTGAAAAGAACCAAAAGAAGGTTCTAAGAAATATTCACTAAGGCAGGGGTGTCAAACTCCAGTCCTCGAGGGCCGCTGTCCTGCAACTTTTAGATGTGCCTCTGCTGCACCACCTGAATGGAATGGAATAATTAGGTCATTAGCAAGGCTCTGGAGAACTGATCTACACAAGGAGGAGGCAATTAAGTCATTTCATTCCAGTGTTTTGTACCTGTGGCACATCTAAAAACTGCAGGACACCGGCCCTTGAGGACTGGAGTTTGACACCCCTGCACTAAGGGTTTCTGAGTAAAAATGCTCACCACACCTTCACATTTATTGTTTTTGCAAAAAGATTCAAAAACTACTTTCCACTTTATTGCTATGCAATCTCTGTGTTGAAATAAAGTTACATAAAAAAACAGCACTAGCTAGCATAGTGTTCAATGTAATACACTATTACATAATGTGAATAGCATAGTACATTGTAAATTGTACATTATACTATTACATAATGTGAAAAAGTTATTGGTGCATATACTTTTACAATTCATTAAATAGTGCTGGAAGCACTTTTATTAATTCAGATTAACATTGTGCACTGAATCCTGAAAATGAATTGGTGAATGATAGATTGTTCTAAAACAGGGGTCTCAAACTCAGTTTACCCGGGGGCCGCTGGAGGTAGAGTGTGGGTGAGGCTGGGCCGCATTCACACACACGGTCTCCTCAGCCGAACCTTTCTGATTGCCTATTACCATATTTGGCCGTAGTCAGGCGCTGTAACAGCCGTAATTGTGTAGTGTCTCTTTAAGATTTTCTAGTATTGCTAATGATGTCAGAAGTATGCGCCACGGCTTCTCTGTAGAGAGCGTGGGAGAAATGGGCTAGACGGACATGTTAGCTCCCTAACTTTTTAGTAATGTTACGGGTTGTTTGGACGCTGCTCAATTTTCATGTCTGATAATATAGCAGCTGTTCAACCGGGCTTTGTAAGGTCGGTGAAGAGCGTATTTATTAAAGGACAACACTGTGGAATTCCCAGTACCAGTGTGGTTGTGAGTTTTTGACCGTCCTGACGAATCTGCCGCCTCCTCTCCTCCCTTAAACACAACCCAAGCGTTACAGCGCCTAACCTTAATTACGTTACACTGATCAGCAACTTCCGGGTCTAGACTGGATGCTGAAGCACGTGAAGCGGGAGCGGCCGCGGAAATTGCGCATGTACCGCATGCAAATAATGACAACTAGAAAATGCAAATAGGCCCGGCCGATGTCCCGCCCCCGAGAGCAATATACTCTACCGTGATTGGTAAGTTCGTTCAGCTCCGCACACAACACTGAAAAGTGCCAATTATATCAAACTCGCGGGGGCCACAAACTATCGTCGTGAGGGCCGCAGTTGGCCCGCGGGCCGCGAGTTTGAGACCCCTGTTCTAAAACTATTCTGCAAAATAAAATTTCTTTTTAAAAAAAAAAAAATCTAAACCAAAGCAACTGAAAAATTTTCTTTTTTTCCCCCATTGATTATTGAGGGAATTTTTTATTCCAATGAAAAGTTTTGGAGAACAGAAGAGGGATCTGGTTCCACTGAAAGACTGCAGCCCTGTTTTGAGCCACATAGTTCAAGAATCAACAATGACTCCAACGTTTCTGGGCAGGAACGGTTGGAACCGGACATCTGTCTCCTCCGAGCCACTGAATGGTAATGAATATGATAACTATTCATCTTTAATTCTGGCTTAATTCAAGCAAGTTCCGCATTGTGTAAGTGGTTTTATTGTGCCAGTGACACTTTAAATGTTTAAAGTTAGGCTATGTGATTATGACTCTCTATATGTGATAGGCTAGTTTGGGCTAATTTGTTAGCATAACCATAGTACATTTAACATGCTAGCATAAGCAGCTATTTGTAACTACGGGTATTAACATGATGATAATACCAGTACCGTATTTTCCGGACTATAGAGAGCACCTTACTATAACCTACAATTAAAAAAAAATTGGAAACGTACATATATAAGCCGTATATATAGCTTTAAATATATAGCTGCTGGTATCTCCGCCGCTGTCGGTTTTTCAGAAGGACACAGCAGAGGGAGCGTCCTTAATAAATCTGCTATTGGACCCGAACCATGGACTCGTTCACGCCGAGTTTACATGCAGCGGCCCTATTTCCCTCCTGTACTGCCAGATCGATACTCCTCAACTTAAAAGCGGCACATTTTTTTCCTCGTGTTGTTTCCATGATGTCTGCTGCTAGCATGTGCTTGTTCTAAATGAAAATTAGCACTTTCTTCTTTTATTTCCAATTTTGACTTCCAGTGATCCACTTCCTGCTAAAGAGCCCCCTGGTGGTTGAAGAAAAAAAAAATCCATAGAAAAGCCGCACAGGGATAGAAGCCTCATGGTTCAAAGCGGAAAAGTAGCGGCTTATAGTCCGAAAAATACGGTAGTTAACACTATCTGCTATTCATGTTCAGATTTACCAATATGGAAATAATAACATGTTGGTAACACCATTATGTTAGCTAGAATGTATTTAATATTATTCACTGTGCTAACAGAAGACTGCATGCTATCATTACCTAGAGTGTAAACCCAAGCTGATATGTTAACACCCCCCAAAAATGCTATCCTGCTTTTTCTTGTATTCCTTCTCCAACACTGTTGGCCCAAATGATTTGCTCATTACCAAGCCTATGTGTATTCTGCAGAGCTGAATACACATATACAAGATATTTTCCCTCAATCACTGGACTTTGGGCATCCATAATTTTGGCAACAGCACATTGACTAGAACTATTATTTTACCTAACATAAATTAGACCAGACTGACCCGAATGTATTCTGATCATTTGTAGCTTTCAGTGATTCAGTGATTCTTGTAAAGTAGTTCATTATTATTTTAATCATAGAACAGTAGAGAAGTCCCTTCAGGCTTCGCAGAACTTAATTTACTTATTTTGATTTCTTCTCCAATATAATTTCTTGCTTTTCATTTCTGAGAAACAACAGTTCTCTTAAGTAAAGAGAGGTGGCTTCTCACCTCCTCCTCAAATGGAATTTTTTAAAAAGTTTTACTTCCTGGTAGGAGTCCTGAAAAAGACAAAACAGTCGGTTGCTCACTGGTGTCACTTTTTGATTTCTATCTTGTGCTTGGACAGAGAGATACTGAGTAAATGTGAAATGTGGGTAGTCCTTGTGAAAATGTCAGAGATTATCTACAGGTCTTTCAAACAAGGGGGATTTTTATTTTTATTTTTACTAACTATTTGTTCTAAGAGATTTCCCCACGGCTTCCAAACTTTATTGGCAGAGAATGTAACATAGCAGCCTCTAGTGGTGGTAGAGCGTGATTTACACATGACGATTGAAGTGTTCGTAGGGCCTTTCAAAATCTTACTACAAAATTATGCTGAAGAAAAAGTGATAAAAGTTGACTGAAACATTGTGTTTACTGTATGGTATGTATATTAACAACAATCACAGAAAATTACATTTTAGGCAATGTTTGTGCAAGCAATGTAAAATAAAAAGTAAAACTACTGGAAAGGTGGCAGGATGACTCATCAAAATGACATTTCCATTTCAGGCTCAAGCTTAACTTTGGCTTTTTAGTGTGACAGTGTTTGTTTACCTCTTAACTTGGCCATCTTACTTACCAAAACCAGAAGCTCTGGAACATTTAAATTTAAGATTAAAGGTCAACGCTCAAGCGTTAAGAATTGACAGATTTAATTTTTCATACATTGCGTTTTGAGAATGCACCATTATATTCTGAAAGGTTCATTTTTGTGCCATTCTATAAAATTACTGTTATCCCACATGATCCATCACCATTTTTTTTTTCATATGGAATTCATTATTTTGTTGGAGCACTAAATAGTGTACAAGTGTCCAAAAGATGCTGATTTGATTTGAAATTGTAGACTTTGTGATTTTTCCTTTTTATTATTCCACTTCTGAACTAGTACCACTGGCACTGGAAGTAGAACTACCTTCACTGTGCTTGATGGTGCAATTTTCTCAGTTTAAAAAAATGGTTCTCCCATAAATGTTATTGTGCCAACACCTTTTTATAGGTGTTTTGGAGCTGTTTCCTTCTCGCTCAATAGTCTTTCAGTCCATGATGTAAGAGCTGCTTTGTTCTATGGAAAGGTACCCTGGTGCTCCAGCAGATTTTGATCTATGATTCACCCTATTCCCTGGATGCTTGTTGACTATATTCTAAGCAATCTCATTCTTCTGAGGGTGACAGTTTGGGTCAGAGGGGTGAAACACTAACACTTTTTATTTATTTATTTGACATATTAGATTTGCAAACTTTTGGTCTGGCTTTAGTTGCAGCAGATGTTTTGCTGTTACCATATTATTAGTATTATTTTTAGAACGCTTCTGATTTTGAATAGTAATCTTCTGATATGTTATTTTCCTGGGTGAAATACGCATCGAGAGTTAAAAAGTAAGAAAGGTCAGCTGATACCAAAACTATTTACATGGTTATAGAACTAAAACTTAAATTGACTGATCTGATAACAATTCAACTTCCCCTTTAACTGAGTCACAAGATGAACTTCATTTACTGGCATTTTGCAGATAAATTTATACGTCATCTACTCATTAAAAATTGCATATACTGACATACAATTATTAAAGTGGATATAGAACAAATATCTCATTGTTAATAATCATACAAAATAACAATCATATACTGTATGGGCCATAACTTGTCTTTAGATTCAGATTCATTTAGATTCAACAAAGTTAAATGATCCAAGAGTAATATGAATTCACCAGATACTCACTAATTTTGTTGGTGTCTAGAGAGTAGAAAACTGTACACAGCATGGATTTTATTAATTCAGACATATCACTCTGATAAAATTCAGTCTTGGGCGTAAAACATAATGTCTAGTAGCGACGTAATGCTGCCCTCTAGTGGTAGATGGCCGGTCAAGATTTTGGAAATCGGTTATCTTTGGAAATTTACCTTTTTTAAAGATGAATGAAACACCAAAACACTTTTCATGAGCATATTTTGGTTATTGATTTTTTTTTCATTATGAATCAGCAGCAACAACAAAGAATAAACAAATAGATCAATAAGGGTTGCTGTTTGATTTTCATTTAAAATTAGTGAATTATTACATTTCACTTTTTTTATCAAATATTATGTAGAAAACTACAAACTGGATTTTGCTCATATTTTACATATTAAAAACAAATACACTGCCAAAGAAAAACAAAACAATACATGTTTTTTTTCATGTATCTAGACTGGTAGTCTGCTCTGGATTGCAATTGGCTCTTTGAACCTTTTGCAACTGCACTGAATAACTTTGTGTAAAAGTGATGAATAACCGACTAACACTTTTAAATATATATATATATATATATATATATATATATATATATATATATATATATATATATATATATATATATATATATATATATATATATATGTGGTGGGTTGATAACATAGTCTTCAAATCTTACCACAATATTTGTGATATTTATTGTAATAGCAATATACAACTAGTGGGAATCCCACAAATCTTGGGTCTAACTTCAAGAGAATATCCTGTAGCTGTAATTAACAGCACAGTTACCTTTTAGGTAACTGTGCTGGTGCAAGTGAGGATATGTACTCGGAAAACGACGTGATATTCCTCAACGTCATTATAATTAAAAAAAACAAAAGCTTTCATTTTCTCAGAGAAAAAGTGAACAGTTTTCTAGTGTTATTGGGGTCAGTAGCAAGTAAGGTTTGGCCCATCACTTTTCTAGACACACTTAATCCACGGTTCAGCAGCTGCACCTGGTTACCAAACTGCATTTTTGTGGCTTCCCTGAAGAGTATAAAAAAAGAGGCAGCGAGGCATGTCACTTCCTGTTTCCTCAGTTTTTCTGTCTGACTGAGAGGTCTGTTTTAAAACTTTCTGACCTTTCTACACACAGTGGTGAGTTCCTAGTGTTCATTAGTTAGTAAAACCTCTTGTTGATCTAACTAAACTACAAAGTCATTTATCAAACTTTCCTTTTGCTGCCAGTCATGAAGCTAAACCTGTTAGCTCAGCGCTATACCAGCCACAATAGGTGCCAACCAGAACACAAGCTTTGGACCCATTTACACTGTCAAAATCAAGGTTTGTACTGTTTAATGAGTTTGTGTTTTGTGTAATAAGATGGAAACAAATAATTGAAACAGTACATTAGTTTTTTTCCCCTTGAAAACAAGCTCAAAGCTCTAGCTACACTTGTCTTGTAATTTAAACTGAAGTGTTCTTCAACCAAATGAATGTTATGTTTTTGACATCTTTGTGGACTCTGATGGTGAGCTACCTTTGATTCAGGAACCTCATTTTGTGGAGAGCTGCCCTGCCTGAATTGGTAGGAACTGTGGACTCTTAGCTGTGGACCTGATGCAGAGTTGTGGACTCTGACTTGTGAACATTTATTTTTTTCAACTAAAACTGAAAAGCCTAATCTTTTTCTTCAGAGTACAATTATTTCCCCCCCTCCCCCACTTTAAACATTGTCTCTGTGGTCAATAGCATCCGGTATGATTATGGGCTCTTCCTGAACCGAGACTTTAAAATTAAACTTGAGTTTGATTAAGAAACCCAGTCAATTGGTTAGACACTTATCGGTGTCTGATGCTGAATGTTGCCCAAAATTGAGAACCACGATCAAGATTTGAATTGTTTATGAAAATGCTGTTTACAACAGGTAAGATTCTGGGTTTAGAGTCTGACTGTGGCCTTTGAGTTTTCTTGTTTCCCCCAGTGAATGGACTATGACTTGCATGTTGGCTTTACTGAGTTTCCGTTCTCTCCTGGAGAGAGGGCCAAGCAATTTTTAACTGTACAAAATCACTTTGTATCTTGTGTATCAATCAAGGCTATTTGTATAGCATATTTCAACAAGATGGCAGTTCAAAGTGTTTTACATTGTGAAAATGTCAAACTCATGGATAAAGTGAAAACCAACACTTGACATATTGTCAAGTGTCATTGTTAAAATCAATGCTGTACACATCAAATGTGTTTGACATTTCATTATGATTCAAAAGAAACTCTAAACAGGTGCATTCAGTCTTGATTAAAATGAACTGTGTTTCAGCTGCTTTGCAGTTTTCTTGACGTTTGTTTTAGATTTGGTCTGGAAGGTTGATAAAACAGCAAATTCATAATGTATCTTGGTGCTACGCTATTCAGTATTTTGAGGTGTTTTTTTCCTCTTTTAAAAAAAATCATTTTGGCACTTTTATGGAGGCTGTCTTTGTCAGCTGAGCTGAAGTAATCTGAGCTATGATGCAAAGTCACACTGTGAAACCAGTGTGACTGGCCTGGCAGGTGAGAAACTGCTGGGCACGCCTATTTCTGTGAACCAAAGAATGACCTGCTCAAACGAAGTGGGAGGCCATAAGGAGGGACGACAAAGAGCAACCCCTTATAGTTAATGTTTCAGTTTGTTGAAAATCCAACTTCACATAAAACGGAGAAAGACGAACAGAGAAGTTTAATGTTTCACCACCATGTTCTGACTATTGCTGCAACAGAGATAACCTGGTTGTGAAAAAGCTCCACCCACTTGCTTTTACCTCCACGCTCAAGTTGTTGCTGTCCCAAATCCAATGGCAAAGAGAGATGCGGTAGGTTTTTACCTCAATTTGTATCTTTTCTTCAATATTTTGTGAAGCTTATCAGAATTGAAATGTCACTTTGAATTGTGGATGTGTTTGTTTTGCTGGATAGAATCTCTGTCTAAATCTGTGTAGAATGCTGGTTGTCTGTGGACCCAAGTGGGGTGTGATAAAAACTTTTTATGATGTGAAAAAGACCAATTTTGCCTTCCTGGTAAGATTTCTCATGGGATTTTCAGTAACTTATTTTGGAGACAGTTTCAAATGCCTCAAAGAAACAACTTTTAGTTATCCAGACAATATGCTGTAGTTACTGTACAACACATCCTGTTAATGTACAAACTTATAGAATTAAACATGTGAAAATGTAGTTGGAATTGACACCTTTTGTGATAGGAATACCAGTAACTTGACAATGAGCTACAAGCACACAATGTTCTAGTTTTTGAAGAGGAAAAATAAGACTTAAAATAATTTAAAAGAAAATGAAGAGTTTATGAAAGTACAATACTGAAGAAAAAAATTAGTTCAAACATTTAAGTAATGGGGAAAAAATATAAAATTAACTCTTGAGTTTAGTTGTAAGCCAAGCTCTATGAATGCAGCAATAACACAATATCTGGGAAATGTTTTCCCTAAGCAACAAAACCAGATGTTGTGTACAGTAAACCTCATTTAGAGCAGAGAAACTACATATCACAAACTTGTCCGGTCACATTCACGACTTTCTATAAATACTGAAGCTAAGGAGGGAATGAATAGTTGTGCCAACTTGTGCTCAAACAGGCTGAGTCACATTACATGAAACATTAAAGAATTTTAGTTTCCAATTTGACTGTCATGCGACTCCCCTGCAAACAAATGGGGGCTCAGTAAAATGTTGTGAATTTATGAAAGTTTCTTTTCTAGGATACTTTCTTAAGTTATCTTACCTTTCAGAGATTTAAGGTAAGCTTCTAATAAAAAACAAACAAAAAAAAAATCAGAACCATAGTCCCAAAATACTTAGGTAGTGAAATAGATTTAATAAGAAAGCATATCATGTTTTTAGGTGGATTTTCTTATTTACTGGTCAAATCTCCCTGCCTTGATTTTGCACACATAGGTAGCAAGTTGTCTCTGAAAACACATTTAAACCCCATATATTCTGATAAACACGTACAGGAAAAGTCATAAACATCTCACGACAGGCGTTCATTAACGATGTTACTGTCAAAGTACGTGTTGGAAACAGTTGAAGAGAAAGAGAAAGCATTAAATAGATCGACATATATATATATACAGTGAGCCATACAGTGATGCAAAAGTACTCATCTTTTGACGAGAGGAGAATAATCCTATTTTTCACTTTTTAAAATTTGAAAATTGTGATTAATTTGTCTTCAGCCCCATTTGATACCCTGAAATAAGATCCAGCGCCAAGAGTAACAGTGTGTGATTTATTCTGTGTAAATACACCCGTTTTGTGAAGCCATCAGAGGATTATTTTCATACAAACAGCATCACCCAAGAACAGGCAAAAAAGATATGAATCTGGATCATTTTTTGAGAGTTGGATTTGGTTAGGATCAGGCTAGGATGGAAACTGATCAGAGATGATTGGAAGATTGATGGAGGTGAATGTTGGCAGTGGGCACTGGTACAGATTGATGGGGGGAACTGGTTGGAATGGGAGGTCTGGGGATGACCTGGGAGTCTCGGGCAGCATCACAGGGGTCAAACTAAAACACATGTCATGATAAAACAATGTGACCCACTTACTTTGATGCTGCATGCAGTCTTAATTTAATGACATCGATGATGAGATGTGCTTTGTGTAGAGGAAAACTGCCTTGGCACATGTAAACAACAGGCTTCTCTGGCTAAAATGTGGAAACTGCACATGTGGGGAAAAAAATGGATAGAGGTAAATACAGGGTACTCTTTGAAAACCTTTTAGATGTTGTTAAAGATTTAATACTTGGGTGGAAGTTCAACTTCCAGCAGGACAATGACCCTCGACATACATAGGAATAGAGATTAAAAACATTTATGTTGGTAGAGCTCAACTAACATAAAGACTGACAGCCAACCAAAACTTTGTGCATAGAGTTGAAAACTGCTGTTCCGATTCTTTCAGTGTGATCAAGGTTGAGCCATTTTTAATGTGCACTTACAGTTAAAGGTGGTTTTATAGGGTATTGATTGAGGGTCTTGCCTATCCAGAAAGAATAAACATCATAGAATATTACTTTCACTTCACAATTATACACTGCAGTGTTGATGTATCACATAAAATACATTCAATGTGTTGTGATATCTGGGGTTGTTTTGAGTTTTGTTCTGTTATTTTTGTTAGATCTGTCTTGTTCCTGTTTTCAATCAGTTCCGTTCTTCTTGGTGTTTCTGGTTATGTTTATTTCTTATAGTTTTTCTTTGTTACTTAGATTTTATTAGGTGTCTTTAGTCTGGTAATTCTTTATTGTTAGAATTATTTCCTGGTTCCTGTGTATTCTCTTGTCTCCTGTGTTATTTTCTCTCTCCCTCTCCTAAGTTTGCTTCCTGCTTGCTCCACTTGCACCTCCAATCAGCTCATCGTCTCAGGTCTTTTGTTCAGCATTCTACCTCCTCAGTATTTAAGTTTCTCAATTTCAGTCATTACTCGCAGGATCCTTTTTTTCTACTCGCATCTCACATCGCATTACTTCTGTGTTCTCTTATTGCCTCCTTATGGTTTCTTTCCCCAGCATTTATGATTTGTGTTTTTGCTTTAGCTCCATCAATCTTTGTAAATTTTTGTTTTCTAATATTTTCAATAAAATATTAAAAATGATTCATCGTCCCGGTTCCTGTCTGCGTTTTGGTCCACCATCAACAAAACCTCACTTCATGACGTGTGTTTGCAATGTGACAAAATCAATAAATTAAAAAAAATTTGGTGTACAAATATTTTTGTAGGGCACTTTTCATGTTTCCTAATAGAATATGGCAAAACCTTCTCTAATGGAAAATTACTCATACAAATATTTCCCTTCTCTTTTCAACCTTTCCATTTTTAGTTGCAACATTGCTAATAATAGCAAAACTTCAACCATCTACTGGGTGAAACAGGAAGTAGAGCTATGTAAAATCAACCTTGTGAACTTTGCTGGAACGCCTATGCCAATTTCTCCTTTTCAATCCTCAGTCTCAGTTTTTCATTCCTTCTTATCACATGTCCTTTGTATGCTGACATCACACAATCTTTCTGAAAAATCCAAATATTGATTCAGGCTTTTGTTGGAAATTTCTGACATGGCTATGTGAACGCATGAGCAAAAGAGAACGGAAAAGAAAGCGGTAGAAAGAAAATCTCCATGGAATTTCTAAACCTCTTGTTTTAGTTGCCAATATGCGTTCATTTTTTGTGTTTCAAGCTTATTACTCCGTTGTGGATTCAAATATATTCTTGAATGGTTTGGTTCTTTGCATAAAAAAATAATGTTATGGTATCAGTCTTGGCAGCAAAATGCAAGTGACAAGCATAAATTGTTTTCCTTTTTGTCTTATGCTTATCACATATAGCACTATGTTCCTTTCCCAAGAATAAATCCCATATTAATGACCAAACTCAATTTAATATCATGTTTTTTTACATTCTCCTCTGTCTCTTCCTAAGGACGCACCTCCTCCTCCCTACTACCCTGCTGGTCTACACACTCAGCCCCCTCTCAGGCAATATGAAGAAGTGGTGTATGGCTCAAACCCAGGGCTGACACTCCCAAACCAGCCCCGTTATATCCCCCGCTACCCCCCACCCGTTGTTCCGCCCCCAGTCACTGAACCCAGTTTACGTGAGTAAAATCTACAGTTGTCGAGATTAAACAAGTCTAAACCATAAAGATCTGTTTTTTAAATTTTTTTAAATTTATTTTTATCTGTGACTTCTCTGTTTCTATCCAGTGCCTAAGAAGGAAAATAACTGCTGTGGAAACAAGGCTCAGCTCTACAAGGTGGCAGCAGCGGTTCTACTGGTGCTTGTTCTGCTGGGAGTCGCTATATTTCTTGGAGGTAAAGTTTGTCTAGTCATGTACTTGAGTGAATGTAGTCATAAATATTAATTGGCTCCTCCAACATAACACTGATACCATTTTAAACCATGACACACACACAGCCTAAAGACATGCATATGCTCCTTCTTCTCTCTACTTTTGTCATGTCTATTTTATTAACTTGAGTAAATAATTCAGTTTGCACAAAATCAATAGCATCAGGGTTTATTCATCAGGATATTTTCACCTCGACACCAAACCCCTAGTTAAATTGCACACAACCATTCATCAGTACAACATGGTTCACATTGTAAAAATCAATGGTGCTTTTCTGACAATGTGTGAACTGAGACGTGCTTAGCTCTAACATTTCTTTTTTTTAAGGATGTACAGTAGCTGACAGTTTTCAATGAACTCGCATCCTATTCACAGTGTTTTTTTTTGTGAAGTGAAATTTGCTTGTAAATTCTAAGCTAATGGTAGCATGAGTATTTTGTGTTTTAGAAAAGGTACATAGAGTTATTTTGCTGTGTAAAGTCACAACATAAAAAAAACCCATTAAAATCCTGGGCTTCATTTGGTTTCTGCAATAGTGTTTCTACTTACCCAGAAATGTTTGAGCACATTGCACAGAAAAGGTCATACAGTAATAAAAACGGGTCACATAGAATAAAACAAACAAAGGAACTTGGGTTGACAAAGTCTTCCCTTCACTTTTTTTGTAACATTGTTTTGATCAATTTGGTTGCCAGGGAAAACCCAGTTAGATAAACAAAACATGTGCACAGCTTGTTCTCACACACAGAAGTTCCATTTTCATTTAAACTATAGTTTATCGTTTTTGTTGTTTTTTTTTTGTTTTTTTTTGTTGAACATCATTTCATTAATTAATAATCTCCACTTTAACGTCCACAGTTTATTTTGGCACCAAGGCATTAGCGGACGCAGAGTATGGTGACAACAGCAAACACAGTCTTGACGAAAACAATGTTTTGCTTCAGCATGACACCTGCTCCAACCACACTGTCCAGTGTGACGCAATCAAGGACTGCCAATTGGGCTCTGATGAAACAAACTGTGGTGAGTACACACAGGCACACAATCAGACTTCACCAGCCAGGTTTTTATTAAAATACACTGTTATAAAGTGATATCTCTTCAACGTTTTTTCAAACTATGAACCAATGAGAATAATAAAACGAATGCTAAGAGTTGAAAGTTAGTGTGACATGTGGTTGGGTCTCTTTAAGGATGTGTTTATGGTTGTAAATGTGTGCAAAAGAACGTGGATAGCTAAGCTAAATGCACCTTTTCTCAAAAAAACAACAACAACAACATAAAAACAAGCTAACAAAAAACAAACTCGCTCCATGTCTTCTATAGTTCAATTCGGAACGAGCAACAGCCTGGAGGTGAAAACAGCCCAAGATGGACGCTTCCTACCAGTGTGTTACAGTGGCTGGAACAAGGAATATTCTGACCGTGTCTGCTCACAGCTCGGATTAAGACAGTAAACAAATTTCTGTTTTAAAGAAACACTATACAGTGACAGAGATTTATTAATCATTTACATCCCTTGGCTTCTTTAAAGTACTTTTTAGACCTCTCTATCAGATCCAGTTACAGCAGCCATCAGTGAGAATTAGATTTTTATTCTGCAAACTATATCATACCCACAGAGCTCCATTTCATTTCTCCTCCCCTGTTGCCCGTGTGGTTAGACTTCAATTGAAAATTGTAGAAATTGCTGTCGTCTCTCAGCTTGACAGAAACAGAGTCAGTTTCTAGCACCAATCAAGGGCTGATTTGATGAAATTTCTGCTGTGTTGGCTGGTTTGCTTTCTCAGTTGTCTGAATATATATATTTTTCCTTCTTCAGGTCTTATTTAAGTGAAGAAATTGATTCCAGTCCATCCAAGGCTTTAAAACTGACCAGCAATTCAGCTTCTCTTGTTCAGGGTCTCTTTACTACCAGGTAAACTGGCTTATAAGGTCATGCTCAAACTGTTTCCTTTCAAACGTGTACTTATGGTAACTGGCATGCATTTCTTGCTGCATTCTGCAGTTCTTCCTGTCCAAACGGCAAGACCGTCTCCCTGCAGTGTGTGGGTAAGAAGCCTCCATCTGTTCCTACAGTCACACAACAGCGTCCATTTTCTTTCCTTCATTGTTTGTTTTAACTCATGTAAAGCCTTGTGCTCCCAGAGTTTCGCTTAACTTTTTTTTTTCTTGTCACATTAATAGTTTTGAAATGTAAATATTGAATAGGAGCTCTTATAAAAAAAGACTACAAAGGTTTAAAATGATTTATAGGGGGAAAAAATTGTGCCCATGTTTACGCTTTTATTTGCCTGCTTTTTCCCACACTACTTACCCATCTGCTGAGATGACGCCTTCTCTCACTGCTTTGTACTGTTGTTCTTGCCGCCTGCAACCACCTGTTTCTGCATGTACTGGACAATTTAAACCATTTTAGATCCAGTTTAGAACTAAATCAGTTGTCAAATCGATCACTTGCCAGTCCAAGTGTGGTCCAATACATGAAGGCAGGCCTAAATATTACTAATCTGTCCTTTCACTATACCTGCTTAAACTTTGCATGGTTATGAGGTGAGTGATGCCTCTCCAGAGGAAAATCTGGGAGAACCAGAGTATACTTATAAGTTCCCAGTAAATTACAGGGAAGCACAGATGAATACCAAACAACCAACCATTCATGTAGGCACCTTAGAGCAACAGGCATGCATTTCTTGCTGCATTCTGCAGTTCTTCTGCAGTCAATCAAGAGGCATGTTTTATTGACGAATGAAGTCGTAACACTCGGAGAGTCCCTCTTACAGCGTGACAGGAATATGCAAAAGCCATCTCTGAAAGCCAACAATAGCCAAATAAATAAAATCCTGCATAAATATCTTAGCCATGCAAAGCAAAACAAACACTGTAGTGCGGGAATCAAAGGTAGGCTAAACATTCTGAGACACCTGGAAGGAAGGAGCATGCTAAGGAGTGGCTAAGGACTGATACCACTGAAGTTTATATGACACAGGTGGTGAATGAGTCACTAAAATAAGACCAACTGAGAACATAAAAAGACAAACTGATGCTAACTTCAAGGGGCCAACTTTTTACCATTCTACAGCAGCTGAACAAAAAAGAAAAAAAACAAATGAAATCAACCTTGAATAAATAAATCTTTTTCCTATGCACTTTTCTCTTCCTCAGACTGTGGCAAACAGCCGGCTACATCCCGGATCATTGGGGGCACTGTGTCTAAATCGGGTCAGTGGCCTTGGCAGGTGTCGCTTCAATTCAAAGGATCCCACGTCTGTGGTGGTGTCCTGATCTCACCGGATTTTGTGCTGACCGCTGCTCATTGTTTCCCCAAGTGAGTGATACAGGAATTCCTACCGCAGAGCTTACTTTTTCACTCGGTGAGCTCTATCGTTCACAACGTAAAACCTGTAAGCTACATTAAAACTGCAGAACATCGTATTTATGTTTTGAGTTCATGGAAAACCGAGATTTTGAAATAAACCGTGACTAGTTAACTTTTTTCTATGGTGAAAAATGTATTGTACTGTCACCACAGTGAGTACCTCTCTGCTGAAAACTGGAAAGTGTATGCTGGAATTGTGTCTCTGGATAAACTAACTCAGCCCTACCTGGTTCAGAAGATCATACTCAACGAGAACTACAACGGCAGGACCAGTGACCAAGACGTTGCTCTTCTTAAGCTTACATCTCAAGTTACTTTTAATGGTGAGAGTCATTTTTACCTCTAGTGCTACTTTTTGAGAAATTTTTAGGAGCATTAGGAACCTTTTTTTTTTGTAAAAATAAGCCACTACTGCTGGAAACTCCAGCTATTGAAGTGTCTAAATTGTAATAGTAAGGTTAAACAGTACATATGGTGTCTTAGAAAACATTCATGTCTTTGTTGTGTGTATTTTATTGGGATTTTACATGATGGGCGCAGTAAAAAATAACCTCCATTATGTAATTTAGTTGACTGTCAGGACAAACTGCCTGAGACAACTTCAGAGAAAATTGTAATTGTCCTGTGAAGGTCTGTTGCATTTTCAAAAGAATACAGTACAGTGTTGTTAATGCGTTACTAGCAAAATGTGCTTCCCTTGCAGGTAAACCTGAGCTTTATCTAGTCTCACTTTGATAATTTGATAAAACACACTTTGTCTGTCCTTTAATTTCCTCAAGGAAGCACAAAGCTACTGATGAATTTACTGAAGTTAAATGCATCTTCGTTTTGCAGATTATGTTCAGCCAGTCTGCCTTCCACTCAATGGCCAGGACTTTCCACAGGGAACCAGTTGCTGGACGTCTGGTTTTGGCACTACTAAGGCAGGATCAGGTAAAAAAAAAAAAAAGAAAATGCTGTGACTCGTTTCAATGAAAAATATACTTTTGCTATCTCACTAAATGCATGATAGCACATTGATAAAGCAAGTAAACCCTACAACATCAGTGAAACGTATGAATAGAACATGAAGCATAGAAGCAGCAAAATGTTTACAAAAATAATAGCAAATGTAGTTTAGGGGGGGAGCAGTTCTCTGTTTTTGTTTTTTGTTTTTTTCTCTGAGAAGGGTTAGCTCTCCACTTTAAATACCCTTGGGCTACACTGACGAGCAAGTGCTGTATTTTCTTGTCCATTATGTGATTATTAATTGAAAGAGTTCATACAGCTGATTGCAAATTGTGTTATTCGAAGGCAATAATTGCCTTTGAATAAGGCATATGCGAAACAAATTGGCTTTTGTTTCATATTTTAAATGTTTTGGCATGGTTGGAGCTTTTTGGAAACAAAGTGTGTCACTTTGACAATGAGTGCTGCTGTTTAAGTCTGCGTATTAGCGGGTTTTGAAAATGTGGAGTTTGACTTGAAAGCTGCATAAAAGCGAGGGTAGAACATTAGTAAAGAAATGTCAGTGTCACTAAAAGAACACAAATAATCTGTCAGCAGCTTGTATATTAACTACATAATCAATCATTAATTGAGTGAGACATTGCGGAAATGAGGGAGAAGGCCCTGTTTTATTTGAATAATCTAAAAATGTAGTCAAATAAAATCCTAAAAATTTGTAACAGTTGCTATGATACTGCACACAAATATTAAATTATATCTGTTCTTAGGCATTACTTGCATATTTCACTCACTCATATTTCACTTTTATTGTTTCCAATAAAAGGAACCGTCTCAAAGGACCTAATGGAAGTGAGTGTGGACATCATTAGCACACAGGTGTGCAACACTCCATCGGTATACGGAGGTGCAGTGACCAGTAATATGATTTGTGCTGGGAAATTGGAAGGAGGCAAAGATTCCTGTCAGGTGAGGCTATTTTATGACAATCAGTCAATTCTGAGGTAAATTCATAAAGCTATTTGTGTGTGCTAAATCAAACGACAAATATCTATATTCACCTAAACACTGTTGTGCTATGAGATCTTCTCCAACACCAAAGCTGCTCATATCATGGTTGATAGGTAAAAAAAAAAAACATCTGCTGAAAGCTGGAGCAAATTTTTTTTAAAACATTTTAAGAAAAGAGGGACCATTTTTGAAAACAATTTTTGAAATAGTTTAAAATCCAGTTGTTGTTTTTTTGAAAATTCAAAATATAAAATTTGATTGTGAAACATTTCAACACACTGTGCCAGGGATTCTGTGTCACATGGAACAATATTTAAAATTTTAGACATCTGAAATATTTCTGTGCCTTTCACTTTGTATTTTGCTGTGTTTGAGACTGAAAAGATTCTGTCTTTTCTAAAGTAGTCATTTAGAAATGGATGTAAATTGTCACTGTTTAGTGGTTTTGATGGCCGTGTTTGTGTCTGCATGTACTTTATTTTAACCCTATTGTGAACATGAGGCAGAAATACAGCAGATGACACGTGAAAAGCAAAGAACAGGGCAAATTACACTTTCTTGTGAATTTCCCCCTCTTTTTGATTAGACACAAAAATTACAGGTAACAGTCTTTGCTAACTTTTAATGCGTATGATTTAGGGTGACAGTGGAGGACCTTTGGTTTGTAAAGGAGACAGTCGTTGGTACCTGGTGGGGCTCACCAGCTGGGGATCGGGTTGTGGTGACGTAAACAAGCCTGGTGTCTACACCAGAGTGAGCAGTGTTCTTTCTTGGGTCTACAGCAAATTGCAGGTAAGAATTGCGAATTACTTTTTTTTTTCTGACCATGTTGATGTTCATATTTGCACTGATTTTCAACATTGCTTCCTCTTTTTTTTTTTTTTTCTCTCACAGCAAGTGAAACCTTAATATCTCCTACATGACCAGCCTGGCTAATGAAGTCTGCACTGCAAACTCATGTTTGATGAAGAAATTGCAACATAGTGATGAGAAGAAGCTACAGACTGAAAACAATCATATAAAAGGTTACATGTTGGCTTATGGGGGAAAGATAAGTTAACTAGAAAGATAATAAATACTAAAGAAGTTGATTCAATATCAATGTAGCACTTTTGATTTTGGGTGTTTCACTCTTACATTAGCTGGGCTTCAAAAATGGCTCACCTTTCTATATTTAATTTTTGCCAATGACAGACCTTATTATCATAATTCCACTGATCAAAGGTAGACTTTAAAAATGATGAAGGAATATAAATTTATAAATATATATATATGTAGAGAGAGATTGTCAATAGGTATGTTCTTCTTAGGGCAACGTCTGGTTATTGTTGTCTGTCTGTTTACAGTTTAGAAATGTACATTTTACTTTATACTGAAATCAAAGAGATTTGATACATGTTTTTGGAATTTTGTGAATATAAACAAATTTTTGTGGATTTTGTTTTTATTGTGTTCTTTGTTCACCTATTTTCTTCTTTTTATGAGTTCCCACAGTTGGAGAGGCACACAATTTCTTTAAGTCCATTGTGAAGCTTCCATAGATGATTTTGGGAGCCATGTCATTTCCTGTCTTTAGTCCACTGTGTGCAGCCATCCAACAGGAAGTTTAAGAACACTTCGAGATTCCCTGCAGAGAGACTTTGTCAATACATTGATTTTATTTTCCGCAAGAACTTGGTTCCACGCTTTGCTTCATACAAAAGGTCTGGAATCTATTGGGAAGCAGTCACTTGCTGGATGTGTGGACAACATGTTTACATTTTTAAAACCAAATTGCTTGGGCGTGACAAATGAAATGCACTAGATTGAAGTTATGGCGCTTACCTGTAAACAACGTTCCCCCACTGCAAAGAGAGAAGTGCCGAGCCGGACCAGATGGCTGTTGATGTTAATTCAATATTTGGAAGTCAGGCCAACACAGCTTTGTTCACTTCCACCGTTGTCATTCTAGCACATAAAATTGACATTCACAACTTCATTCACAACTTCCCCTTCTGTTCGTTGATGAACACAGCTGAAATCCTACCAGAGAAATCCAGCTCAATGGGAGAAACTCCAGACAGAGCACTGAAGGGAGATGAGAATTGAGCAGAATTGCTTAAGAAGGCATTGACCAGGCTAGGTATCGGTCAACATTGTCAAACGTATTAGTTTAATTTTCTTTGCTGCTTTGTGTCTGATTAAAAGATGATGGACACCAGACCAAAGTAACGCAAATCGAGCTGCAGACCAGCCACAGACTGATTGCCTCCACGTCACGCCGCATTGATGCATTCATGCAAAATAAGTCGCCAGTCATGTGTTGGATGCGTTTACTGTTACATGATATGAACAAACAATTCAATAGCTCCACATTTATGCTCTAAACAACCCGCCTTTTTTGTCTCGCCAGTATCCTGTTCCTTAGTAAGTGAGGCCACTTCTTTTTTTTCTTTCTTTTTAATAACGAGTAAATTAGTAATATCCTAACCAGATTAAAGGTATCCAAGTTACTGTGTGTTACTATTTATATTTTTTCAATAAAGAATGAGGTAAAATCAATAAATTAACTAATTCCGGTTTTTGAAAATGAATCTAAATAGTCGGATTACTTTGTCAATGTAACTGTGGTAACACACGTTATGTAATATTACTACGTGGAAAACTAATTTTCCATTTTTGTAAGACATATTCTTGAAAATCAACATAAAGGTTTTAAGCCTTTATATTTGTCAATAAAAGTTTTAGAAGATATTCTAATTGTGATGCGCCAGTATATGCTATAAATATGAGACAAAAAGAATAATCCGTATGCTGGAATCTATATATTACCAGTCTCTGCCGAGCGAGCAAAGACGGAGAGAGACAGAGAAAGGGTAGCGACAGGATCCAACACACGGAGAAAAGCTGTTGCTGCAGGAACCACGTTGTTATCCATCACGTCTGGTTTTTTTTTTTCCAGGAGAAGTCGTGTCTACATGATCGTTGTGCGCCAATATAAACAGATGAGCTGTCTTGTCGAAACCAAGTCGTTAGTGAAACAAGCAGATTGATTCACTGATTGTCGCGGGCGGAGATATATTATACAAATACAAACCCAAGCGTCCTCCGGAGAAACGACAGGTAAGTTGATGAGCGCATATTTGATTGATTTCTTGCACTGCCACTGCCGTGCATGTTTTCTGGGAAATGATGTGTTCACGTGCATTTAGACATTCAGCAGGCACAATGCGGTTCCGCGGTCTAAATAACTTGCAGGGACGCAATTAACAACACTTCCAGTCAAACCGTGAGGGTGTGTCTGCTGGCGAGACACCACACGCAAGAAAACACGGGTCGCATCGTGATTAATTGACTTTCTCTGATTGCTTATCAGATGAGTACGTTTTTTTTTTGTTTGTTTTTTTTGTTTTTGACATAAATATCAAGTTCTATTTAATCTCTCAGGGCTCCGCAGAAAAAGAAACACCAGCTCAGATACGAGTGGTGTCTTTGTTTCACCCTCCAGAACATGATCCACAGGTTGGGGAGGACCGATGCGCTGCCGTCACAGACTTGATGGGAATAATTTTGCTCCAGAGTAATGACGATGTCATTACACGTAAGGGTGGCTTAGGCTAATAGTCTTACTCGTTATAGATGTAAATGTTATTGATGACCTTGTAGGATCAACTTCATTTCCCAATCATATTTGACTTGTGCATTTCTGGAGGATTTTACAGTTTTAGTGAAATAAAACCTTGCACTTTTGATTTTAAAGCTGTGGACCACACCCGTTTTTTTTTCTGTTTTTCTTTGCTTATAAATGTACACTGACTGATATATTGTCCCTGCATGTGTTTTGATATAAGGCCACCATCTATTCCTCTTTCTCATTCAGCTGCGATTTCTTATTGGATACTGTTGGAACGACGCACATTGTTGTCATGGTGATTTAACATTTTTATTATGATGATGGCGGATATAAAGGGGCAGGTTACTGCACATGGTTTATGGAGGCCAGTGTGACCCATGTATTTATCCTAGATTCAAAAAGAAAGAAAGGAGTGAATGAATGAAAACTTTCCTTATCGTTGGTTTGATTTACATTAAATGGAATAAAAATATGGTCAACCACAAGAGGACCACTATGACATTATTTTAAAACCAGCTGTGATAATGGATCGTGAGGCTCGTGGTAGTTTATCTGGAACAAAATCATACTTTATATGACCCTTTTGTTTCTTCCCGAAAAATGTAAAACTGTATAAATGTGTTTTTGTCCAGCAAATACATCTAAAAAAATCAACAAGCTTAAATATTTTCATCCTGCTCGTATAAGCTCCTCCTTTTCCCCCCTTCATGTGAACGATGAGTCTCGTATCATTTTTTATTATTTTATGCATTCTCACATTTCATACACTATGTGACTTCTATACAATAGACTGCCTCTCCACCGTCCTCACCTCAGACAGTGTCTCCCCTAAATGCCCCTTGCTAAGCTTTCTCAACAGACAGTGTGTTTTTTAACAGACATGAACCACAGGGTGTGGTTCATGTCTCCTACCTTGACCGTCTCTCTGCTTGCCCTCTCCTTGTCCCTGTCTTGTAAAAAAAAAAAAAAAGCCTCTCCATCTGTTGTGTTATTTTCCCCCCTCCTTGTTCTCCTCCTCTCTTTGATATGAAGTGTCTAGAATAGGTTAGTTCTTTATTTGTCCCTCAGTGGGGGAATTCTGAGCATGGAGACAAGCAAATTTAGTACACTAAGATGGACATTTTAAAAAGACTAACAACAGAAAATGGAAAAAGCTCGTTGGCCCTCTGAATAAAGCAAGCTTAATTGGTTTTTCCTCCTTTGGCAGCAACAATGTCCATCAAGTGTTTGTGATAACTGAAAGTGAGTATTTTACATGCCATGCAGAGAAATCCTGCCTGATTCTTCTCTGCGCAACTGTTGCATTTCACCCACATTGGAGTTTTTAAAAAAAATTTGTTTTATGAATAACCCCCACCATTGGTATGAGATTTATGTCTGAAATTTGACTACACCTCTCTGAAACAATCAACTTGTCCTGAATCCTTCGGGGGTGGACTTGCAGGTGGGATTTGGATCATCACACAAGCGTGTTTTGAGCTTAAGGTCACAAATACGTGGCTGGAGAGTTTTCTTTTCAGGATTCTTCTTCCATCAATTCTGTCCTGCTTCAGCTAAACTGCCCATCTCACTTCCTCCACCATTTTAACTTTGAATTGCTGTCTCATGTTATGTTGTGTCATGTCAACCTTCCTAAAATTTTCACTTTTGTTTCATCAGTCCACAGAATACTTTCCCAAAAGTCTTAGGGATCATTAAGATGTTTTTAAGCAAAATGTGTGTGTATTCTGTGTATGTAGCTGCTAGCTTTGTAACTCTGCCATGGATTCCATCTATGGCCAGGTTCTTTACTTATTCTTGAATTGTAACTGAAGCAATTGAAGCCTGTGGAGTTTTAGATGTTGTGAGTCAATCTTGCACTCTTAGGGTAACTTTGAGGGGCCGACCACTTCTTCTAAACTTCACCACTGCATGTTTTCTTCTTTTGTGGAGAAATGCTTCCACTGTGGTTCATTGGAGTCCCAAAGCGCTAGAAATGTTTTTCTTTTTCTTTCTTAGATTTTCATATGTTCTCGAATCTATTTAAGTTAAATGTGATGTGTTGCTATTTGCTATTTATTTTTTGCCTTCTTCACATTGTCAGACAGGTTTCATTTAAATCAGTTGGTTAATTATGTCTCTGTGTGGTTAGTAAAATTAGACTCAGCTTTCCAAAAAAATGTGGTTCATTAAAGGTAATTAATGATTTAAGCATTAAGGCAATTACTTTTTTCCCATTGTGCCAGGAGGATTTGTGTAGATTTTCTCCCTTGAAAATTTAAATCAACACTTGAAAATAGAAGTGCTATACTCACTTTGTATGGTTTAAAAATGTGTTTGATATTGATTAAACTGAAGGAAAAAAAGCAAAAACAGGAGAAATATGTATAGGATAATATATATCTTCACACAACTGCTGCATGTGTAATAGAGGGACATAAAAGTATGTTTAAGGCCTTTTTGAATGAATGTGGTCACATACATTAAAAATTCTCACAAATTATAATCCCACTCTGATATGTTCATGTTTTATTTTGGTAGCAGATTCAGAGCAGTGCTGGCTGGTTGTGGATTCTAGTCAATGGAGATGCAACAAAATGCACAAAGTGTTATCTTAATAGGGCAATGCTAGTGGTCAAAATCAACACATTTTAATTGGTGGCAACAAGTGTGAATTTTCAATCTAAAATAAATATGACATTGCAACAAAAAAAAAAAAAAAAAAAAAAGTGAGTACAGAAGCAGCATCTGGAAAAAAATGGCCTCTTTATGGCTCTGGTTCCCAGTAATTGCAAAATTGCATTATAACATGACTATAAGTAGAAGTGACAAGATACATATCTGCAGTTGCAAGAAGTCGCTTTACACAACGGCCTCTGATGCTACACAAATGTTCTGTGTTTTCTAAATCGGGTGGATTATTTTCACAGAATTGTCCTGTTCGCCCTGTTCTGTCCCTTCTTCTCTTAATTTGGCCACAGCATCACATGTGTGTAAATCCTGGGAAAGGGTGAGGATTCAAGAAGAAAAAAAGCAAAGATCTGTTTTATGTATTTGTAGTTTTGTTAAGATGTGGCAAGTTAGAATGATGCGATTTTTAAAGGGATCTATTATGCAGACAAATAAGGCTTAGAATGAAGAAATAGCCCAAAACAAATTGAGCTAAAGAAGGAGAAAGCACTACAGGAAAACACATAAAAAAACATTTAAATAAGGACTAGAATTTACCAAATAAATTGGAAATAATGTTCTAAAAAATGAATGACATAAAAATGTAAGATCAAAGAGTTGTTAAATGATTTATTTGAATTGAACATATATGATGTACAGTTTGGGGACAACCTTCAGTCATCAAATCTGCTGTGAAAACAAAAAACCTCCTAAAATATGCAAATGTGACACACTGTCACATAGGATCATTCAGATTAGCTCATAAGGTCGACAATCGAACACTACATATAAAATGGTAAAATGATGTATCTGTCTAGTCCATTCCAAATTTGATGAAAACACCAAATTATTTGTAACTTTAATATAAATGCTTTGGTGGAAACTCATATGCAGCAGGAATTAACCTAAAAAATTAATTAAGGATTAGAACAGAACATAATTGTCAATATAAATGAAGGTAAACAAAGTAAAGTATGTAATAGTTGTTTGTTTTGTTCTCTTAATAAACACGTCAGGTGTAGAAACCTTTAGTCTAGTGGAGCATGTTTGTTCTCTTCTGTATTTCTTTCATTATTTCAGAGATGTTTGAAGAGCTTATAAACTACTATTTACAAAAGGCTGACACAGTGAGTGCACATGTGCAGCGATGCGATGTTTATGATTTGTTTCTGCTGATACTGTAATGAGGCTCAGAAAGGACAAGCAGCCAAATGGACCTAAACAGACCTGCAGTGAATCAAATGGTGAGGTATGCGACCTGTTTAACCCTTTAAAACAAGAACTGTAAAGCAGGAGACTTAATAAAACCTTCAGGAACCTCAGAATTAAACTGTGAAGCCCTGCTAAGTGTGGCTTTAGATTGCCTTCAGAATTTTCTTTTCAATATGTGGAGACAGCCGATGTGGGGATTGGTTTATTTTGACCAATTCATCCCGGAAACAGGTCAGATATAAATGGTGATGGTTGATTCAGAGCACATACGGTATGAGACACAGTGGATGCGTGTGTGAGCACACTGAGCAGTCTATATGAAAATAGGTCAAGGTTATGTGTTGTCCTTTGGGACGATAGCTTTCTGTATGCTTGGAAGAGACTGAACCTGTGTGGCTCCAAACAGGGATAATTATGCAGGATTAAAAAAAAGCTATATCTGCGGGCTTTTAAACATCTGTCAACCCCCAGAGGTTTGGACGTGGCTGACGATGTGTCGTTTGGTTCCTGTTGATTGTAAATTTGAATTTACGCCTTAAGCATTAACACGTAAAACAATCAAAATTTTCAAGTGACATATGCAAATGTATATGGCTGTAGCAGCGTGTTTTACCTCATTCACTGGAGTTTCTTATGTCTTCTCCTTTTCACTCTTTCTTACTCTGTCAACAGTTGCCATGGAAACGGTTTTGCTCTTCCTCTCCTCACTCCTGGTGTGTGTAGCTGGTAAGTGCTCCCCTGCTTACCAAAAAAAGAAACACGCCTGCACATTCACAAAGCACCCATAAGGAGGCGCTGTTTGGGCAGACAGGGTTGCTTAATGGGGAAAGCAAAGCCAGCCTGGGTGAGATGTTTGGCAAAATATCAATTACCACCTGAAGGCTTTATGAGTCACATGTACACACTGGCTCACCCACTCAATGTGTGAGGTCTCTTAAAATAAATGATATATAAAATAGTCTTTTTCTGCTTAAAAATATAACCTGTGCAATTTTGAGATACTTGTGAAAACAAACATACATCAAATCATTTCCAACTCTTTTCCTGTGTTGCTTCTTTTTCCTTCGGTCTTCCTCTAATCTCCTCATCTTGTCTGTGCTTTTCAGCTGAATCAGACCCCAGTGTTATGGGTAAGTGCCCTACATTTACTAACAGGGTTAAAACTGAACATTTGGTTTCAAGATCATCCCCATAAGGACATGTGCACAAGAGTAAACAGTGGCAAAAGTGCAAAAATATCAATACCAAATTAGTGATGTTTTTTTTGTGTGACAAAATTAAAACTGCTAAAATTGTTGATCTTGATCAGTTGTTCTTGAGGCTCTCCAATGTTGTTTCTGTTGTGCGTTTTTGGACTTAGGCAGTTTTTTATATTAGTTTTAACTTATTTCTAGTAGGAAAAAAAATATTTCCTTTGGTAAAAGTCCAACAGACTTTTCCAAAATACTATTAAGAAATACTTAGCTTTGAAGAGGATGCCCTACAATGCATTGAAAAGCATTAATTCCTCTTGAACTTGTTTTACTTTGTAACATTACAGCCACAAATCTCAATGTATATTGATAGGATTTCAGGTGACTTAAAGTAGTATATGTAGACAAGTTCCTGATTTGATTAAGAAAACATAGGCAAGCTTTGGGGTAAAAACTGGATAAGCCTCTGCATGTTCCTGCTCTCTTTTAGGAATTTTTTGGATTTTTTTATACGCCATTTTGTTGTTGTTATTCAAAAGAAACAAGAAAGAGACAAAGCAAAGTTCATCATTGTGAAGTGGAAGTAAATAATATACGTATATGATTTTCATTTTTTTCACCAATAAAAATATGAAATATAATTTGTTTTGCCCTCTTTAGGCTCTTACCACCAAATTAAAATCCTGTATAATAGACTGACGTCATGAGCCATGCATTTAGAAAATACAATCCGGCTGTGTAAATTAATCTAAATATAAATACATCTCACATAGATGGCCACATAGTGATCAAACATCATCATCATAAAGTCCAAGAAACAAAACTTGTAGGTCAGAAAAAAAGGTGCTGAGAAGTTTAAATTATGATTAGGTTATAAACCTCTGAACATCTCATAAAGTGCAGTTCAATCTATTATACAAAATGGGGGGGGAAATGTCATAGCTGAGAAGCTATCAAACTGACGGCTGGTGCTGGAAAGCATTAAAAAGAGAAGCAGCCATCAGGCCAATGGAAACCTTTTCGAAGCTGCAACATCCACAGCTTGGTGGAAAAATCTGTAGAAGGATTCATGGAAGACTGGGAAGAAGTAAAACTGCTGCAGAACGAAAACCGCAGGAGGTCCGATTTGCAATTAGCCAGAATTCATCTGTAGGGGACACAGCAATCACAAGGTGGAGTGTCCTCTGAAATGAAAATTGAACTTTCTGGCTAATATGTATAATACACTTTGTGGCGCTGCCAATTTCTTAAATGAGTTCAGCTACAGGTGGGAAATACATTAAATACATTAAAAATGTATTTTAAGAGATATCATTAAATTACTTTGAAACGTATTTAAATTGTAACTGAGGATAGCACAAAAGACAAAAGCATCTTTTTATTTGTCCTGTAAGATTTTCTTTGTTCTATACATTCACAGAGGAGCATTCAGTGGCTGAAAATCCTTTCATTTATGGTAAGTTTAAAGCAGACGACTTGCAAACGCTGCGTGACCAAAGTGTTATCAGACATATGGATGAAATCAATAGCTAATGCATTTTTTTTACAAGATGTGTAAATTATTGCATTTCTTTTTTTTTTTTTTTTCAGATTATGAAAGTTTGAGAATTGGGGGATTGACGTTTGCTGTGATCCTGTTTATGCTGGGCATCCTTCTAATCCTCAGTAAGAAGATTTCTGATTTCTCTGTTTGACCACATCTACATGCACTCAAAATAATTTCAAACAGAATCAAAAGTAAAGGTCTCACAGGTTGTCCTCATAATTATATTAGCACTTCTTTACATTTTTAACCCCACTCTTAACTATGATAACGTAAGAGATATGTCATTCTTATGACATATTTAGAGGTCAGGTGATGATTTGTGTCTGCTTGTAGGTCGACGATGTCGCTGTGGAGGAAAACAAAAGCCCAGGTAAGCCTGAGTTTCTGCTGAGGTGAAGAGAAGAAGAAAACTTAGTCATAACAGACCTTGAATGTTTTTGTCCATCATTACTTAGTTATGCTGACAACCTGTAAACTCTCTCTGCAGGGCGCCTGGAGACGAGGAGGCACAAGAGGAGAACCTCATTGTCACCAAGGGTAACAATCACATAAATATAAGTTGATGCCTTTGAGAGCGACCAAAACACACATAACAAATTCTGTGTTGAATTTAGCAAACCTCTTTTCTTTAGTATTAGTTTGCTTGCTTTGCTTTCAACATATTGTGTCTACTGCTATGATATATTTTAGTATATGTTAATAATGTGTATTCTAACCTGTTTCATATTCCATCAAAGGCTATTAAAAATTATATCTGAATGTTTTTTGATTTTTTTTTTTACTTTAAGTGAGCAAAAATTCCTTGTATTGGCGATTTTCAAGCTTTATAAAGTGTTGAATAAATAAAGTAGAAGTCTGCTGAGCGATAAGTTGAACCTGGCTGCTCATAGTGAAAATAAGAACAGCGTAATGTTGGTTGATCATTTTCTAAAGCTAATCTCATACATGCTGCATTTTTTGACTTTCAAAACGCATTCAATTGAAGCAGTCTCAGTGGTGACACTTTTGACTTCTAAAAACTCTTAGTCCTTGTCATGAGTTACTTTACGTTAAAGTCATTTCTGTCAGATGTAAGACTAAAACTTCACCAAATTTGTTGACAAAGTAAAATTTAACATGACAAAGATCCAGGCTGGAGGTGCCTTTTTGCATATACAATTTGATGTTTCCTCTATTAAGAATTAATCCTAATGGAACATGTACACTATTTTCACCCCATTTTGTCCCATAACAGCCACAAAATCCAATATATTATTTTTTTTACTTTATTGACTTGATCCCCTTATATCTTACACAGGACTTCCTATGCTTTCTTTCAGCAATCACTTTCCTCTTAGTACTTGTCTTCAAAGCAAAAATTAGTAGCGTGCGTGACCGATAGTTGGTCCCCCACTGCCTATTGGCTGTTTCTAATTATTTTCTTGCCTGGTCTATCAATTTATTAGGAGACTTGGTAGCTTTGCAGATTTTCTCATTTCCTTTCTATTTTTGAATAATTAAACAGTGGTCTGTTGGATTTTCAAAGCGTGGAATATGTTTTTAAAACAGGAATCTGGCTTAACTCTTCTCGACTTGTCTGCTGCGATTCTCATGATGCTGTTTGTTCCCGTAAACTTCTCTAAGTCCTTTTACAGAACAGCCGTGTTTATACTTAAATTCAGCTACATATCTCTCTATTTGGCACATACAAAGCAAATGGTAGCACTGGATTTATCTAAGGACAATCAGTAAAAACGAGGTTGAAAACAAATGCATGACACATTCTTCGCATTTTGGTTTATTAAATTGTACAAAGAAAGTATCGTTTTCCTTCCAAGTCGTGGGCTACTTTTTGCAGACTATAAATACCTTGCATGGTAGCTGGCATACTCCACTGTACTGAATCTTAAACCTATTTCTCTGACCCATTTCAGCTGCAGCGGCTGCCAAAGAGACTCCAGCAGAAAACTGAGGCAACATCAGCGGTTTCTGAAAGGAAGCAACAATAATATATATATAAAAAGAAAAAAAAAAACGACGTGAGGTTTATTCTAGTTAGTTGTACGGGAGGGTGAGGACAAGGTGTATCCGTTTAAAAATGTAACAAGTGAGTAGATCTTTTGCCAGGTGTTAATTTTTTTTGTGAGTAGTCCTTCAGTGCTCTTGTCAAATGCTGTGCCTTTTCTGTGACAGTCTTTCACTGCAGTTTGTTGTGGCAACTTTGGCACAAGTTTGTCTTATAAATTCTTGAGATGTTTTTAGTGTTGTGAGTTCAGATGTTTCATTGTTCTTCTACTAATTGACTTTAGGTTTTAGGATTCGTGAATCTGTTGCTCGTTTCCTCAGCCGTCCTGAGGAAAAAAATGGTCTCATGTATATTATAAGATATATGCATATATACAGTATTTAAATTTAAATACTTTACATATGAGCTATTTAGTCAAATATCCTATGTGTGTGTTTGAATGGTTAGGCGTGTTTGTGTGAATGTGTGTACAGGGCTGGATTTAGGAGTTTGTGGCAAACAGGGTAAATCCATTCCAGTGAAAGATTAAAGTTTATGAATGAAGTAAAAAAACAAACACACTTAGTGTAACTAACATGTTGCATAGCATATGTTTTTTATATATATATTTGAGTGTAGTTTATTGTGTTGAGATTGTAAGTCAATTAGCACAATTAACTAATTTAATAGTTATCCATTGGAAATCTTTTTTTTTTTTTTACCTGATCCTATATTATATTGTATGAAATCAAATTTCATTATATGATTCAGTTCAATCAAAACAAACTGAATCATAACAAAACACAACTGAGAGGTGAGCAAGTATTTTTGAACTGGTTTTCGGTGCTTGTGTCCCTTTGATTCATCAGATTATTTGCAGCGTATCAAGACATGTACTGTATCTGCTGAAAAGAGACGTGTTGGCCCAAAATATTACACCACCTATGCTAGAACTGTGGTCTTACTGCCAAATGCAGAAAGGCACTGCTCTGTCAGAGCCAGTAGGAGTGTCTTAGTGCTATCAATCACTCTGATGTATGAGCTGCAGCTCTGCTAATGGGGAGGAAACAGCTGACAATTACAAGAAAACAGTTTATCTGCCGTCAGTTGGTGGTCATGCTTGCTAGCATGCATGTTCACGGCAAGCTCCCTTGTCAGGAAGGAGGTGTAGCAAAGCAGATAACAAGAAGGGTGTGAGCAGCACATACATGAAGTTGATTGACAGTGCTAAGACCCTCCTCCTGGCTCTGATGGGTTATTTCTGACTGACTGGTGTATTTTTGCAGGTAGCAATGGGACCTCACGGAGAAGGCAGAGGAGCTTAAACTTTTCCACAGATCATCTGTTTTATACTATCACGACATAGTGACAGTTTTATCAAATAAGTTAAACACGTTTTTTGTAAAAAAAGTTACATACTGCATCTTTAACAACAACAACCCCCAAAATACAGTATCGTCAGGTTAGTGACTTGGTCCCTTTTTCTTCTTAAGTCCGGCCCTGGATGTTTATTGTTTGGTGTGCAGGATTGTGAACACATCACATCTGCTCTGACTGTGTATCTGTCCATGTAGACATGATTAGCCTTTTACAAGACAATCTCACCACTGCTCTCTGAGCGGGATTCGCAGGTATCTGCACGGGCTCCTCCGCTGTCGTGTGTGTTTTGTTTTTTTTTAACCACCTGAAGTGGAGAGAGCTCACACATCAGCTGTGTCACTGCCTTTCTTCTCCACATATCTACTGCACTGCTGCGTCACTGGCTCCACTGGGATTAACTGGTCTCTAGCAGGCAGTGATTAGCTTCCCCTCCACTTGCAGTCACTAGCTCTGCAAGCTCTTTAAAGCAGGGGAAGTGTTTTTTTTCCCTGTTATTATTTTTGCTTTCCAGTGTCACAGTTTGTTTTGTTTTTTTTTTTTAAATGACAACACGTTCTCTGAAAGACAAAGTGTGGATGGTCTGTTTGAGAGGTTTAACCTCAAAAGCTGTGTTATTTCTGTGTCAGTCTATATTAAAAGTAGCTAAATGCGAGCTAAAGCAAAGAGTGGGAACAGACTGCTGTACAACTACTGCTGTGTTCATCTCCTGCATAAAGCCTTGTTGTGTAGCAACCTGTTGTGCTCTTGGCATAATTGAATAAAAGTGTGTTTAAAGACAGAGTGTGCCTTTAATCTTTTTTTTTTTCCTGTAAAACATCTCCTTTTCTCCAGAGTGTTTTATGCTTGAAAGCATTAAGATGACACTGACCCTCCATCAATGTCAGTCAAGGTTGTTTCACTGTCAAAGCTTTGAAGCAGCACGGGCTTTATTTGCAACAACGTAGATTATAACGCCCTCCTCTTTTTCTTTCACGATTCCAAAGGTTGTCTCTTCTCCTCTATACCTGCACTAAGTTTATGAGACTGTAAATTTGTAACCGAGCGGTTGCACTGAAGTATGGTGGAAGGAATGGAAAACTTGTATGTGCGTAAGTATGTGTGTGTGCGCAAGGGGGTGGATCTGTAAGTTAGGAAGATGGCTTGCAGATGGGACCACCCACACAAGCCCACACACACCTGGACAGAGGTAATACAGAACCTTCAGCACCTCAGGTAGGTTATTCCTTGTTTTGTGAGAATATTTCATAAATAAACCATGTTTGTCATTGAAAATTATTTCAGATTCGTACTTATGGTGCTCACAGGTGTAGTGTATATCACAACTGTGTAAGAAAGGGTCGAGTTTCTTCGTAGCAAAGTTGACATCATATTTTGTGTGAAACAGATACAATTTGTATGTATTGTAAAAAGTATTTTCTCCAAAACAGTGATACACATTAAATAGGTAGATATGTAAAGAAAGTAACAAATGAAGTATTTAGATTACTTCATTTGGATGTTCTTATCAATTTCACTTTTTTTTAGAGATTGTTTTTGCTGTACGTCTTTGTTAAAGTCACTTTGTATCAACACTGTGGAAAGCACAGCTAAGTTTTTCATACTCCGTCTATTACTTTCTGACTGTTCAAGGTTCAAGGTTAATGAATATTGGAGCCATAATGCATTAATGAGTAACATCTTTCCCCTTGGTGAATGTCCTCAAGCTCACTGGTGAATGGAAAAGGCCAGGTCACATAATACATATAGCAGTGAAGTCCATAATTCAGTGAGGTTTCAGCTGAAAGGAGAGACAGCCAAGGAAAATGTTAGTCTGTTAATCTGTGAGTTAATGATTATAGGTCAAAAGATGTAGCTCGAATGAAAAGGTTTTCTCTGTGTGTGTGCGTGCGGGTGTGTGTGTGTGTGTGTAGTTCAAGGGTAATGGAAGAAGGAATGGAGAGTAAAAGATCAATAATACCATTAGCCTCTTTAAATTCCCAGCAAAGATCAAAGAAGTCACATTGTGGCTGCAGCAGGAAACCTAATGAGGCAATTTGTCAGAACACACACCGTATAGAGTTTCTGTGCCTTTCATTGAGCGTTCATCTAAAATAAAGAAGCTGAAATTAATGAACTTCAACAGCTGTTAGGTGTACAATAAAATGAAAATAAAGGCCATCTTAAACAAAAATACTTTCACCTATACCCCTAGAAAAAGCATTCAGACATCAAACCTGCTGAGAATACTCAGCAATGTGACAAAGAACTGTAATAAATGATTTAATAATTTGGATTTTGATGGCCCACCGGATGCGGTATGTATTTGTTATTAAAGTTTTGTTCCCTTTTTGCTTTCTGTTCGTACAGCTGAGTCAAGAGAACTCACACAGACAAAACACCATGTCTTCCGCAAAAGGTGAGTGAAGCCATTCATTACCACTTGATAACAGTCAGTAGAAAAACACTTTAGCATGGCACCGTGCAATTACGCAATCACAGTCACTCTCAGGACAACAAACAGCTGCAAACTAACAAATCCTACCTTGCTACACACAAGCTGATATCCAATTTTTATTCTGCTTCTTTCAAACTTGAGCATAAACATAAACAAGCAAGCATCCCTTAGCATTGCAGTACCTTGTCACTGAGGTGATTTTTGATACGGGCACTAGCCCCCACCATTTAAGGTGGTATTGTGTCAGGGATAGCAGGGAAATAAACATCTTCCATTTTGCATATTCTGTTGCTCATTGTTTATCAAGTTAATACTGAGTTGGTGCTAAATGTATTGTGCACAGTGGAAGCAAATATGCCAAAACCTGCAGCGAGCTAATGACACCGAAGGTAGTATTTTATTAATGACTTTCTGTGTCATTGATGCGATCTGTTCTCCAATATAAACAATTACACAGTTAATTTATGCTTAACAAGGGGTAGATTACTTAGAAAGTAAAATAAAACCTGTTATATTTTCACTTTAAAAACATCCTTCTTAATTTTTTTTAAGTTTTCTGCTTGTGTCCACTCCTTGTCTCCGCTCAGATGCAGTAACTGACTGGGATGCAGACTTTACATACGGTGAGTAGTTGTTTCCTGGAAATCTACATTTGACAACAGAACAGTGTGCTGCATATATCGCCAGCATGAATTATAAGGCATAAAAAAGCAGTTTTTTAAATGGGCAATTAAAGGAAAACAGAAGGATTATTGAGCATAAAAAGAGAAAAGTAGAATATAGGGTTAGAGTCACAGACTTTGAGTAATTGTGATGACTTGGTGATGTTTTTTTGTGCAAATTTTCAGACTATAAAACTCTGCGTGTGGGAGGACTGGTCTTTGCCGGGGTGGTCGTGCTCCTTTCCTTTGTTCTGTTGCTTGGTAAGTCTTTCTCAACCTTATGTATGAGCATTTCAGGTTTGCACGATTGGGCCTTTAAAGAGATATAGTGAAAAAGAGAACAGTGACATGCCAGTGTTGAATCTCGATTCCTCCAGTCAGTTTTTGGCTGGAAAGACATCATTGGCTTCAAAACAAGCAGTTAAAAGGCAGCCAGAAAATATTAATATTCTGTTTATGGGGCTTGGCTACTGCAATGCTTCCATAAACTGATGTTTTGATTTTGATACAAATAAAAATATATATATATTTTCTTTTTCTTCTTAGGTAACAAGGTCAGAAACTGTGGCAAAACCAAGGTAAGTCCAAATCTCACGTGGTTTTAAAGGGACATCTGCTGGTCATAATGGGAATCACATTTTTAATCAGTGGTTTGCAAATGTGTGCGACTGTGCCAGGATGAAACACCGACTAGAGACTTTTACTTCTACTTAGAAATGCTTATTTAAGCTGCTTTATTTGTCTTCATGTTTGGTTGGCCTAATAGAAACCACCACCTTTAGATTGTGAGTTGAAAGCCACTGGTTTAAAATATTAATGATGTACTGATTTTTAAAAATTATTTTAAAAATGTTTTGGTCATAAAAGCTGATATTAACATTTAATGGTGATTACATTAAATCTAACACATTTGTTATCCTCAGCGTAAACCTGTTGCAGAAGAAGATTACTGAGCCAAGCAGTGGAAGCAACCGAAAAACACAAAAGGATGCAAGAATATGCTACTGTCAATTGTTAAGTGTGTGACATGAAAACATTTTGTATTAATAAAGTATATGTAACCGAAATGCGCTGTACTTGTAATCACTGATTCCTTGAGCCACAAGAACAAGAGCAAGAAGAAGATACCTGAATTTCAAACACAGAAAAAGAACAAATACTAAATGCAGTAAAGAAAACTTCCTTCCATTTTCATGAGCTGCTCGCCTGCTCTTTGTGTTTGGGTTTTTCCCCTTTTCTGTGTTTGTTCAGTGTAAGTGTAATTCCTCATTTAACAATTTTAAAATAACCATCGAGAGCTGTAATCAAGTAACCTGCAGGTTTTGTTTTTTCCCCATAGACAGTTTCGGTGCATTAAATGCACTGGTAGTTAGTTGTGAGTTAAAACTACCTGTTGTGTTTATGTGAATGTGTCATTTTTAGCTTTGCAGTACGGTTGCTACATCTGAGGACATAGATCATTTTAACACTGGTGTTCTTTACACCTTAAAGAGCAATATTTGAACAGAACATGATTTATACTTGTTTATACTTACAATCAGACAAAAATGCAAATGGAACATTTATTTGACTGTGTTTGAGTGGGAAAATGGCAGTGCTGTGTCAGTACAGTCATACTCCTGAACAAAATCCCCTAATTAGCTAATGGAGATCAGCTGTGTCATTTAATCTAAAACACAGCTGCTACATGAAGGCCATGGAGGTTTTTCATAAAGAAAAAGGCACACAGCAGACAGGTTAGAGGTAAATCTGTGGAGGATCTTCAAGTAGGTTCAGGTTATTAAACAATGCACACGGTTTTGAACAATTCAAGAAGAAATTTTCAATCCCTCTCCCGGAAATGAAAACAACGTGGCTATAGTGCAAACCTACCAAGACATGGTGCAGTGGGCAAGTAAAACATCACTCAGAGAAAACAGCCAGAAGGTCCATAACTCTGGGGGAGCTGCAGAAAACCACAACTAAGGTGAGTAAATTTGTTGCAAAGAGTTATATTTATTGTACACTTCACAAATCTGGCCCTTTATGGAAAAGTAACAGAAGGAAAAAACCCAGTAAAGACGTCCCATTTAAAGCTTACCATGAGCCATGTAGGGGATAAAGCAAACACTTGGAGCAAGGTGCTGTGGTCAGATTAGAAACAGCTTTGATGTCTACATGCAAATTGCCATGTGTGTAAATAAGCCAATGCTGCTGAAAATACTATTGAGAAAAGGTGATGGCAGGATTATGCTGTGGGAATGTTTTTCTTCAGCAGGGAGATAGAAGCCGGTCAGAGTTGGTGGATCGATTGTCGAAACTTTATGCAGGACAATCCTGCAAGGAAGCTTGTTAGAAGCTGGACAACACTTGAGACGGGGTCAGAGGTTCCCTTTCCATCAGCGCAACAACAGTAAACAAGCAGTCAGTGCTACAAAGGAACAACACATACAGTGTTAATAACATTAAAATGATTAAAAAAAATAGAGAAAGATCTTTTTTTCCCCCCATTATTCACTCACTGAAAGATGCATTAATTCCAAAGAATTTAATGAAGGAAAATCAAAAAGAATGCATTTGGAGCTTGGCTTCTTGGTAGTGAGAAAAAGAAAACACAAGATGGGGCTACTGGGCAAGAGAAAAACAACACGACCGGCTGCAAAAGCTCTCCAAGGCCGAAAACTCCAAGCTCCTGTTTGAAGACACAGGAAACACTGAGGGAAATAACAAGCAAGTGAAAAGTTGTTGAAGGACGGTCAGAGATCTAAAGATCTGTTTGTGCAAGCTATGTCATTTATTATTTATTTTTTTGTTTTGTTTAAAAACATCAGGGCGGAAACAACATCGACAGAGGAACTAATTCTCCGAACAGATGAAGCTCATCAGATAAATGAAGACGGGTCATGTTTTGTGGTCCCAATGAAAAAGAAGAAAAAAAAAAAAAGCGATCTCCTGTTGCCGTTGGTCACTAAACAAAAACTGGATCAAGCACTTACATCGGTCTACTGAAGCTGATCCGTGATAGCGTGGGCCTCTTTTTTATTTTTTTTTATTTTTAATGATGCCTTCATAGCTGACAAAGCATATAAATCATATCAACAGAAAAACCACACCAGATTAATAACCCCAGAATAAATAAGTCATTACAAGTAGAGACAGGCGCTGTCAAGCGAGTGAGTCCCAAGGACCCCCAGTTCTCCATCCATCTCTGTCTGTCACTCCTCTTTGTTCCCACCCGAAATGAACTTCATTAAAAAAAATGAAGTTGTAAAAGTTGCTGCTTTGTAGTGAAGTAGACAGTTTTTCACCCCCACCCCTGATACCAGCAGCATCTCCAGGGCTAATTTCAGCTGTTTTCCGTCAGGGTTTCAGTTGAGGTAAGCGTGAGAAGCCACCTGATAACATCGCCTCAGTAGGGGGAAGTTTAGAGAGCAACAGAACCACATACTGCTGCAAATTATGCTGGACAGGTGTGAGAGCTGATCAGACAGAGTTCCCACGAGTCTTTATGGGACTGGCTACTGTTCAGAGGCCTGCCCAGAAAACAAACAGCCTCAGGGGTTTCCTGCAAAAAGCAAACAGGTGGAGGCATTTAACACTTCCTTACTTAGCATCTTTATGAAACGCTTAAAGACATACGAGGAACAGCGGTGCCTTGTGAAACTGTTCATACTACTCGAGCTTGTTCATGATTTTATTTAGGGGTACTGCAGTCGAGAGGGCAACGTACAAATGACCCACTCATCAAATTTATAGTTCAAATGGGTCTGGGGGCAAAAACGTGTGCATGTCACCGCCACTCAGGAATTATGCACTACTTTGTTTTGGTTGCATAATTAAATGCATATTTTCAATTTATACGTTGCATTATAAACATACCCATTTGTGGTTGTAATTTGACAACATTTGTAAAATATTAAGAGATTTTAATTCTTTTGTGATATATTGTAACACTGACCATATTAGGAAAAAAAACTTTAGATTATAGATTGCATATCAATTATAAAGGTAAAAAATTTGAGCTCAAAAATACACAAGTCAGCCCTGAAAATAAATGCAGGTAATTTGTGCTTCACTTCACAAATGACCTGCATCAGTACTATAAGGACAAGCAGGTAGTCCGTACTAGTGTGGTTTTGGTCACTTTTAAATGGCAAGTAATTTACCAAAGAATAATTTGTGGCATTGCAATAGAATAGCAAGATGTTGTTCTTTAGTTTCTTTTTTTCTTTGACCTCGTGTTTCTATATTCTTTCAGAGTTTGCTTGGTTATAGTTGGTAAGGTGTGAGCTAAGAGCACACAAGTGTGTTTAGTTCTATTTTCATAAAATGTTTCAAAGGATCACGTTTCATCAGCTCATGCTTTTTCTCGTCTCCTTCTGTCTTGGGTCCGTTTTCCTTTCCTATGTAACCATTTGTTGTTGACTTAATATTATGCAACGGACCAGAAAGTCAAAGAGATGACTGTCCACAGTGGTTTCATTCTGTTTGTTTGACCCTTATTTGTACGACTCTTTAAATGGTCCAATTACTGCAGTTTCTTTGAATGGCTGCTCAGTTTCGTATACTGTTGGTCTCGTTCAACGATGTGTGTGTGATCACATTTGTTGCATTAATTTAAAGGAAACAAGGACGAATAACTTCAACAAACGGAGCCATTTTCACCTTTTAGTAACTAAGAAATAAATTAAGAATGAGCTGATGGGTAACGTTTAAAGATTTATTAAACAAATGATACTACCAGAATGAGAGAGGCTGTTTGAGACAGTTCTTCTTTCAGTGATTTTATCCCCACTTCATCCTTTTGAGGTTGCAGTTAAGCTAAACCCTTTTTCATCTTTCATTCTGTCAGACAGATTTTGGCATGTATGAGGCCTATGTTCAGACAATCTACTCTGTTTTCCTAACCCTGCACAAGTCTTTTTTGTTTTACTGAACAACTAAGTCTTCTGATTTGTTAACTGCTCTCCAAGCTTCTTTGCCTCGTTTCAAAATTACCAGTCAAGAGACAGAATAGTCTTATTGGTTAGTTTGAAAGGTTGTGCCTGCCCACCAACAATCAAATGTGGCTCAGCAGGAGAATAAGAGTTTTGATCACACTGAACACAGCTAAGCTTGCACCCTTGCAGATTTTTAGTCTGTCTTGGCTCCAAAGTCGATTTGCAGCATGCTTCACAGTTGCTGGTATCTCTGGCATAGTTGTGTAAAAAGCCTCAATAAATTAATCTTCACTTGTATCATCAACGTCTCTAGAAACGGACAAGTGAATACAGTGAGATACGGTTTGTCACTTCCAGTGAAACTTGGTACTAATCTTTTAACCAAGTTTGGTTAAAACTGTTTAATTTTACAGAGACAAGCAACTGTGATATATATTTCTTCTAAATAAGTGCTGCTTGGTGGTTTTGTCCTGGTTAATTTGATGAAAATACTGTTGCACTGTAATTACTTCTTTATCTCTGAAAAATACTGCTGTTAAACGGTTTCGACTACATTTCTTGGTACTGAAATGGAGTTTGACGTTTTTGTATTTCAACGTTATGCACTAGTTCTTCATGCGTTTCCATTGTACAGTAACTATCACGTGACACAGGGGCCCGACGTTATTAGTCACTCTGTTGAATGCGGACCCTTGCTTATCTTACCGCCACTCACAGTGAGCAAGTTGGTAATGGAGGTAAAATATATAATTCTCCAAATAAGCTGCTAGAAAACTGACGCAAAGAGTGGCATTTTGAAAAAAAACACATCTCCATGACAACAATTACTTACTATATACCAACTGGTTGTTTAGAATTGATGCCAGAAAAAAAAAAATGTTAGTCTTTACCAGTAAAGTAAAACTGGGTCATTGCTGGATATTTCAGCAGATGATGCAAAACATTTGAAAAATTCGACACATATGGGTTAAACAGACACAAAATCAACCTTCCACTATGGCTATATCAAAACCAAGATTAAAATCCTCTAAAATCTCTGGGGTGAATTGGAGAGGGGACCCACAAGTCTGAATGATCCACAGAGCTTGTGCAAAGAAACTCCAACTCTGTGAAATGTTGTAGGAACAAACAAAGCTGTGCTATTGGTAAAAGTCTTAAAAGCAATATTGATAATTTTGACACTGGTAATTTTGTTAAAGATTTTTTTTTTTCTTAAATTGGCAAATTAAAGAATACAGTTCTCAAAACCTTTTAGTGTGAGAATTTACAGCTACAATTAAAGATCGATTTATTATGAGATTTTATTTTTCTGCACTACTTCATCAGTTTTGCCAACAAAATTCTTTTTGTCTTAATATTTGGAGACATGTTTTTATCTTTGACTCAAAAACATTCATAAAATCATCTCTCCATGTATATTGTGATCACAGGGTCACTCGTATTCCATGCAGACTGAGCTTAAAAAAATCTAAACTATAAATATAGATAAAAACAAAATTCCTAAACAAAGTCTGTTTATGTTTTTTTTTTTTGGACAGTTTGAGAAACAAATATCTTTAACTAAGGAAATATTTTTAAAAAATAACATTACATGTCAAAAATCTGACACTGATCTAATGTTCAAGAAATCTACTTTCAGTCACATAAAACTTTTTCATTAATGGCCAAAAGAGAACTAAGTCGGTATGTGCTGTAATCATATTATTGATAACATCTTCAACTATGGCCACTGGGTGTCACCAGATATCTCTGATCAATATCTGCGCATATGGCATGCATCTAAGGTGTTTAACATATTCAAATTGCTATGATTTGACCATTTTTTAAATTATTATTATTTGTTTTTACTAAGCATTGCATATTTCACTTTATATTATTGAAAATGAAACCTGAAGCCAAAAACTACATTGAGGCGTCACCGAATTTGGAGTAAGAGCAGCAGATCTCCAGGTTGTCCCAAAGAGGACGCCTCCAGCAGCAGCCATCTTGGAAGTACAGCTGTCATCTTGGCATGATGTTTGTGTCGGAAGGTGCTACGTCTGCGTCTGAATCTCTTCACTCCTCATATTCATTTTGCTCTCCGTATTTCACATATGTTTGTCTTTTTACCTTGCACGTCTCTTGGAGCATGCAGATGGTCTCATTTGCAAATCGGGGGGGAAAAACAGCAATAGAAAATATGAAGACATGAATTCTGGTTGAAACCCTCCCGCTTCCCTCTCTCTTTGCCCCGCCTTCAACAGAAAATACACCTCCACTGCCCCTCACCCCAGTCCATAACTATCCTCTTCAGCTCATTTGAATAAATTAACACCCCTCGATGTCTTATGTGCATGTACTGTCATGCCTGTGCAAACACAACCACGTTTGAGCAAATGAATCCCCGACGAGAACAGCCGGAGATGTTCGTCCCGTGCTTCACCGTCATACATACACATTCTCAGATGTGCTGAGACACTTTCTGCTAAAACTATCACGCATGCTTAGTTGAAGGCAAACACAGGATTGGCTGGTAGCTTCCTGTTAACGTGCTGCTGTATACGGTCGTGTGTGTGTGTGATTTGTTTTAGCCTAATGCAGCAAGCGGAGACGGAAAGGCTGGCCCCGCTGAGAAACTCTAAAGTCTACAACAATCTGTGGTCTCTTTTATGCGTTTCTAGAGTGTGTGTTCTGCCTGAAATCATCCCATTTGTTTAAGGATTCACAACCTATGCCATTTGACCAATCAACTGATTCAGTTTGCTCCACCAATCAAAACTGTCCTCCATCATTCCCATACCGGCACTTCTCTTCGTTCTCGTTTTGATCTCTGTGACCTTGCGCAGAGCTAAGCAGCAAAGCCATGCACACTTTCCTCCTAATTTTAACCTTGCAGACGTTTCACTGGGCTTTGAGAAACGCATTAATACTGGACACATCAATGCAAATATGATCCTGGCATGTTTGACAGCGCCTGAGGGGTGTCTCTGATTGTCTACACATTAAGACCTTCTGTTTTTCAGTCAACAAACTCTCTTCCTTCCACTTTTCCTATTGCATATCCTTTATGTCCTCCTCCCTTATCAGTTGAAGAACAGTGGTGCATAGCGATATGGAAAGGGATAGTAGGAAATGGGTGTGGTGGGCCTGTCCTGGACTGCTGTTTTCAGTCTCTGGAGCTCTCCGGGAGCTACTTGCTTTTTCTCTGGCCCGGCTGCCTGGCCGGCCGAGCTCAAACTGTCAGTCCCCATGACGATCACTGGCTGACGTATAGCATAACCTGCTTGGTGCTGTCACACCAACTCGCGTCATCCCCCTAACCATCTTGCCACATTGCTTTTAGGAGACAGACCTCGTGTGTTATCATACAAGGCAGATGGCTGATGCTTCTGTGCAAAGAGCTTTAGTGTGTTGAGTCCTGTCCGATGGCCTGTTTGTTTCTGGGGCCTGCAGAAGAACAGTGAGGTAGCAGAATGCAGGAAAGAAGTGATGATGTTTGCAAAGAACAGTCGGATGAAAAGGTTGAGACAGACAGGCTACCTAGCGCCTGTGATTTATTGACTTAACAAATTCTAACTGGTGATGATTGCAAACCCTCAAATGGTTTTGGCCACAATCTGTTGGACTTTGAGCTTAGTTTGGCTATTTTGGTGATGTTGTTCCATCTGGTGTTTTATTTTTGTGTTCTTAATCACCTGTGTACTTTGACCTGAGTGTCTCAGTTTCTTTCTGCCTAGTTAAACTTCATAACAGTTTATTATTTTTTGTTGCCGTTGTTATTTTCTGTGTTAAAAATATTCGGCCATGACAGCATTATTAAATACTGACGTATTCTAAAATATTATTGACGGAAATGAATATTTCTTGCAACACTTACTGGAAGTAACGGACTAGGGTTGTCTATTTTGTGATGCAGCATTTGTTTGCTTGGCTCTGACCAGGCACATTGATAGATTTATAATGAAAACAACTGATCAGTTTTTAAATTTAAAATACTTTTCAGCAACGTTGCAAAAAAAAAAAGAAGTACAAAATAGAATGATTGGGGTATAATTTTCCTAAAAATTGTTTGCGAATTTGACAAGATTTTCATTTTTAGATATTTTTTTTACTTTGGTCAATGTATTACAATCCAAATAAATAAAAGCAATTAGATTAGGTATAGATTTTGGTTTAAAATTTGTACATAAGCATCACAAAAACCATGGAGTTTTGTTTATGAATATTGTCATGCCGTCAGAATGCCAAACCACACCATGCTTAGTGCGCTTGATGCTCCAAAAGATTTACATCCACACAAGTACTCACTCTGCCTCTGTGTATATCACTTTTACTGCATGGTGTTTGTGTATTCCCGTTTTTTGGCTCCGTGTGTGTCAGAGAGAAAAAGAGAGACAGATCGCGTGGGTTTGTGGGTTTCCACCTGTTACATAATAAAGAGTGGAGGCAGAATCTGCTTCCTTCCCTGGCACACTACAACGGCTCCTCAGTGGGAGTGAAAGGGCTCCACAGCTTGCCTCAGCTCCACTAAACGACAAGAAATGCTGTTTGATTATGCCTCTCAAAACATCGCCTTACACTCTAAAACCTGCTGGGTCATTTCTTCAACCCAAATGCTTGGTTGGTACCATCAGGACAGATGCTGGGGAGTTTTAAGAAAATAAGTTTGCTGGTTTGGTTTTACCTCCAAGTGGGTTGTGTTCTAAGCCAGGCAGAGAGCTGTTTGGGAGTTTATGTCAAGCAAAGACTGTTATATATCAGATGAGCTGTACATTTGCTATGACAATAAGTGAGGTATTCCTTGGAGGTCAGTACAAAGAGCCAGATAATGTCCTGTTGTGGATCACAAGGTGGTGAAGCATATCCCAGCCATCAACAGTTAAAAGATGGGCTACACACTGACCAGGTTACCGGTCCATAAACATTTCTTACTTGCAAATGTAAAAGAGTGTTTACGTTGTGACCAGGAAACATGCTGGCTATACATTCAAATTTGCTCCATGACCCAGAACTTGCAAAATACTTGGATGTGTCTCTTTTCACACCTGCTATTTAAAGCTGCATGTCAGGGATGTCCAAGTTCAGTCCTGCTACCATCATGCAACTTTTAGACGCATCTCTGCTCCAACACACCTGAATCAAATAGCTGTATTCCGTCACCAGTAACTCATACAATCTTGGAGCGACCCTCCAAGATTGTCTATTAAATTATAGCCCATGTCAGTAAAGTTATTGGTTCTATTCTCAATTTTTTCCTTAATTTGGGCCTCAATAACTATTTTCTTAACATTATTATCAGAATTATCATCTGCGTAAAGGACACGCTGTCTGTGGACGCAGCGCAGAGCGCGTTCTGTCTTTCCATTTGAAGGAAGCGGACTGCATCTTTGCGCTTCCTCTCATCCAGCTCACCTAGAACTTTAACATTTCATGGTCCTTTTTTAGTTTTAATATCGCACTCAGTTTCAAGATTGTTTTACGATTGAGAAAATCAGCCCAAACCTCTTTAAACTTTCATGCAAGAGAGTTTATATTTAGTTTGAACTCGGATTTTCCTCAGTTTAGAGTGTGAACTCCCCAGGTTATTGCTCGTAAAAGTGCTGTCTCCAGCGAGTTTTTTTTTTCCCACCCGCACTTTTAAACAGTGCGTTATCATTGTATCTCTCCAATACACGGGGCATCATTTGGATAGCGGGGGTGGAGCGAGCAGCAGCCTGTCCCGGTAAGGGGAGGGGAGAACGGGGAGCAGAGGCGGTTCTTTCCACGGCTCTTCGCTTTTTCGGCGCTGGAGAGTGTTGGGACCAGGGCTGGAGAAGACCGCCGGGGAGCATCAGAGAAAAGATCCAGTCCTGTGCACGGAGCCTCGACTGGGCGAACGCGGCGCCGTGCGTTTTTCTTTTTTTGGGGGGGACTGCACAACATTCCTGTGAAATATAACTGCTATTAATGGCATGTGGCTTGTAACTTTACTCCTGCTGTTTTCTTTGCAAGAAGGTAAGCTGGAGATTTGAGTGTTTGCCTTGTCTGCATGTTGCCTCCTCTCTAAAAAGATGCTGAAGTTGACTAGTTGATGGATTTGGAATTAAACATGTTCTAAAGAACACGCACCAAACTCCAAATCACTGCTTGAAGAAGATAAGAAACTTTTTCTCTTCGTTTTGAAGGTGTTTATTCTTATATCAGCCATCAATTTATCATAAATTGCTGCTTGGATTAACGTCTGCATGCCCCCATGGTGATTAATCTGATTAGGCGCAAATAAATTACAAAGAGAACACTAGGAACACAAAAATCAGCAATCACTTTTATTTGTGTGAAGCATAAAAAAAACATAAGTATATAAAGTTGAGCATAAACTGCATCCTTATTGCAACCACAAAAAAAGAAAAAAAAAGCAGTGGCATTAGCGATTTTGCATGATGAATATGAGAATGTGCCGTGAATATGGAGGCTGTTGAATAGGAGGAGAGGCTGATAGCAATCTGTGCTCATGAAGAGCGCCGATGGTGGGGCTCTGGGGCTGTTTCCTCTGAAAAGTCCGAGTGGATAGAGAAGTTTAAAGCTTTTGCAGATCTTTTCTGTCCAAGCAAGATGTTAGAGAGCGAGTTTGAGTCTCTGTGTGTGTGCGCGCGCAAATGTGTGTGTTGGAAGTACAGAAGGCAAAGAATGGAGTGTTAGGAGTAAAAGCATCTTTCCCCGTTTATCTCGTTTTTTTTTTGTTATAGGTGCCAAAAATGGATGTTTCTGAGGATTTTTGCTTAGTTGTTTAATTCCTGCGAAAGCAGAGCAAAGAGGGTCAGTAGATTTTGATGAGATAAAGGAGATTTTCAGGTGATGCTTTCCACTTAGGTGTTTTAAAATGCGAGAAAGATCCAGTTATAGTTGGGTTTCCTCTGCTAAAATGTCGGAGTGACTCAGTTGTTATCATCCTTGCTCTAATTATTCATCCACCATTTTCTGTGCCACTACATTGTACTGATTGGCCTTGCTCTGAACACTGCAGATGCAAGATAATTAGTCGTTTTCTCCCCTTTCTTTAAAAAAAACCCCGAAAACATTTAAGAATTCATGTAAGAATTAGTGAGGATATATATATGTATATATAAAGAAAGAAAATCAAGAGAATCTTAGTTCAATCTGCTGCCTTGACAAGCGACTTTGAATCTGGATGCTTAAATATGATTGATATACCATTCTAGAAGTTTATTCATATGAACTAACGTTTGTTTCTTGAGTGTTAGATGTTTGTAGTCGCTGGCCTTGGCGGTGCCCTTTGCTGGGGTGCACCTGCGCGGTGGGGGACTCCTGGGCTGTTTTTTGTTGTATGTAATTGGATTACAGGGTCTATTTCGATTTTACGCACTGTACATTCCCCTGTCCCGTGACTGAACGAAATGTATCGTGGGGGTGTGTGCGCGTGTGTAGGTTTCCATGTGAATGTGTGTGCGTGTATATGTGTGGTGATGGGAGGAGGGTTGGGGGCTGCAAGCAGCCACTGGAGCGGAAAGAGTGCTTGAGATGGGAGAGATGTAGATAACGCAGTGGAAAACAAACTTCAATTTTTCCGTAGATTTTTCAGAGCCATGCTCCCTCTGGTTTTGCACGGATCAAACATCTGATCGCTTTTCTCCTTTAAGAATATATTAATTGATGATATTGTCCAATTTTATGGCGAAAGACTAAGGTCTATTATCATACATGCATATGCATTAGTACTGCGTATTTTCCTGGCAGCGCCGCGCCACCCGATATGGCACACTATCATCTGCTTGCCTCTTGTGTTTTCTTTACGCCAGAATTGAGGGTATTTGCTTGAAATATTTTTTTTATATGCATTTCCTTTTTCTGCCCGTCACTGATGGCCTTTTGTTGCGTTAGTTTGGCTGCGTATCAGCACACCTGAACCCGTGTCTGAGTGCGGAGTGGAGAGGGATGGGTGGATAAATGGATACATGTAAGCAAAAGGAAAGGAGGAGAGACGCACTCATTCTTTGTCATAATTTGGAAGGCTGCTTGTCATATTGGGGAAATAAAACTGAGTCATACTCGGGTCAGGGATGTATGGGAATGTTACCCCAGGCCCTATAGGCCGGATCCAGGCCCGATCAAAAGGAAGAGGGCAGAAATAATTATTGCACTCAATGGAAATCAACTGGGAAATCAGGATCTTTGCTTATGTGCGCAGGTTTAAAAGCACCAACTCGTAACTCCAAAAAATGCTAAAAGAAAATGTCATGTGGTGATCTGCACCACCTTGTTCTCAACCACATTCCCTGAACTAAATTTAATGTGCAATAAAAAAAACAGAAAACAACAACATGGTTTACTATTTAAAAACATTTTTTTTCATTTTTTTTCTTTTGATAACTTCTCATTACAATTTCTTCCAGCCTGCCAAATACAATAACATTATTATACTAATGAGAGATGCTTTCATTTATACTAGCAATTGAAGCTTCTAACACAAATGTTGGAAATTGTTAATTCTGCTACACTCAAACTCTGCAAGGGGTAAAAAGTAACTACTGTAGCTAAGTACAAGTTTTCTGTACTTAACGACAGAAAACTTTGCATTTCTTTAAAGGAGTCTACAGACCTAAACCTTTACTTTGACTTCAGCTTGTTTTAAATACTTTACTCAGTTACATCTGAAATCACAGACATCAATGAGTAAAAATAAACGGCAGAAAAAAATGGCATTGATGCTTCTTCTAGGTTAGTAATCCGATCTCATCTTGTTGCATTAATTGGATGACAGAGGCGCTAGGAAAAACTCAGAGCAAGGTTCAAGTTAACCTCTGAGAAGTAGAAACCCGTGACCATACATGAGGGGCCAGTGTGAGGAAGGCAACAACTTTGTCCTGCAGTGTAAGCTTAGTTTGGTTTATGTTCAATATTATGACAATGCAAATATTCAGAATAAAATTACAGAGAAGAGAAGCTTCATAGATGTAATGAAGGATGCAGAGGGTTTAGTGTAATGGAGAAGGATGCTGAGATGATCACCTGTGTAGAAAACTAAAGACTGACAGAAGATGAGAAATAAATGTGTCATTAATAATTGCACAAAATTTTACAAAGCCAATCCACAATCCTAGACGCCAACAAAACCATGAAGACTGATTGAAAGACACTGTGGGGAATATTGCAGTTCTGTTATTTTAGGGGTCAGCTCTGTTTATGAAATGTTTTCAAAAGAAAATAGTTGTCTTAGTTATCATACGCATTGTTAATTTGCCTTTTCCGTACTACACTATTGGAGGTATATTTTTCAGAAAGACTGTTGGTATTCAATTATTTTTATTCAGAAATATTTCATTCTATAAAAATGTATGTGAATAGTAAAGAATTGTTCAGTTATCTCCATTTGAAGCAGTAGGACAGTTTAATCTACAAAATGATTTAGTCTGTGAAAAATTGAAAAAACTTCCACATGTTGGCCATCACAGAGTTGATGTTTCATACTACAGCAATTACATTTGTTCTGAAAGAAAGCAGGAAAAATATGCAGCTAATTACTGATACAATGGCTTGCAAAACTATTCATAGCCCTTTAATTTTTTTATATTTTGTCACATTACAATCACAAACATAAATATATTTATGTGGAATTTAATGTAAAAGACCAAAACAAAGAGGTATTCAATTATGAAGTAGAAAGAAAATTATACAGGATTTGAAACATTTTATACAAATAGTAAACTGAAAAGTCCGGAGTGTAACAGTATTCAGCCACCTATGAGTCAATACTTTGTGGAACATTATTTTGCTTCAGTTCCATTTGCAAGGGTTTTAGGGATTGTTGTCTCTACCGGATTTGCACATCTTGGGACTGAAACTTTTACTTATTCTTTTTTGCAAAATAACTCAGGCTCAAGACAGTTCAGATGGAGGGCATTTGTGAGCAGCAGTTTTCAGATCCTACCACAGATTCTTGATTGGGTTTAGGTCTGGACTTTGACTGGGCCATTCTAACACATGAATCTGTTTTGTTTTAAACCATTCCACTATAGCTCTGGCTTCATGTTCATGGGCCCTTGTCCTGCTTAAAGGTGAACCCAGTCTAAAATCTTTTGCAGACTCAAACAGGTTTTCTTCCTAGACTGCAGGGTATTTGGCTGCAGTCATGTTCAACTCTGACCAGCTTCCCCAGAGCATAAAGCTTCCACCACGACAGTGGATACGGTGTGTTCAGAGTGGTGTTGTACAGTTTTAGTTCTCCACCACACATGGCGTTTTGCATTTTGGCCTAAAAGTAAAGTTTTAATTTTCTCTGACCAAACTTTACTTGCCAAATCACATTTTTTAACATGTTTGCTTTGTCCCCAACATGGCGTCTGGCAAACAGGACTTCTTAAGGTTTTTTTTAATTCTTTTTTTTATCAATGACATTCTTCTTGCCAATCTTCCTTTAAGAACATATTTGTTGAGTGCGTAATTAGTAGTTGTCCTGTGGACAGATTCCCCAACCTGACCTGTGGATCTCTGTGTTTAGGTCAACGGCCTTATCTTGCTAGGTTTACAGTTGCGTCATCCTCTTTCCATTTCTGGATGATGGATTGAACAGTGAGATTTTAAAGCCTACATTGCTTTAAACTTCTCAACTTCATTCCTGATCTGTCTTGTCCCCAAAATGAACTTTGCAGTTTATTTGGAGATTTGTGCAGCTTGGCAAATTTGTAGAACTTTATATGAGTCTGACACTTATATTACATACAAATAAAATACAATTGTTTCAAAACTGTACACAGTTAAAATGGAAGCTCATCTAGTCTTCTGTGAAAATGCTTCACAATATGAGTGAGTCTTATCTTCTATGCATAATTTCCTCCAACGTCAGATTTGACTGAAGTGCATTGTGTCTATGCTTTTACAACTCCGCAGAATAACCTCTACACATCACTTTAAAGTTAAGTTGCTATCATCATTGTGCTCAGACAAGCGGTTTGTTTCTTTATTGTGGAGTGCTTGGTAGATGAATGCAGCACAAAAGCGAGAAAAGAAAAAAAAGTCACTCTGCCTCACATTCTGTCTGAACATTTTGTTTATTTTGAACACGCTCACTTCGTTGGCCAGTTGGTGTGATGTACTGTTCCTAAGGCAAACCATTCTGGCAAATTCACTCCCTATCAAAGCGAGAAAAATGTCAACAAAATTGAAATGGCAGTTTCTAAAATGAACCAAAACCCCAAAAGTGTGCTCACAAAAACCTGGAGGGACAATGTTGCCTTGTGCTTTTACACTCCTTACTCTACAAAAACACAAGCACTCTAATGTCCATGGTTTAGCATAAGAGTCTTAATTGGAGATGTCATGCAGTCTAATTAAATGTTGACTGCATGCTACAGGTTTTTTAAGTCTGGCCAGCAGTGGTTGTCATGATTTCAGGGAATTTTACTGACCCAATCAAGGGTGGCGACAATCTTAAAAAAGGTTAAAGATTTCCACACAGAATGGAAGAGGTAAATGTGACTGGCCATACCAAAACCAGGAAATGAGTCTTCCCGGGGGCATTTTGAGTTATTTACAGATTTTTGAAAATGTGGATGCTAAGCTTTCTAAACGATGTCAAACGCATGGAAATAATAATAATAACAATTAAAAAATCAAATGAAGATATGGCCATTGAATATTGACACTCTGGAAACCAGATAAAAAAAAAAAGCAGCCCTTAAAGTTTCAGAAGAATTGTCCCCAAACCTGATCAGCTACCTGGGAGTGTTAACAAAGGGTGCTCATTTACATTTCTTTGATATTTCACAAAAGTGCTGTGACAGAGGTCTGATTTTCCAGGTTGTACAGCAATGTCTGGAGGACAGAGATGAGGCATTCAGACTGATAATAGTGATAATGCACTTTGCAGAGGTAGGACAATCATGGGGAAGCTGCAATCTCTAGGATGACTGACTGGAAGGGAACAGGCAGGAGGGCTTCCTCAAAGTCTAAGGATGGAATCCAGAGCTGAGAGCGATCTCGGTCCCGAAAGCCGAGCAGAAGTATTCCCAAAGCTTGGAGACAATTTGAGGGCCCCTGTCAGAAAGGACCTGTGAGGCCAAAAGACGTATTTAACCAGTAGCTGAGTGGTTTCTAGTGAGGTAGTAAGTTTCTTCAGAGGGGTGGAGTGGAAGAATTTTGAGAAGTGGTCCACAATGGCTAGAATGATGGAATATGGGACCACAGGTGATCAGGAACAAACAAAGGTTGCAAAAGCCCTTGGAGGAGCTAGGGTTTGGGACGTGGGAACATATGTGACAAGCCTGAATGTACTCTTTTACATCCCTGTGTATAGTGGGCAACCAAAAAAAGTGCTGGATGAAAGAAATGGTACATCCCACACCAGGATGGCATGTGGACCTTCTTGTGAACTAATGGACTGTAGTCCAGTTAGGGAGACTATTACTAGGATTAGGTTCAGTACTTTGGGCTTTCAGAATGGAGTTGTGAACAGAGCCAACTACACAAGAGGTGGAAGAATGGTGTCAAAGGTTGGATCTTTACCAGAGGATAATTGTCTGGAGAGAGCATCTGGTTTTGTATTGTCTGAGCACTGATGGCAGGAGGATTAAAGTGAGAGAGGAAGATTGACCATCTTGTTTGGCAAGGGTTCAAGGGCTTGGCTTCCTGAAGGTAAGAGATATTATTATGGTCAGTACAGAAAATCACAGTACAGTGATGCCATTCTTGGATAGAACCGAAGGGAACATTGTAAGAAGAACCCAACTTATTGGCCAATTTCCCCAAAGAAGCTCTCAGGAATGGGCGAAGCAGCTTCTTGGGCAGTGAGGGCTGCGAATGTGGACAATGATGTGTGGAAGGTGTGGCAGCCGGATGTTGGAAGAGGCCAAGCTGGAAAGCTGCTGATTGATTTTTTGCATTTGACTGGTAAGTTGATATAAGCACTGGACAATGTAACCTTGTTGTTCACCAGGAGAAGTTGATGTAGTGTCATCCCGGGCAAGTAAAGAGATTTGTTTCATGTCAGGGTTTTAAAATGAATATGGTGGCTCAGTCCTGTTAGGATTTCAGAGATTTTCCTGACCCACTTGTGGAATAAGAGACTAAATATTCCTGAAAAAGGTAAAGGCTCGTTTACTGAATGGAACAAGTAAAAGTCACCCTGCAAAGATAAGCAAGTATAGATGATGTAAATGCATCCATTTGCATTGTCCTTTGTGATGTTGCACTGATATACTTTGGTGGCAGAGACCAAAACTTATAGTGTTCTGTTTTCTCCTCACTAACATCCTTGCATGTTGCATATGCTCAATACCTGTCCCCCTAAACCATGAAGCTATGTTTAAAAAGACATTACAGCAGAATACACAGCCATATAAAATAAGCAAAGCATCAAATCAGAAAACCTTTGTCTCTCTATGATATTTTTTAATCCAATGACTCAAGGAATCATTTTACCCTCAAGGATGTATGTATAGATTGGAGCTTGAGTTGAACCTGTGTGAATTAAGAAAATATATACTAAAGCTGTTCAGTCCATATTTGTTTAACTGTTTATATGACATTAATGCAAATGATTAGAGTATCTAAACTTCTAAGTTGAAACGCAGCTGCATAGTTTAGAGCTTCCAAAATCTACTTGCAGATATGTTCCTATGAATTGAACTTGAACTGTCTTTATGTGACTTTGTGACTGAAGGAAAAAAGAGTTGAAAAGGCATAGTGAGGGATTTATTGCCCTGTTTTTCTATCCACATGATTGTTATGGTGTGAATTCGAGTCTGCGTGTGTGTGTGTGCGCGTGCGCGTGTGTGTATGTGTTCCTGAATGAATCTAGATGAGACACAAAAAGCTGCATTATGCATAGAGGTTCACCATAGGCAATATCCTTGCCTCTACAGCATACATATTCATACTCCATTTTCATATCCACAGCAAAAACAAGTGGAGACATGTGAATGTGTTGGGGTGCATTGCTAAGACATGTTTTAGTAAAATAAATAAATAAAATGCACCAAAACAAGAAACACATAAAAAAAGTTAGGTTTAATGGTTCACCTCGCAGAATATATCCTCCTTCGTGTTTCAAAAAGAACAGGTTCAATCTTCTTCACTGCAATCCAGTGGTTTTAAACTCCAGTCCTCAACGGTTGCATGGTGTCCTGCAACATTTAGACACACCTCTGCTGCAGCACACCTGGTTCCAATATTAGCTGATTAGCATAGCGCTATAGAACAAATCTGCATGCTGGTGAGGCAGTTTAAGCTTAATTCAAGTGTTTAAACTTGAAGGGAAACATCTTAAAATTTAGTTGTGGGGTGTGACTAGGGACTCTCTCATCCCAAAATCCCCCCTTCATCTTCAGCCTTCAAGCAGAAAGTTATTAGCTGTTCCAAAAGGAAAAATAGAGAAAGCAATCCCAAAGTATGATGCTGCGACTGATGTGTTTCACTGTAGGGGTGGTGTTTCTCGTTTGAGTCTTGTTTGGCTTTGTGTGTTTGGGTTGTTGTTGTTCATGAAAAAAAAAAAAAAGTACAACAAAACCAGAACGGAAGGTCTTGTGGCAGCGTTGTTTTTGTTTATCTTTTAGTTTAACTATAGAGGATAGAAGGCTTATTAAGGTGAGAAAATCTTTAAATTGTCTAAAATGGCTTTGTTTTACATCAAAAACATCTAAATTTGTGTTAATCAAACACAGCACCTCTGGTCTTTTCCTGCCACTTATCTGACCGGCGACGGTGTGTGATTTGATGGCCAGAACGAAAGTGTTAAATCCACATAATATTTCCTGTTTAACTCATCCACATTGTAATCACACCGCTGTGGGAAACTGATGTCCGACTTTCCTAGTTTTTGTGGGGGTGTGTGTATGTGTGTTATTCTACAGCTGACTTAGAGATCAGGAGTGCATTATTCCTGACAGGATATGGGTGGTTGGTTGGAAGGGGAGAGGAGGAGGCTCTCGGGTACAAAGGTGCTCAGAAGCAACTGAGAGAGTGAATGTGTGTACGTTTCTTTCTGTGTGAGGTGATGTCAAAGGGATAGAGAGGTTATTGTTAAATCACTGGCTCAGTTTTGATGTCAAACTCAGCCAACAGCAAAGGCAGGGGAGTACAAAGAGAAAGAGAGAGAGGTGGGAAAAAAAATGCAATCGCTGCTCGGATGCATGTGGATGGGCCTGTGGATGTATGTGTGTGCACGAGCACAGTAAAGATGACAAGCAGATAGTGAGACAATGTTGTAGCAGCTACTCTCTTCAAAAATAGGAATTTAGGTCAAGTTCAATCCATTGGTGCTGTTTGATTCGGTGTCAATCGTTTTCAAAGGCTCTGAGGGAAACCGATCTTCACTTTCAGCACCATGGAGAGCACCGCAATGTGCTGCTGAGCAACACTCTAATGAGGGATGCTAACGTGAGGAAACCACTAAAAGATGTCAGTGACAGTCTTCCTTCTTCCTATGGTCAGTTTTAACTTCTAAAATGACATATTTATACTATTAAAAACAAAGCAAAGAGAAACTAAATTGACAGGGTGCTCCAGTGTGTGGAACAGCAAATATAAAGGCCAAAAATATCCCTTTTATACAAAGCTGCATAAACAAGTCTATATATTGTAGTAGAAAATGTATTATTTCTGGTCCAACTATGTCATACAAGACAAAAACTGTTTTGGTGTTTTGTTTTGTTTTTTCATCTGAAATGTTTGTTTATATTTTGTATTGCTTGATTTTCTCCAAATGATTCTGATTAAAAATTAAGGCAACAGTCAGAGCATTTAACAACTGGTAGCAACAGCATTATCATACAGCCACAGTTTTTCACTTTTTTGTTTTGTACTCAAATCCAAAGAGAACCTAAATTCATGGTCCCTTTATCTTATCTTGCTGTTGTCAACTACTATTAACAATGGCGGAAACGATTAGTAAAAATTCAAGATTAAGAGCAATTCAACGCCGTCTTTAAACCTCAATTGATGAACGAGCCCCTTTATTCTCTGAGGATGTAGAAAATTGAAAAGATTGGATTGAATAAACCCAGGCATTGTTGATACAATCCAGGAAAAAAAAGGAATTAATTAAGTATCAATGTCTGAAATAAAAAATTCTCTGGCTTGGGGCATCACATCTCCCCCTGGCCTGCAGCCAAGCTGAGCTCAGCACTTCCTTACGATCCTCAGTTCCCCCCTCCCTTCCTTTCCCCTCCATAATCCCAGCCAAACATACACAGAAACAGAGATTTTTATGGATGTCTTAATACCCCACTTTAGTTTGAATAAGGGTATTTTGAGAGGGGATGAAAAGCGTATCTGCTAGCCGTACTTAATCTGTGCCACGGCAGTATTGCTTAACAGTGAGCCATGTGTGGTTTCCAGTTCCTTAACTCAAACAGCAACAGAGAGAGTTTCTCCTAGCTGAGGCCAGGAGAATCACAAGGAACAACTCCCCTAGCTTACAGGACATAATCCGAAGAAATAGGTTGAAGTTGTGATATATTTTTTGCCCTACTCAGAGTTGGGTGGGTGCAGCTTATTGCATTACTGATGGTTGAAAAATGCATATGGCATTAGACAATTTGCAGCAATTTGCAGTAGTTTGGAACATGAAGGAAGTTGTTTGGGTTAATGTGAAATTGATGAGCATACAGCTCTGAAAAAAATTAAGACTGCTGCAAATTGATCTGTTCTCTGATTTCACTCTTTATAGGTATATGTTTGAGTGAAACGAACATTGTTGTTTTATTCTATGAACTACTCACAACAAATCTCTGAAATCCCAAGTAAAAATGTAGTATTTATTTACAGAGAATGATCAAAATCACAAAAGAGATGCAGTTCTTTCACACCACAAATAATGCAAAGAAAACAAGTTCATATTTATTTATAAACAACAATGCTAATGTTTTAACTCAAAGAGTTCAGAAATCAATTATGTCTTCCTGTCATGTTACTTTTTTTTTGTGAAAATTTTTGAGGGCAGCTGAATGAGCACTATTCAAGTGACAAATTAAGGTGCTTGACAAGTTTGTCTTTGTATATTTTAAACAAATAAACAAGAAGGTAATTTAACATATCTGTGAAATGGAGAGAAAATGACCAACGGTTTACCGATAGTTTTGATTGTACAAATAAAAAAAAGTCAAGCTTAGGAAGCATTTAAATACAAAAAAGACATACACTTTTGAGTAAATGATTGATTTTATTTCACATACAAATAAATTTAGTCAAAAACCAAGCAAGAAAACAAAACAAGGGCCCATAAATAAGTAGGTAGAGAAAGAAAGCATATCCTGACTTCCCCTATTTTAAAATATGTTATACACTAACTACAAATTTATTATAATTTACATATTTCAAACAATTCGGTTTCAACAATTGTTGCCAAAGCCCTTTTTTTGCAACATTTGGTATTGTTATGCTGCAAATACATTAGTTGCAATTAGATTCTTCCTCCATCAATGGAATGGGATCCATTGAATAAGAATCATACTCATTGTTACAAGTATGACTCCATAGGTATTGTGCAGCTCTAGTTAGAAATTTTTCTTATTTTCATTCATTTATCCTTAGACAATGTCTTTGAACTTCAAAAGTAAGAGACTGCCTTACATTGCCTTGACTAAAAGTTGTATTTCTTAATTTGCAACCAATCTGCTGTTTCTTCTTTACAGTTTGTGGACTTTTTTTTTCACAACTTTACTTGCTATTGTGACAATAACTTTTAAAACAGCCACTTACTGTTTTAAAGAATTCTCTTAGGCATCTCTTGTCAAGAGACTCCAAGGTTGTTGAGCTTTTTCTTTAGAATTGTGAAACTGGATTGAGTCAATTGCAAGATGTTATTCGGGTGGAAGTTTCATAAAGAATTCGAAGTCCTGAGGAGTTAAATGCTCTGTTAGATTTTTCTTATACAGAATGAACTAGAATGATTATCTTTCCTATTTTTCAGATAGTCTAAATTACCCAATTTTGCATCCTAAACCATACATCAAGCCATTTTTTTTTACCACCCTTGTCCCTTAGAGAGGTCAGGAGGAGTGCTGGTGCCTATCTCTGGTTAACGTTCCGGGCGAGAGGCGGGGTACACCCTGGACAGGTCGCCAGTCTGTCGCAGGGAACATCCAAAACCACTGTTCATTGTTGCTGTTTAAAACTGAACAGTGGTTGTCTTTTTTCGTACTTGTTTGGTACGTGAAGTCGCCTCTAACGGGTTCTCCCTGTCTCTGTCACCCTAACAGCCAACAGTGAGGATGTTGTCTCTACTCGGCTGTACTTTGTGAACGCCTCCCTGCAGCGAGTGACCTTCTCCAGCTCGGTGGGGGTGTCCCTGCCCTGCCCTGCGGGCGGCGCCCCCCATGCCGTCCTGCGCTGGTACCTGGCTGCCGGAGACGACATTTACGACGTGCCCCACATACGCCACGTGCATGCCAACGGCACCCTCCAGCTCTACCCTTTCTCCCCCTCTGCTTACAACAGCATCATCCACGACAACGAGTACTTCTGCACCGCGGAGAATCAAGCGGGCAAGATCCGAAGCCCCAGCATCCACGTTAAAGCAGGTGAGGCTCAGGCAAGCTGCAAGCAAGTGAAGTAAATAATCTGACATTTTGCGCATGCAGACAAATTCAGCAAGTTGAAAAGCTAATTTCTTTGTACAATCTTATTTCACTAAGTGAAATAGGTTAATTACACACAGACAGAAGTTTTCAAGCATTTGTTTGTGTCAATCATAATTTTCTGCTTTGTTATTAAAATTTAACATTAGAATCTTGTATCAAATAAAAATTCAAACTTTTTAATACAGAGATGATGACTTGATTAAAAATATGTTTAATACTTGCTTTAAGGTTGCTAGTTTTTTAAATGTTTTTATTTCAATGGAAATAATCTTGACAAAAAAAAACTTTTACTCTGCCTTTTTATAAGGTAAATCTAGGTTTATACACTCATCATAGAAAATCAGAAGCATCATAACAAAATCTCACAAAGCTCACTTAACTTCAGCAAATAAAGGTTTGGAGTCACTTTGACTCCACAACAGCAAATAGATATCATAAACATGCCAACAACACGTTTGGGAGTCGTGCCAGGAAAAAAAAACTTTTTCTCTCCTACTGTACTGGCAACCTGTCAAGGGGCATAGTCCACCTCTCACAGAGCCAGAGACGAGCAGGAGCAAAGTCCCATTTGGTTTTAGTGTAGCTCAGGTGTGCGCCACGCACTTGTCTCATTTCGCCTCGGTTAAGCACACAGCATCAAACGTTTCTGAAACGCCAAGAGATTTTGAGTGAGAATATGCTGGCCTCTACCAGAAAACTGAAAATGGGTCATCACCGGGGCTTTCCATGGGACGATGGGGACGATGATACAAAACATTTGATTAAATCTACGCAGAAATGGTTCACCAGGAAAAAAAAAAAAAAAAAAGAACTGTCTTCTATGTCAGTTCCAAGATCTCTCTCTCTTTATTACTCTCCAACAATGTGAAGAAAAGTCTAAGTATCCATCACATTGACCAATAAAACATGAACTTTGGAAATAAAATTAAAGCCGTACATAGTCATTCGGGGCACGCCAATGGGTTATCATCCAAAGTTAGGTGTGGTTCTCCACAGCAAGCTCGGTAACACCCTTGTTTGGCTTGGTAATCTCATTATGATTGACATGAAGAGGCCCTAAAAGCTTGGACTGTAAACATTCAACCCCCACTTTAGAGCTGATGTTTCAGTCGCAAATGGGTTGGAGACCGTGTTTACCCAGCATCTCTTAAATTTGCCAGTTAGGCTGGATTTTCTAACATGAAACATATCGTTTGTCATAATGTAGTCACATTTCCTGCCTCAACAGGAGACAAACAGGAGGTGATTTATGACTAATAAAAATATTATATTTTATGTCACTACACAGAGTTTTAACATAATGAAGAAAACAGATCTGCAATGCTTTTGTCAGAGATCACAGTTTTTATCAAATTTATCCAATCTGACTTTAATGGGCAGATAAGTTAAAGCAGGCACTACATAAAGCTCACTTAACTTTAAAATTTTCATGAAACGTTTTATGGATATAGCACCATAAATTTAGATGAATTTTGAAAATTTAGTGTATTTTTTTTCCAGTTTTTCCACAGTCACAAACTCTAAACCACCACTGCTGTCCTTTCCTGACCTGTCAGTTTAGTTGGACTCCAATGTCTCGGTGCCATTCTGTTTGTATTATCAGATGATGAGTTCAACAGTACTCTGAGAGACTTTAAAAAAAAAAAAAAAAAGCTTTAGATATGAACATGTTGTGAACCTCTCTATAACTTTTTCCCTGACCTGTATGAAAGGTGACAAGCTGGGAAAAGCTCAGTGTGTATGATTTCATGCAACAATTCAGCTGGTACCTTCCACAAAAAAAGGGAGGTAGAGTTTCTAAACATCTTCAATTTGAAACAAATTTTATTAAAATCATAGGAAGAAAATCGAAAAGAAATTATCTCACCTTTTTTTTTTCAACCCATGGAGTAATTTTAAGCTCTTGTCAAAACAGCTATCTTGGTCCAATATCTGTTCAAGTGTCCTAAAATGCCATGCTGTGACCCTGTGAACTAGTTAGATTCTTTAGAGGACAGACCCACAACCACACAAACAGTTGGCTCAGTGACCCGTCTGCTCTTCCTGCCAAGGTCAGAGCTGGAGGGAAGTGATGAACATGCTTATAGAAGGCATTATTGCTCATCTTCACAAACACACGCAGATACAGTAAAAAATCCCAAACACACGCATGATTAATGTAACGCATATAGGTATACATACAACAGATTTGTACATTTATATTCTCACCCCTATGAACTCGCACAGACAACTAGCAGACTCCCATCCACTCCAGCTTGCGTACAGCTCATGCCAGCAAGCTAGTCTCCCAGTCTCTCCATCTGTCCATGGACTGGAAAGTCCCAGAACTACACACACACACCCCAACACACACTGTTTTCTTTTTTATCTTCACAAGGACTTTACATTGACTTCCATTTAATTTTTTTAATTCATCTTGATAACCTAACCTTGAACTTAGCCATTACCAGTACATGCCTAACCCTAAAGTTAACCTAAACTCCATTCATACCTTAGTCCTAAACTTAACCCACTAACCCTAAAACAGCACTTCTTTTGTGGGAGCAGGGCTTTGGGCTCCATAAGGCAAAATATGTTCTCTCAAAGCAGTATTTGTTGGGAGAAAAATGGTCCTTACAAGGTGCTAAATGCTAAAATACACACTGAGCCATTCACTGTACAATTTTTGGCTGCCAGGTTGTTTGGCAGAAAAGATGAGCCACAGACATATAAAGATATGAAAAGAAGTGGATTTTTGGGTCACATTAAAAGCTACATGCGTACATTGTTGAATTTGTTCATTCTTTGCAGCCACATAAAGAGGCAGTCATTAGCTCCCCAACTCACGCATGCATACACAGGTAAATGTATTTCTTAAAACGGACCTGAAATCTCCTCCTCACTCAAACACACCCATATGGCCTATGTGGTCCCCAGAGGATGAGAGCCCCTCCAGCGTCAGAGTGACCTTCCAGATAGCCTCAGCGTTGAAGTGACCTTCCTTTCCAAATAATTACAACAATTAATCAATTAAATGCTGAGGCAACCACAACTCTACAGCTCCATAGCCAGGCTCATGTGCATGTGTGAGCACCTCATTACCTCTGGAGCCTAACGCAGCACAAAGGCACGCCTTCACTCTTTCTCCCACAAGCACGTGCGTGCACATGAAAACCCTCTGTCTGTGGTTGCCACGGGCAACCCAGGCATGAGCGCCGGGGTGTGGCATACCCCGTCTCAGGTGGTGCACGAGAATGATGACAGCTGACAAGTCGCAGTGAGACACCCTCCACAAAAATCTGCCCCACCCCCTCCTCGCCATCCATGCGGTTTTCCTTCTCTGTCTCTTTTCCATCTCTATTTTTTTCTTTATTCCTCCTATCCTATTTTCTTCCTTCTCTCCCATACATGCTGCAAGTAGTCCAATAATAACATTATCACCAGTCTGAATACCTTTACTTTCACAGAAGACAAACTGGGTAGGTTTTTTATTTATTTTTTTTTTTTTAAGATATTTTTTACTTGGCTCTCTTTTTTTTTTTTTTTTTTTTTTTTTGGCAAAAACTCCCAGACTTTTTATTTTATTTTATTTAAAATAATAAAATAAAATTTTATTTTATTTTTTTATGCAATTTAAGTCAAAATGAATTTAGTTCAGCACTCATTTTAGGTTTTTTGTTGCTTTGTTTTGTAAAAAAGCTGTGATAAAGTGTGAGTATGCTGTTTTGTAACTCTAGGGGCTGAAGTGTCAAAAAAATAACAAAAAAAAGTTTTAAAATTTCAAGCATCAGACTAAAAATTGGATGAAAGCACATAATGTCCTGCTTCTAAATCCTACTCCTACTGCTTCTGTGGGTAAGAAGGTGCTGTGAGGTAAATGTTTCTAAATGACTTATCACCAGGAATAACAACAAAATAAAAGTTACGTTGTGAAAGAAAAGTCATAAGCCATAATCCTGTGGATTCTTTTTTTTTTATGTTCATAAACAGGAACTATTGTTGGACGTTTTAAACTATTTTGAGTCCACTGATAGGTAGTGAAAACTTAAATACCAGTGGAAGACATTAGTAGTCACTACTCGGAGTCTGCACTGGACACGTCGCCAGACCGGAACACACATGCTAATATCCTAGCATGCACGGTTTTGGGTTGTGAGAGAACACAAAGTCCCTGGTGAGAAAGCAAGCAGGCATGGGGAGAAAATGCAAACTTCATTCAAAATGACGGAAGTTGAACCGAGGACCTTCTTCCTGCTGGAAACAAAGCTGCCAAATGTGTCAACAAACAAATCCATTCATTCTAACATGACACGCATAAAGGGACAAATATTTTCCAGATCTTTCCACTTACACAAAGTCCAGTTTGATTTTATCTACAAGGTGTTGTGCTCTTCTCGCTGACAAAACCTCTTCTATTTTAGTTCTTTAGTCCAACTTAATGTTTTAGATCAGCACGCTAATTTTGATGTCAGATTGAGAAAAATGAGAAAAAATTGAGTAAATACAACATGTGGCTTTCAAAGTATTACCTCTCTCTTTGAGTAAGCCACTCTAACATCTTGTTTTTTTGTTCTGGAGCCATCCAGGTGTGTATTTGCTGGCGCACGTCAGGTCATTGTTCCACTGCAAAGCCCAATGGAGCTTGAGTCTAAGATCACAAACTTAGCCTGACGTTCTCCATGAGAGTTTTCTGGCAGAGGTCATGTCCCACAGAAGTATGCAACCTGAATCCATCGTACCACCACCACCATCATCATGTTTGACTGTTGGCATGACTTTGCACATCTGAAACGCTGAATAAGTTTTACACTAAATGTAATAGGACACTCCTTCCAAAACTCTCCTCTCCTGAGTGCATCCATATTAATGGAGGCCAAGCAGAAGAGTCACCGAACATTCTTGTGTCTGCTAATATATATATTTATTTTTATTTTTTTCTGCTGGCATCAGTTGGAAAACCAAAAATCCATATAATCAGAAAGACAGAAGATTAATTAATAGTTGCCCTTTGCCTTGATCACTGAATGTCATGAAAGAACAGTCCGTTTTTATTTTCATATAACTTCCAGCATAAATGATTAACAAGAGACTTCAGTGCACACATGCAGTAATGCTGTGGTAGAATGGGCTGTACGAGTCAAAGGGTTTTAAGTTTCATTTACCTAACAGCTGTTTACACAGACACAATACAATGAAGGAAGGACACCTGTTCGTTGCGGCTAACCTTACCTCTTCTTTGTTCCAGCTAAAATACACAAAACTGCAAAGCTCTGGAAAGAGTGTGCATAGATCCTCTTTCTTAATTTGTCCTCAGCATCTCTTCTCAAACTGGTAGTTTATTTCTAACATAAAAACAAGTTTCCAAAGAGGGCTTTGTTTTTATTTTATTTATTTTTTAATCTATAACATTTTCAGTTGATAATGAAAGCCACGTACATTAGGATCTCTTGTGTTTCATCATGTTCCTCCACAATCTCTTCGTATTCTCAGCTTGCTTTATAAATTAGTAAATGCAGTATTTGGTTTCCCTGTCGTTAATTATTGAAGCGACAGTGATACAAGACTCGCCTCCCAGTGCGCCCAGTGCGCCCAGACCCATGTTTTAGCTCGTTTCCTGGCAACCCAGCTACTTATAGTCAGGCATCAGTAACATCCTAATAATTCTGCTGCGCATGCGATAGGGGGGTGGGGGAGTGCAATTTACACACAAATCAGTCCGACTATTTTACATCATGTTACGAAGCTGCCCTTGTGTCTCTATAAGGTCTTTGAATAACGTGCAATAAATCACAACAGTGGCCTCTTATTGTGGTCGCTGCTAGACCTTATTTGACAGATTTCAAGTGGGTAAAGGAACTGTTGCGCAACACCCTTCGAAAGGGTGTGAAGTGTAAAACAAGTGACCTTGACTGGATATGAACTTCCACTGAACTGAAATGTGATATCTGTCATCGTTGTGGCAAGTATTTACAAGCTGTCAGGCTGATTTTAAACACTCTCGGAGAGCCTCAGTGGGCATTTGGGATTCTACTTTCTATTGACAGAAGGGAGCCAGGTCACCAGGAGAGTAAATAAATGATTGAAAGGATTGGCTCGGTCACAACAGCCGAGGCTCTTGTGTCGATCCAGGCTATTGATCCAGTGCTAGGTGGCATCAATGAAACGCTAGAGTTGTTTAATTTAAGGAAGTCAAACAAAGGCCTAATGAGAATGATTTTTTTATTTTAGCTTTTGAGCTCTCGTCGATGCTCTGCTTCTGGTTACCAAAGTGGCGGCAAAATGATCTCCATCCTGTCTCCTGCATTTTGTCATGTTGGAACCTAAAAAAAATACGTGGTGTATTGTGTGTTTACAATGTCTCCAAATATAATGCAAGTCAACCAAGATCGCCTCATTTCAAAAACAAACTCCAAATAGCGTTGAGTTTGAAGATCACATCAGAAAGATGTGAAATTTGAATTTAAAGCTTTCAACTTTTAAAACAACATACAACATTCGGTCATCTTCTGAAAATAACAAAAGCAGGCACAACTATAAGGAGTTAGTTGGAAGACGTCGGTAGCTAGATAAAGGGAAATACTGCAAGAAGATCTGTCAGGTGCTTCAGAAAGCTGGGGAAACTTTGCATCATTATTGTGTTTTTGCTTTTTGTATTGACATTTTTTGTGATGAAGCAGTTTGTGGCTCTTGACATATTAATGGATTTCACCACATTGCATAATATGACTTTCAATGTGCAGCCAGCCAATTACTTGTTGGAATTGCCCAGTCAAACATAAGCTGCAAGTCTTGAAGAAAATACTTTTTCCAGATGCTCTCAATCTCATCTTAGTCTTTTAGTTATTCTGCAAATAATGGGTAAAAAAAATTCTTTCCACTGAAAACCATGTCTATAAATTACTAATTGAGGGAGACTGAATAGAAATGCATGCCACACTTTTCAGTTTTATTCCTAAAAATTTTCACATCATTATGGTCAAGTTTATGTCGTCTGATTGAATGAAGTCCTAATATACATTGATGTTCAAGGGGAATAAACACATTTACAAAGAACTGAATCTTCTGTCTCTTTGTCTCTGTGAAATCTAGAGCGGTTTTCTAAGATAAATCATCAAACATAAAAAAAAGTACTCGAAAATGTTTTACATTGTCAAACCAACACACACAAAAAACCTTCTAAATAAAACTTTGATAAAATTGAATTAAATTTAATAAAAGTATATCAATATTTGTCAGGTTCACACATACGCTACACTCTGTGCTCCTTCACAAGCCACCAAAGAAGAAAGACGGGGTCCATGGTTCAGGCGCTTATGAATAAAGTACAACTGTGAAATCAATAGATAGAATGAGACAAAAGACTTGGGAGAATAAAGCTCGAACTTTAAGGTGAAAGACTCTCCACCGTTTCGACAAGGACATTGGCTTTGGTTCCACTGGGTTCCAGTGACAGTAGCGGCTGGCATAAAGCATTATTAATGACCAAGGAAACTGGCCTTCAGGCGAGGCGTTAATTATATCACTGGAGAGCTGGAGGAAGAGAGCGGGAGGGGTGAGGCCACTCCCAGTTTGATGTGTGTGTGTGCGCGCGTGTACATTTTACATTGTTAAGCCATTACTGTCCTAATTTCTAAAGTGAGGCCCGGCTGATAGATTGCCAGAATCCGTCCCCAATATCAGTCTAGACCCTATCTGATTTCTGTAATTGTGTTTTTCTCATCTTATTCATGTCAGATATTCTCCTTTTTGTGCACATCAAAGAGAAAAAAAATAATCTAGTGAGTTAACTTTAAACAAATAAGCTCCACAGTTTGGGTTAGAAACCAATACACCGATGATTCTGTCCAGTGGGTGTGCCCTTGAGCTACCTGTCTCTCCTTCTTATCAAAATAATCCATTCATTTAATTTCACCTCACTTAATTTATCTAATGAATGTATGCTTTGATTCAACAATTCACATTTTTCCACTAATCCAAATGTGACAGAATTAACTGGAGAGATAATTTGGTTAGCTACAGGCTACTGTTTTTATCATTAGGCCCGTCTTAATCACTACCGTCCTTTCTGTACACTGGCACAGATTCGTAGTCTGGAGCTCAGTGTGCCATGAGCAGAGGGTGTGTTTTTGATGCCTGGCGCCTGCATGTGACAGCTCCATCGGCTGTGAGCGGTCCTCCACTCCTTGCCGTCTCATAGCATCTGTGGCGCTGCGCCTTAAAAGGCCAGGGGCCGATCACTGTGCATCCCTTCCAACGCAGCTCAAAGTCAGGCCTTCTTACAATCAAACTGTGGCTTTAAGTCTGGGGCTAAAAAGTGCATCGCTGTCCTAATGTGGTTAAACTGAACACCAGAAAGCATTGTTTTCTGATCTGTCCCTGCATTCATCATTTGGTGAGGCTGGACAGTGATGACATAAAAAAAGAGGCATTGAAAACCTTTTTTTTTTTTCCAAGTTAGAAAATATTATGTGTCACTAATTTTCAGATTATGATGTCTACACATGGAGTACTACTTACTACTTTAACTTTTTTTATTTGCTAAGATTCCTCACATCCTACAAAAGCACAGAAAGGGCAGTTTAGGTTTTTTTTTAGGTTTTAAGTTACCCCATACGCTCTCAGTTTTCAGCAGTGATCTTTGAAATGTTTGAAATGTTAAACATAATATTTAATAACCTTAACTCTGCTTTACCTTCTCCACAGTTTTCTCTTTGACTTGTCGCTTGCTCTTGGTTTTCATAGTACTGTCCTTTCAACAAAGTTCTCACACAAACATATGGGTTCTTTACAGAACAGTTTTATTTATACTGGAAACGAATTACAGACTGAACACTGTTTAGTAATCTGCTCTTAATCTTAAAATACAAGCATGTCTCACTTTCTAATATCAAAAGGAATTTATATATTTTTTTCACTTCATCCAATTGCTTGCTATGCTGATGATCCAAAAGAGATGTGAAAATTGTGATTGTAGGGTGATGAAATAAAATACTATAGTGATATGAATACTTTTTTAAAAAGTGCCTAAAATGACACCAGTTCAAATTGAGAAACACCTTTGCTTCTTTGGTCTTAGCTCTCTATAAACTTAGTTTCCATTCATTTTAATAAAACACAAAGTTGCAATTGTCAATGCCACATGAAAATGCGACAAGCTTTTTGTATCTACTTGTATAGATAATCTGATGTGCTGCTTCTCAACTGATGATGTGTTTTATAACTATTCTTTCAGCTTCTCAAACGTGATGCACTTTAATTTTAAAAAAATTAAGATGCTTCATTTTTATTAGCGTCCGGGTTACAAACACAATGCTGCTTTAAATAACTAACATTCTTCCTTTTCTTTCCTATAACCCAGTGTTCAGGGAGCCCTACACAGTCCGAGTGGCAGACCAGCATTCCATGCGGGGTAACATTGCCGTATTCAAGTGCCTCATCCCTTCAGCTGTTCAAGAGTACGTCAGCGTGGTGTCCTGGGAGAAAGACACCGTTTCCATCATCCCTGGTAGGACATTCAGGATACAGTTGTCATCAGTGATTCACCAAACACCGTTACGTTGCAGTTGGAAATTAGTTTGACAGGTTTTGTCAGCCAATCGCTAAAATACTGATGTCATGACTCGCTCGTTGTGTTTTATTTGCTTCAGGGAGAAATTAGATGAAGAAATTTAACAGAATGTTGGTTATTATCTTTTTACAGTGATAAATATGTTTTGTTTTTGCAATGCTTGTTTGGGTATAACATTTTTCACCATACAATTCCCATAGTTTAAAAGTTCTTTACATGGGTTGTCAAACTAAATTGTGGAGAAACTGCAGGTTTTTCTACCGGTCGGCATCAGTACTATTGCTTCACACTGCCGCTCATTCAGTAAAAGAATGTCACCTGACTTTTCCTCTGCATTCAAAAACGACAAATTCAGCTGTTTGGGAATATTTCTGGTCACGTAAAATACATGCAGACATGTTGTGGAAACATACCATCCCTTTAGTGCTCTTAATAAAAACATAAAGGAAACTCGACTTGTGCCCATGTGGGTGTGTGAATGTTGACTGAGAAAGCTTGAGACGGTACACAGTCGGATGAGTGATACATTTGTGTCACTGCTCGTGAAAAAATTGAGCAGCCATATCTTTGCTGCGTCTCGGAGCAGCTCTCTTTACTCCACATGATCCTTTCTTTAAATCATTCAACGGAGAAGCAATATCACTTTGAAACTGAGCTTGCAAGTATCTATTCTTTCAGTGTGCATTGACATTTGTGCATGTGAATGTGAATGTGTTCAGGTGTGCGTGGCATGGTGTTAACGTCTGCTCTATAGAGCAACGCCAAATTGCAGGCTGTCAGATGAGACTGTTCAGGTCAGATGATACGTTTTGCTCCTTCTGCCCCTTATCGCCCTCTCTGATACAGAGTGCTTACTTCGTCTCTGTACAGTGCATGCGCCTTTGTGCATAAAGGTGTGTTTGTGCTCCTCTTTTTGTACAATTCTATCCTTCACACAGCAGCACCCATTGATCCAACTCAACACTGGTGCGTATATGTATGTGTGTGGCCCGAGGGGGGTTTCCAGTCTGGATCGATAAAGCTTGTTGTTGGATTCCCCTCTCTCTTGTCACGGATCTCTCAGTGTGAGAGTGGTGAGACCAGGCAAGTCTGTTTGACTCATAGCTCAGTGTGTCTGCGTGTGTGCTTTGTTAGTAAAAGTCAGTGTATCACGTTTGTGTGCTAAGCGCTCAGTGGGAGTATGGTATTGATCATTTGGTAAAACATGCACACATAAACAAGTAAAAGCATGTTGGGATAGTCGCTTTCTCTCTCTCTCTCTCGCTCTTCCTCTTCCTCACTCACACACGCCCACACACCAAAGTGTAAATAAGTGATTTCCTGAAAAAGACCTTAACCCTAAAAGAATGAAATAAGGATGTACTGTTTTGCAAAGATAAATAAATAGATGCATATAGTCAAAATGAGCTGCTTCCATAGGGTGACTGTACTTAACCTTAGAGATAACGGGAAGTCATCTGGGGTTAGCTCCCAACACAACCCTTCTTGGACTCCAGTGATATAGCCAGGAGAAATACAGATAGTATCCATGACTTTAAGTCTGCTGGCTTTTTATTCCATTGTGTATTTTAACTGGCAATTTTTTGCTATCAGCTCAGGGATGTAGATGCCAAGATTTTATGCAATCTGTGGTGTCCATACCATATAGCCCATAAAAAGCAGTCGCCCATTTGGATGTTTTACCCTTTTTGTTGCTTTTGCAAATCAGTCATGCCCAACAAAATTTGGCTTCCTTAACAAAGAAAAAAAACTTACAAAAATCCTTTTCATGTTAAAGTAGAAACTGGTTTGTACAAAATGACAAAAATAAATACAGATATTTAACATAAAGTTTAATGATTGTTAAATGATTGCACAAATATTCCAAGCAGTAGTTAGATTATGCACCTTTTGCTAAAATCACATCTGAACTCTGCAATTTTTCTCCACTCTGCTTTGTAATACTTTTCAAGCTCTGTCAGGTAGCATGGAGTTTTCACTTTGACATTAAAAAAGTGTTTTCGTCTTTTTATTTCTTTTTTTTTTTTTTTTTGTCAAAAAGGCCAAATTTGATTCATCATAAATAATTTGTAAAAGAAATATAAGGGTAAAACATCCAAGGGAATGATTACTTTTTATAGGCGCTGGTAAAGGTTTTCTCCGGGGAGTTTTGCTGACAAAGTCACGACTTAACTTAAAGATGGTTTTTGCTAACTCTTCCGATTTTGATCTTTCAACCACATTTATCTTGATACCTGATCTGTTAACAACAGATGGAAAATCCCTTATTCATCCCAAATTCATTCCACTTCTCAGTAAGTGTTTGTTATCTAAACAAACAAACTTTTTTTTTTTTTTGCCAAATTGCAAAACACAGCTCTCTATAGCTCACACAATCAGCTATAAGAACATATTGCATTTCTGTTTCTTAACACAGGTTGGATCCACAGTCAATCAGCAACAATAAGGTGGATGCACGATTTTAACTAAGATTTGTTTATCTAACTAGGAGTAACACGAGATTCAGATTCAGAGCTTTTATTCCACTTAAAATAGGGCATGAGCAAGTAGTGCTATAATAATTGTAAATCTACCAAGCTGTTTACATAAATTTACACTTTATTTTTCTTTGTATCACCTGCAGTCACATTAATTCTTGATGTTTTTTGTGTTACAGTTAAAAAAAAAAAAAGGGAATTAAGTGTGATATATTCATATCAGGGCTCAAAGATCCACTAGAAATGATGATTTTGGGATCCTTAATGAAACCATGCTTTGCTATCCTGTCAAAAATGTTAATCTAAAGACATTGTGGAGCTTTATTTTTTCCTCCCAATTTTCTCAGTCACTCCTCCTCCTCTCTCCTCACAGCTGATGAATAGGTCCTATTGGTAAGACAGTGGTGCTCTTCTTTTCGACCATCTTCGGCTCAAAGGCTCTTCTCATCTCTTTCCCTCCATGGTACAGACTGGTGGCCTGTGTCGATGGCCCCACACAGAAACACTTACACAAACACTGACCCACACCGAGTTCCAATTAGAGGCGTTCGTGCATGCCTCCATCCATCCGTCCATTCATCCCCTTCATCCATCAGCTCCTGGTTGCATGCTCAACTTTCAGCCTTCACTTGAGCACTCGAGATGCTCTGGTGCTTTGCCATTTATTAGAGACAGAGCATGCTAGGTGTCGGCTTGACAAGATGACATATGTCACACAGACGGCTATGTTGGTCAATAAAACTGAGTATGAATGGGTTTTGATGAAGAGAGAGGAGGGTGTTTGCTGACAGCTGGCCTCACTGCGATTCGACCCTTCTTGGGTGTCGTGTCAGTATTTGACAGCCAAATCTGTTTGCCTTTGTGGCCTGCACATAGAGCAATGTTGGGCGGTACGGACAAATTTACAGACAGACAGGCTGATAGTCAAACAGAGGAGGGCCAAGTGTTTAGACTAGCTCTTGTGGTTTTTACTCAGCTGTCAAAACCGCCGCTCTCGCACCGCTTCTCCGTATAGCTGCGTCTCTCCGTTTAATTGATGGTTTGCTGGTGTCGCCGTCACTTATAATAAAATTAGCATTTGTTTTCTTGTCAGTTAGGCAACTGAAGGACTACAATCTGACAGATGTGTAATAAGGAACTTCATCTGCGTACGGGGGTGTGTGTGTGTATGAGACTGTGTGAATCTCCTCCTCCAGTTGGAGCTTAAAACAGTGTGAGTTTTATCCGGTCGCCATGGAAACCGGTGCAATCCGGCAGGCGGAATGAGGAAGGTGTGAGGATGCATCGCTGCTTGATTTTTATTAGTGCATCACCATCGCTCAGCTCCACCACAGTCATGCTCACACACATGCATACACACCGGCAAACAGAGGACAGTGATGCATATTTCTGTTCCTTCCTGGGATGGAAGACGGTCAACCTGTCCTCGCTGAAACTGTTAATTGCGTCCATCACGTCAACGCTCCAGTACATGCAGATTTGCATATAAGCAACTGAGGTTTTTGATATTGATTACCATATGTTTCAAAACACTGTCTGTGGTCACCTCCCTCACAAAGCTTCCAACATTTTATGACTAAAACACGGTATTACACACACTACAATTAGAGGAGATTGTTTTTTTTCTATCCGAAATAAAATTCTAACCTTTCCTGAGGACTGCCCTTCTAATTCCAATTTTGACTAATTTATTTATATATATAAAATATATATATTTTATTTTAAAAAAGGTTTAGTGTGCACAAAGTGGAAACAGTATGCTGTGTTGTCTTTGTTAGTTTGCAAGAGTATTTATGCATTAATTAGTCTGTTGTTGATGGTTTAGAGAACAAAAATCTTTGGAGTGAATGAATAAAAAATAAAAAAAAAAACAGAAGAAAAACATAGGTACTGATGTAGATATCTGCTCAAAGCCATTTCTAAGAAGAGAGCCATTATCCAGAAATGGAGATAACCTGAAATACTGACTATCAACACTCTACCTCCTTACCTTCAGAAATGCAGCATAAATTGAGTTAGAGGAACTCAAATGAACATTCAACTAATTGGCAGAAAAAAAGAAAAGGAACCCTTCCCCTAAAGAAGAAAGTGAAGAATAAAATGTGATGTTGTTCACTGATTGAAGCTGCCTCTTTGACACGCACTACATGCCTCTCTGAGTAAAGTGCAGTGTCGCCACAGCTGCTGCATCTCCTGCCCTAGTCTCCATTTTGTATCCTCTCTGTAGAGGCCTGCTAGCTCTCTCCATCCCTCCGTCTATCCACTCCTAACTTTCTTCCCCTCTAGTCCTTCCTTTTTAGAGGCACTTATTAGGAGATAGTGAAGTGACAATGCCTGGCCTGTTCCATCCACTCCATCAGCCCTCTAAGTGAACAAGAGATAGGCCCAAAAACCACAGAATAAGCAGAAAACAGGGGAACATAAAGTGGCACAAAAGCATGACATGCTAAATTATGCAGATGGCAAAGCGAGTACGGGGTGGAGAGACGATGGAATAAGTTAGGTAGGTAGATAAGGACGCATGAGAGGGTGTGGGGATGGATAAAGAGAGAGGTGTATGTTTTAGTTTTCTTGCTGTCCCCAGCACCCAAGGGAGAAGGAAGGAGAAGAGCAGGAGCTTTAAAGCCCCCAGTCATTAAAGATGCATCTGACAAGTTCCTCCATCTTTTCTCCTGTGTCTCTCTTTGTCCTTTTGTTATATCTGCCGTTAGTGTCTGACCATTAACCATTATACACATCTATGTGTGATTTCCTTTAGGAGCAGAGAAGTTTATACCTCACGTAAAAGGTAGGGGAAGAGGGCAGGCAGCAGGGTAACCGGGGAGGGGAAATGGGTGGTGTTTACTTATTGATGTGTGTTTATGGGCTGTGGTGTGTGCGTGTTTGTGTATGAGAACCTGGCTGTGATGTGTGTTAGGTTGGGTTATTTATTCAGCACTCGTGTTTGGATGTTTTACAGAGAGAACAGGTGCAGAGCGACTCTGAGCTTGCTCTGTTTGAACGGACTCTGTGTCTGTGGGCGTGCGCTGGTGTGTGTGTGTGTGTTTGGGGTGGGCTGGAGGGTGTAGGGGTGTGTGAGGGTGTTTGTCGGTGAGACAGACGGAAAGAAAGAGTCAGACACAGGGGCATTCACTGCTGTCCAGGCAATGATAGACCTGCAGTGTTTATCTGTGCAGAAAACCTGATTTGAAGATAGATAGATAGATAGATAGATAGATAGAAAGAACATGGACGTTCTGACTGAAATGGCGGGAGAGATGGAGGGAGATTGAAGGAGGATATGATGGAGGTAGGAAGTGAGAGAGGGCTGCGCACGAGGAGAATTTCAATGGCACTCCAATCATGCAGGCAGTCTCGTTAGCCCAGGGAACATTTGCATAGCGCCTCTGTGAATTCATTTGGCCTCACTCAGAAGAGAAGGCTCCCTTTCCTTTCTGCTTGTTAGTTATTCATTAACCACAAGGTGTGTGCAAGGCCGCTTGTGTGAGTTTGTCTGGGCTTTATGCACCCCCCTGCCCCCACAACCTCCCGCAGACCAACGTGCCTTTCGTTCTGTACTGTTGCCGTCCTCGCGTTTTGTGCCCGAGATCATTGCTAGCTGTGTTGTTGTTTGTTTGTTTTGTTTTGGGGGTTTTTCCAGTGTTTTCAACATCTCTTTTGACTCCGTGGACACATGCTTCACTGCTTCCTTCCATTACAGCGAAAGCAGACAGAGTCGCCTTCAGATATTTTGCCAAATCCAGAGCCGACGTCAGAGCCTTACTCATCTCCCGCCATGATCTCTTGCCAACACCCTCCTCCTGAAATCGTGCTGCTGCTCCTCAACTTTGTGCATCATGCTGCCTTCCCAAGGAACTAATTAGTGGAAAAATACACGATGTAAGTTCAGACAATTAGGTTTTTGCTGGAGGCCATTTTTAATGGGGAGCATGACTACCCCCCCACCCCACCACCACCACCACCACTTCTCCACCCCCAGAAAAAGAAGACATCAGTTAAGTTGGAGTAAGGTGGTGTGATTGTTTGTTTGGGTGTGAGGGTTTGAAGGTTGGGGTGGTGTCAGTGAGGAAGTTCAGCCAGTAAGTGGTGATGACACATATAATGAAGAATGCAGCGAACGTGTTATTCTAATTATCCCACTGACACCTCATACAATCTAATGTTGTTTGACAGTGCACAACAACCAGGGTGGAGAAGAGCTCTGATATGCACATTTGTATGTGTGTGTGAACTTTGCTGTGTGTGTGTGTGGTTTTGAAGCCAGGTTTTTACCTGATTGTGACAAAGTTGGTTACACACGGTGCTGTAAAAAAAGTTTTTCTTACTTTTTCTTGTTTCAAATAATGAAACGGCTTCTTTTTTAGAACTGCAGTGTTAGTAATGTGATGAATACCTTCCAAAAACATTCGACATTTGTCCCGTCAGTCCACAGAGTCTTGAGGATTATTATGTTGTGTTTAGTCAATTGTGTGATGGACTTTAGTAATCTGTAATTACTAAAGCACAGTGCAATTAGTGCTTTAAATGGGCCGGCATGCACCAATACCACTATCAACTCTATCAGCACTTTTAGATTTTACCTCTCAAAGTACTCTAAGATGTTGATGTTGTTTCCTACTTGCTTTACAAAGAAAATGCAACGTGATTCATTTTTATAAACACACATCTGTTTCATGCATATCTTGTCTGTGGATGCAAAGATAAAATTCTATCATTTTATTGTGTGGTTTCCAAACACAATGCACAACTATTAAATGTGATTTACAACCTCAAAATATTAGAAAATATAGAAATACCTGTCTGTTCAAAGGACAGACCAAACATGACTTTTTCTGTTCAGAGGCTATGTGCTTTTTAGATGCGAGTGTTGTTTGCATCCGAATTTGTATTTTGTGCAAAAATAAATTATGCACTATTGCATTCTTAAGTATTGAGTAAGTTGACCAACATCAACAATACATGAAAGGTATGTGTAAAAAAAAGCAATGAGAATAAGTATGAACCAAGCATTTTTACATGTATTTTCAGAGATGCAAGTGTTTATGCATATTTGTGTTTCAATAGTGCCGTGGGGGCAGGGTAGTATGAGAAATATCCTGTTCCAACATATCCCTGCTGGAGCTGACTTAATGACCCGTGACCTGAAGATGTACATGCAGAAGAAAGAAAGCGAGCGACAGAGTAGTTGAAGTGGGACATAAAGGAAGCAGGAAGAAGAAGAGGAGGAGTATATGGAGACAGAGAGCACTGGGGTGAAGGATCAGGCACAAAATGGATGAAAACTGTAGCAAATAAATGTGAAATGACATGGAGAGACATGCAAATGTTTCCTTTTGTTTATCTTTTTTTTTTACATAATTTATCTGTTCTCAGTTTTCTGTCTTTTTTGACATACTGCATCTTGTTTAATTTCTAATTATATCACTATTGTTATTAATATTATTATTCTATCCTGTTCTTTCAACTCAGGGAACCTTCTATATTCTGTTGTGCAGCTGTGAGTGTGCTTACGTCGAAATGTGTGTGTGTGTGTGAGCCTGAGCTCCCCTGTCAGCAATGGAATCTCTGTGCTTTATTAATAGCTAATCAATGAGCTCTCTGGGATGTATGTTATGGCCTGAGGACTCCCGCAAGACATATGCTGGCATCTAAGTGCTCACCCGTCAATAGTTCACTGGCGTTTAATGCATATTTTTAGACATACTCTCTTCTTCCCCTCTTTACAACATGGGAAAAACAACACAAACAAACATGATTTACTCCTCTAATACTGATCGAATTTTTTTGCACCGAATACTTCCAGCATTGTAAATGTAAAACTTTAGATTCTAGATGTGATCTTTTGTTCTTTACAAAGAAATACATTGCTGGGTTATGTGAAGTGGAGGTTTTAAAGGTGAATTCTCGCTGTTTCTTATCTTGCCAGGTATGCTGTCATCTTGTAAATGTGTTACCTGGGTCCTAATGTAAGGACATTAAAGAGACTATCTGGAACATTCAATCCTGGTAAAACGTTGAATTAATGGTGTTGCTTTGGTTGAAGTTCAATTTTCAACAATGCATGTGTATTGGCATCAAGGGTGACAAATTAATTGCTGAATTTTATGTGTTGTGACTGATCTGTTGTGTTTTGACATAAGGTGATCAGCTGAATGATCTGGATGCCCCCCATGTGCTCAGATGACTATTATCCAAGTTGATCCAAAACTAGGTCTTACCATCAGTTTCACTTTTAGCTTTAACCACTAGCATGCTGAGGTAAGTGAAGTGTTTGCATAGAGGGAGAGCAATGTTATTAGTGAGTCATAGTGCTGCAGCAGTGTCTTGTTTGTGTGGTGTAAACATAGTGTGTGAAAACGTCAGCGCTCACTCAAATGAATTTTGTTGACTTGTCTATGCCATTGATGACAGCCGCTGTTAATATTGAGGGCAGTGTGGCACTATGTAGCTCATGTTGTAAAAAAGAAGACAATAAGAAAAATTATATTACTTTTTCATTCCCAACCTTTTTAAGGGCCACACAGATCCCCTTTTCTCCTGCACTGCCTTGACTTTTGTCAGTTTCTCAGAGCGTACATCATCACATCCTGCTCCACCATGCCCATGTTTGCTACCGTTTGAAACTTGGCTCCGATTTCACAGGTTGAAACTGAACTTCGCTCTGGTGAATATAGTGTCTAACAATCATGTCAACATTGTAAATGCATTGAAAACATCATGACAGTGAGGCTTGACAACATTAGAAATGGAATAATATTTTTGTGTGCTTTAAGTGAGCATACTTTGACATTTAGGGAGTATAAATAAATTATATTTCAGCTAATTTAATTCCTAAACTGTGGAATTATTTTTGTCTCTGTCTGAAAAGACCACAATTAAAACCAATGATACAACATCCTGGAAACTTTTCACAGCCTGCTGTGTTTAGTTATTTTCTTTTGGAGATGAAAGACATCTGTTCTGCACTCTTGCTGGCATTGTCTCCAAGACGCTTTGGAGGGCTTGTAGTGGAGCATCTATAGTCATCTGTCCTACTAAAGAATCATAGAGAATGTAGCTTTCCCTTGATGGCGTCATGTTGAGTGTTTTTCTTTGTAGTCAATAGATCAAAGTCAGCTGTCGCGGCTTTTGCACCTCCTATTGGTAGAAACGCCTCTGATCTGCCACCAGATTACAGTTCAGTATTGATTGGTGGGGTAAACGACCATGTAGTGCTATTGATTTTTGCAAATTCTGAACATTTTGATAGTGTGAAGCACTACTTATTGGTGATGGTGTCAAACTGGACTTATTTTCTGCTTGATACTATATTTTAGTTGATTTAAACTCTGATTCATGATCTAAGTCCCTATCTTACTTTACCTTAGAGTTTATATGAGGTAGAAAAGATTTCTTACTGCATCCCACATGGAGTGCTATTGTGGTTAATATGGACTGCATTATCTGTCTCAACAGCAGGAAATGCATTTTACTTTCTGCGATAGTGTCAGTGTTGTCCATGGCCAACAAGTTTGTTTGCCTTAAGGCACAGCCTGAGGCAGGAGAGTGCCTGGTTTGTGGACTTAGAATCTGCCACTTTTTAAAGTTGTTTTGGTTCTCTTGGCTTCATCAGACTGAAATTTTAAGCTGAGTAATAGTTGGAGCTCCACTGAATTCAAACAAGTTTCTATTCAAATGGAGGAATGAAAGGCAGGAAGTTTGCAGTCACTTAAAATGACCAAAAATGTTAGATGTTGGATCTGTTGTAGCACAACACTTAAATCAAAAGTTTATGAGTTGACAGGAAACTAAATTAGGTGTTATTCTTTCTTTGAATTACCAACTAGACAAGAAGATCAAACACTTTCAAGTTCAGGTAATGTCTTACTATTTAAGCTGTTCAAATGTGTCACGTTATTTTGCATAAATATGTATTAAAACAGCATTTTACAAAAACAAGTCCTCTTAGATTAGTACGTATACATAAAATAAAAACTCTTAACCTTATGTTTGCTTTCGTCTATGATGTCTGCCATTTTGGACTTTATATAAATGTATCAGTTTGTCTTTGAAGCCTGGCAAAGGGTCACATGACCTTAATATTTGATCCATTCCTCTTCAAATGTATGCAGTGATGTGAGGTGAAGGTGATTGATAGTTCTGTTGTCTACAGCCTGTGAACTACTGTCTGTATCTCCCAGGATCCAGAAACCATTTAGAGCTTGACACGAGTCTTTTTGTAGTAGAGCTCCAATTTATTTTACAATGCTGAAATATACAGAGAAAGGGGTCTTTGATCAACCCACTTTGCTCGATCTTTGTTGATGATCCAGAATTCTGCTTTCCACTCTCACTCACACCTGCAGAGATCACCTGCTTTTCATTTAAAGGAAGTACAAGAGTTTATGGTCATTCTATGACGGTAGGAAGAAAAACAGGCCCACATCACCACAGATCATCCAGTGTGCTAGTCAATTTTTTTCATACTTTTCACATTTTTATTACTCTGAGATCAACAGAGCACATGGTACCAGGTAAAGCCACAGCATGTTTGGCAAACTATACATCTTAAGTTATCTAATGGTAGGCAAAAAAAACATCTTTTCTGCCATTTTGTCCAAATAATGTGTTTGCGAGCAAATCGTGTATCATGTTTGCTATAAAGAATTAGTGCTCTCTTGATGCCGCTCTTTGATGATGACCTCTAATAGTGATCAGTCGAGGTTGTTTTTTATTTTTTATTTTGTTTTACCTCTCATATGATCCTTCTTGATCGGTGCTGTACCAAGATAAACATGGGTCCCTGTTGATTTAAGCTATTTATACACTGTTCTAAATGTTTAGATGGGTAGTCTTTTTCTTGTAGAGGACTGCTTGAAGATAATTTCACATGTGCCTTGAGTGACATGTTCTCTTCTTGTAATGTGCTTAAGAGAAAGAAGCAGCCATATTATCTTTCAAAGAAACAGGAACTCGGATTACTAATTAACATTTCCTAAAACTCTAACACACTTGAGAAAAAAGCTAATATCTTTAATATGGATACCAGTAAATGAATAGGGTGCTTAATATGAGAAGACTCAAACTCCCCATTGACAAAAAAGTAAAAAGAAAAAAAAAGAAAAAGAAGTTACAGATATTTTTACAATAACAAAAAAAATCTTTCAGTGAAAGTCGTGAGTCCTCATCAACCTCAATACTAGTAATAAAAACTGGAATGCAAATTTCACATATTTTTGTAAACATACATGCAGCAGCCTCATGATAGTGTAAGTGCGTGTCTGTATTTGTATGGGCTCTTTTGTTAGAGAGAGACAGAAGCAGCAGCCAGTGTTTTTGCATTAAAGCAAAGCTGAGTAAGGCTCCCTGAAGAAAAACTATGAAGGGGGTTGAAAAGGGAGGGTAAAAAGGGAGAAAGGAAGTCATTTGAATCTCATATACATTTCAGTTTAACGTCATTCTAGCCTTTATGCATTCTTTTTTTGCAGCCGCCTGCACACACAAACACAGACACGGTAACCCCCTCGCCTAGCCGGTTCTCGTGGACAGAGCTCTTGTGTATGAGCACAGATTGACGGTTGAGTGTTTGCACTACAGCTCATTCATCCTTGTTGACTATATTTCTGCAGCCGAGTTGAAAATACATGGTGTGTCACATGCAGCCTCTCTACATAATGAAATCCATTATACTGGCTTCAATTGTTGCACGCTGTGGTACATTAGATATAACATTAGAAGCTGGAGCACACAAAGACAGAGAGGAAAACTCTACCTGTAGGCACTGAAATAAATTTATAGGGTCTACAAGCTGCCGAATTTTTTACATGTCCACAACAGCAAATTTCTAAGCTAATTTGTGATGTGTGTCCCTAACAATATATTACCATGTTAAAAATGCAAATACAAAGCAGAGTAAGAAGGTAACACTACAGTCATATTCAGTAAATTAGATTATTATTGAAAAGTGATATTATTTCAAGAACTCAATTCTCCAAGTAAGACACGTTACTATGTAGATTAATTACACACAGACTGATGTTTTCAAGCGCTTATTACTGGTAATTATAAGATTTTTGTTTTTTGCTTTTATCTAATAACACAGCATTTAAAATTGCATTATCCATCAGATTAATATTAAACATTTTTAATACATTGATGGAGGCTTATTAAGATTATGCCTAGTACCTGCTTAAAGGTTCATTTTTGAAAGGTACTTTTAATTTGACATTCATCCTTATAAATTACCCACATTGTTAATTGTCGAGATAAATAAATTGAAATGGACAACGTCTCGGTAAAACATGGAAGCATGATGTGGCCAAATTCTGCCAAAGCCTAAATCTGTGGTGTATATTGTTGTAGACTTGATTTTTAAACCAGATAAATACTGGTATAGATCACATTCCCATAAGAAGAGGAAAATGGTAAAACAGAGAATTAAAAAATATACACAGTGGATTTAGATCAAAGCAGCATGTGCAATAATAGGACATTTGCTTTTAAATGGTTACCTGATGCTTTGTCAGAAAGGTCTATCATGTGTCTCTCCTTTCTTTAGGTGTAACACAAGCAGGCAGACACGATCAGAGCTTTACGCCATTGCAGCCAGTACTCTATACTGTGCTTGTTTGCTGCATTTTGAGTGTAGTCATAAAAATGTGTTATTTTTAAAAAAATCCTTAATAAAATCTTTAATAAAATTCATTTAAGGTTGTATTTTGAATTTCCGCATTTTCAGATTAAGCATATGGACCAGTCTAATTTGACTAATTTGTATATACTGAATATATACACATTCTCTGTCATTCTTGTATTGATATCTGGGTTTTGCAAATGGAAATGTTTGCAGTGGCAACTCTTAATTCAGTTTATGCTGCTGTCTTAAGAGGGGAATTTAAAGAAGCCAGCATTTTATCCCAGACTTGTGCTTGAATGGTGCAGGTAATATGGACACACATAGGAAAGCAAAAACTTGCAAACAAATTGCATGGCCAGAAGAAGAAGAGCTGCTAAATTCAGTTTCAGTGAAGTGACAATTAAGGTTCAAATTACACATCAAAAGCAACCTGTTAAAACTTAACAGTTGACGGGTTACATTTTCTTTATCACTTCTTATCCTATTTGATGCTGTTGAAATTTACAAACAAAATAAATGACGTGGTAAAGTAAATCTAAGCAGTCCTCTTAAAGAATGATTGAGTTGTTTAAATTTTAATATATTAAAGTTGTCATTATGTAGTTTGAATCTTCTATTATGAAAATAGAAGCAAGGATGGCAGATTCTTTCAAAATGATTTGTGTCCTTTTCTGGACTTTCATTTTCACCCAAATAGAGAATATACATATCTTCTTCATGCACAATGTCTAATTTGAAGTTGAGCAAACATGGAGCACTACCTAGGGTATGTGCAGGGCTGTGGACAGTTTGAGGGGCAGGTAACAGTGGCATCAGATAACTGGCAGACACACTAGTACCGCTTCCTCTCCAGAAGTCAACAGCACGTCGCAGCTTTCCACTAATAGGGAGAGTGGTTTTGCATTTACGCAATGTGTTGCTGTGCAGCAGAGAGCCATTCTGGTTCTGTCAGTATGCGTTCATCTGGATGTGTTCCTTTACTGCCTGTATGCATAATTTTAGACTTTCAAATTGGCATTTGCATGTTTCTGCATATGTGCACGCATGCATTTGTGTGTACGTGTGTGTGTTCGTTTATGCATTCCTGCGCAAGCACTGGATGTTTATGCACTTGTATGTCCGATGTGTCAATGGTACGTAGCGAGAAAAAGAGAGATAGGGAGGTTGGAATAAGAAATGTAAGTGGAAAGGGAGATAACATAAAGAAAAAGAGCAGTTGCCAAGGAGGGAGTGATATTGAGAATGAAAGACAGCGGAATTCTCTCTGGGGAGATGCACATGGAGACCAAAGACACATTCTGCCACCATAAGCATGTTTAAATTTTGAACAGGCACTTAAGAGGGACAGCAAAGAGATGCATATTTCTCTTGAGCAGGGACTTGAGGGTAAAGCAGTGATTTTTCTGAGTATGAGGGACAAAGAGGTGTTTAGAATAAGGGAGTGAGGAGAGGAGAGTTAGAGTGCAGGAAAAGAGAGGAAAGAGATGGAGGTTTTCTTAATGGAGGTGTTTTTGCTTCACTAATTTTAGGACCCATTTAACTGAGTGTGCCTTTTTCTCTCTCCCGTGCCTCTGCCTCCCTTCCTCTCCTCTCCTTCCATCTTACCTCTCCTATCTTTTCCTACATTTCTAGTTAATTTAATGAAGGGTTGCCCGATTGCTTTTAGCATTAATATTCCAATACCAAGTGATGTAAATAATGAATGCAGCCTTCCCCTGTTCTCTCTCCCCACCCCTTCCCCTCTCTGAATGATGTTGAGCCCCATCTGTCGTCTCTGTGGTGGCACAGAGCAGTCCCCGAGGAAGAGAGAGGAAAGTGGGATAAGAGGGCAGAGGAAGGCAAAGAGAGCAAAAAAAGGGAGGGCGAAGGGTGAAGAAGGTGTGTCCAAATAGATGACATCAAAAGATCTGTAAATATCAGATAGCTCAATGTAATTATAATTTACTGTAAAATTTGGAATAGCATCTTTATATATTCTGTGTAGTGTCTACTACACAAGATGAGATGATACAGCAGATTTTCACATCACGACTGTATTTATCAAAATTTAACAGGCCATTTATCATTTACTATTGAGCTGCGAATTTATTAGTTTATTTGATTTAATGTCTCAAAATAGTTGAGTATTTAGTTGTCCCCCCTTAAGCTGAAGAATATTTTTTCTCTCCTCACACTGACAGTTTTTTTTAAGCTGGGGGAAAAGGAGCAGCTTTGAAAGCAAGAGATGCGTTTTTGAAGCATTACTTTAAATCTGACGTGCCTGAATCAGAAACACGTGAAACAGCCGTCCAACACTTGCCTCGCTCTAAAATCTGATAATAAACTATACTCATTACACTTCAGATAAAACTTCAGATAAAATTCCTCAGTTTAACTGGACATGTGTTTCTACTGGTTCACATCAACAGGGCAGTTCCACATCTGCTCACACCCACACACAGTCTTTTTATTGGTTTTATAAACTATTGATTTCTGGAACATTTCACTTATATTGGATTTTTTAAAACAACTGTCACAGCTGGACCTTTTCAGGTTTTCAATAATAATCTGATTATGGTCTTGAATGTACAAAATCCTATTTTACTTTACAGACTGCAACAGGAGGTGTGGACGGGTTTTGGTCAGGCAACGGGTGATCATAAGAAAGTTAGAGAACTGGTGTCTGGTTTAGAACACAGCACTCTTGCAAACTAGTAATGAGTGGAGCTAATTAATTTTGACTCTGCCAACAGATGGCTAAAGCCACATGGCAGCCGCTAAGGGAGGTGCTCCTCTTTCCCCTCTCTCTATCTTGTTTTGCCTGCATTAACAGTCTCTGTCCTTCTCTCCAGCAGAAGTCACTGTTAACCTCATTTTGGGAGCTTGTCTTAAGGTTTTCACCTGGAGTGATTGTATTACTGCATCCTCCACGCCTAATGCCAGCCCCTGGTAAAGACAAGCAAAAAGCCATAGAACAAGCTAATCTTCAGCATAATTGCACCTATGAACTGTCCTGTTTTTGAAAAGCAGCAAGGAGTGACGTTCATCTGCACCAACTCACAACAACAACATGCAAAGAGGTTTTTTTGGAAGGCATATCAGAAAAAACCTTTTCTGATGTAAATCATTAAGACTATGAATATATAGAATTTACTAAAGGTTTATTGAACCTTTAAATAGATAACAATGAGACTGGTCAACTGCTGTGAAGCATGGTGGAGGATCTGTGAAGATGTGGGCTTCTTTCTCTTCCAAAGGAAGCCTTGTTAGATTGTATTGAAATAAGAGAAAGTTTAAAAATAATAGTTTTCCTCTACCATATAAGTAAAAATATGTCGCCTAGTGATTTTCTGTAAGATTAAAGACAAAAACAATTTTTAATTTCTAAATCAATACAGAAAATCAACCTTTTTCAGTCTTTATTTCTGTATCTGTAAAAGTTTAATTTTTATTTTAAGGTGTTTCTACAAACTGGCAAATTTAAAGAATTTAAACCGTGAGTTTGTTTCTTATAAGTAGCAAGACAGGCATCCCTCAAAAGACAATAAAATAACTTAAATGGAGTTTGAAATTTGAAGAAAAAAAGTGTTTAAAAAAAATGTCTGAAAAATGGCATTTTCTCAATAAGCACGAGAAATTGTTGTTATTGGCTTTACAGTAATTTTGCATTTGAAACCAACCTCACCATCCCTTTGCATGTTTCTACTTATATTTTGATTACTTATATTTGGTGATTAGCAGTAAGTCTTTCAGTTTGGAAAGCCATCTTTCCATCATCCAAACCTGTGGCTCCCTCCACAGATTCTCTTTCAGACTGAAGTCAAGAATCTTGTTGGCCTGCTCAAATCTTAATGCTAATCAAAGTGGAATTAAAACACATTGGAAACTTTAAAACATTCTTTACACCCAGATTTTCCAGGGGTCTAAATAACTTCAGGTATAACTGTTGCCGGGATGTAGAGACTATTGTAAATTGTTTTTCAGCAATCAAAGTCCTGGAAGAAAATTTCAAAGATATGAATGTTTAAAAATACTTTTTCCTTGATGGACATTAGCATAAAAAAATACTGGGAGAGATTAGATTGCTCAAGTGTAGGTTTGTTGCAGCTTGCAGAAGAAAATGAACAAAGCCAACAAAAAAAAAGGACTGACGGAGAAATGGCAGAAAGAGGTTTCTGTATTAACGGCTACATTTGTCCACAGCTTCGCTCGCTCGTGTAAACGCCACTTCAACATCATATTGTTGCCCCACACATCACCACACACATACAGACACAGCCACAAGCCCACTTAAATCTGAGTCTCTTACAATGCCAGCATACACACACAGAAGCCACGCAACAACCACTCTGGTGTTTCTGCAACCAAAGCCATTTGTGAGGAGTTTCCCTGAGTACTTGAGTGGGGAAAACGCATTAAAGTTTAACCGGCGCAGGAACGAAAGGGAAAGCAAAAGGGAAGAAAGGAAGACGACGCCACTGTCGCACAAACCACTCTCCATTCAATAGCTACTCAATCTCAATTCTCTGCTTTTCATCTTCTTTGTTAAGTAGTGAAGTTAGAGAAGACGAGAAAGACTGATGAAGAGGAATTGGAGAGTGGATAATAATACATTAAAAAGAATATCGATTCAGCAATCATTATTCAGTGATAAGTCTGCCAGATAGTTTATGTAGCTTTCTATTGCTTATGTCACTCTATTCAATAGACTGAGCAACCGTGGATTATGTTTGTATGTTTCGTCTCAAAAGGAGACAACTGCTGACTGAGTAACACTAACCTGTGAAAAAACTTGAAAGTTACACCAATTTCTTCCATCTGTAAAAATGATTTCTCTCATACCAGAGAGTGAATGTTGCCACAGAAACAATAACAAAACTGATCAGAGGAACAAGGGGGAGAAAAAAAGTGATAGTGAGAGCCGGAGACAGATGGGGTAGCTGGCAAGCACGTGGCACACTTTGCATGGGTGTGTGTGTGCGTGTGTGTGTGTGTGTGTGTGTGTGTGTGTGTGTGTGTGTGTGTGTGTGTGTGTGTGTGTGTGTGTGTGTGTGTGTGTGTGTGTGTGTGCGTGTGTGTGTGTGTGTGTGCAACACACAATAGTGGTAATTATCTTAGCTGTGGAGAGCACACAGGGCTTGGCAGAATAGGGGCTGACAGTGGGGAGTGTTGTGAGGGGGGTTGAGGGAAAGGGGACAGGCAGTCAAACAGTAATATAATCATAGTTCTTTGTGTGAGTGAGAGCAGAGGGCAGTTCAGTGTCAGCTGTTATTGAGTGCTTATCCCCTAACGGCCCCCCTCTGCACACAAGCACAAATACACACAATGTATAGCCATGCCGATAAAATCCGGCCTGTACATACATGCAGGCTCAGCCACTTTCACATGTCAGTTCCTAGGAAATCCATCTGTCCCAGCTGGACAATGGGTCATTCTAGAGCAAACATCAGATTAATGCGACGTGCGGGAAAAGTTCCTGCTTGTGAAAGCTTTGATCGGCTGACACGAAGCCTCATCACTACTGAAACTGAAATATATATGTAAAAAATAAATATGGATAAAGGCATAAAAAGTGAAAATATTTTTAGAATTTTGATAAGTCTGGGTCACGCTATCCATTTTTTCATTTTAAAAGCATCCCTTCACTGGGATAAGAAAAAACACACTTTACCCCAAGAATGAGGGCTCAGTACTGACACTTAGACTAGGGTTGCATTTATGTTGTAAATAAAAACGTTAGACTTGACTTGAATTTGAGATTTGGAGTCAAGTCTGACTCCAAATCTCTTATATAATCAAAGGTTAAAGCTGCAATCAGTAACTTTTATAAAAACAAATATGTTTTTATCTGTTGGTTAAAATTGTCACTATGTCCTGACATAACAAAATGCAACTCCTCTACCTCCCTGTGGTCCTATGCTATCTGTTGTTGCTGTTATGTCAGAAATAATCAGAGTGAAGAGGAAGGTCGCTTGGTTACATGCTGCTCAAGATTGCCAGTTTGCTGCAGGGGCGCTAATGCCACAGAAACAATTTACCTTAACAGGAAAACTGTTTATTCGCCTTCATCGTTGGCCATACTTACTACCCTGCAGCTCTGCTGGGGAGAAGCAACTTTAACATAGCAGCGACCAAGGGGGAGGGTGTGAGCAGCCCCTACACAAGCATGATTGAGAGCTAAGACCCTCCTCCTGGCTCTGATTGGTTGTTTCTTACTGAGCGGTATATTTCTGCAGATGGCAGTAGGACCAAAGGGAGGAGAGTGTTCATTTGGCACAACAATGTGAAGGTCAAGATAACCTAGAATATTTATATTTGTCAAAACATGCACCACACTTAGTGTCAGATTTGTTAAAGAAGTGAACCAAATCTTTTAATAGTTGTCAGAATATTATTCTGTGGCACACAAAAAAAAACGTATTGTGTTCTAAAGGTGTGTATTCATGCCTTTGATTATGGAAAACACATTCTTTCTTCAACTATACTGTGTGCTCTTGCTTTGGAGAAGGCTTTGAAAATCATTTATCATTTTTATTTCACATCAAAATTAAGCAGTGGTTTTGACTAAGCCTTTAACATAAAATGCCTGTAAAATAAATGACAATTTATTGCTATTATGTAACCATATCAGAAAAAGTTCCACTACAGGCATAAATACCTTTACAAGGCGCTATATCACAGGTATAATGATATTACACAGCAGTGCTGGGATTACAAGTTGTTCAGGAAGACTGCATAATTAGGATTTGTTTGCACTTTGATTCTGTGAGTGTTCTTCAAAATGTGAGAGTTAAACAATCAGTCTGATAAAATGCTAAAAAACAGAGTAAAAACAAATGTGGAGGAAAACTAGTCACTCATCTGTGTTCATTTATGTTTGTTGTTTTAAGTACAAAGCAAGCCAAAAATGATAGTGTATGACCATGGGTCTTGAACATCAGATTTAGCGTTGTGTTGAACACTGAAAGTGGTGTGACGCCTGTTTAGGACTCATAAATAATTCCATGGTGTGGTCTTGATCCGTCAGCCCTTAGGAAATCCCTCAACAGATCATGGAAATGTACAGGCCGTATCTCAGCCCTGACCTTATATATTATTTACACACAAACACACTGAAGTTTTTGTAGACATCTGTCTTTCAACAGGGCCTTTCTCTATCACTTGACTGTGTTTTACTCTCTTTTTCTCGCCCTCCTCCAACTCTGTGGGGATCACCTTAGCTTCACATCTGCAAAGATAAATAAATGTTTTCCTTTGTCTCTTCATCAATAATGCAGACTTACTTTAAGTGCTACTGTGGGGGCTTACATTCTTTGTCTTTTTTTTGTTCGTTTGTTCTCCCATTCTTTTACTCCTCACCTCCATCCATCCAACTGGAAGAGGAGCAAGAGGAGAAAGGGGAAACTTACACAACCTATTTTCTCCAGTCATTCAAGACCTACCTGTTGCTTTGTCAGAGAAAATAATGAAAAACTATATCTAAGCAAAAAGAGATGTCAAAAAAGTATATAAAACACAAACAAGAAATTGTAAAGAAGACAATACTTGTACTAGATAATATTATAATATTCCATATTAGCTCTGGTTGTATGTTAAAGTAATTTTCCATCAGAATTAATGGGAAAATTAAAACATTTAGTCCAATGTGTTCAACTAATCTTGGGATCCCTTTGAACACAGTGAGATTTATTTCTGCAGCCATTCCTTTTCTTTTCCATAATTCCTGCTCTGTCTTTTGAAGAAGAGGGATTCTGTATTTCTCAATTGCCAGATCTATTACACTAAACAGTTAAAATTACCAAGATCGCATCTCGTGACTTGAAACAATACAAAAAGATAATTATCTGGTTGTTTTTTCTATGACAGCTGAATAGCCCATTGAAAGAAGGAGGAGGGCGTGCATAATCAATTTACTATATACAATAATCCTAATCCTATAATTATCCTACAGCTTTTCTTTCCACGGTGTAAATGTGTAGCCATACACAAATACAAGCGAGTATTTTGCATGAGATTTCTCTTCTGGTTTCCCCTTTGCTGACTGAGGTCCTGCTGCGATAGACTAGTTTTTCATGTACACAAATTTTCTCTGTCTCTTGTATATGTTGACAATGTTACTTTGTAAAACTGCACGACCTCACCACTTCCCTTTTCACTGCTACATTCAGTGCTACTGAATATCTCCAGGGCATTTCAATGCGTTTTTCAGACATCCCCGGAGCACAATTTCATGCATTTTATCCGTTCGGTATTGAAGCTTTCTCAAGTTGAGTTACGCAATGTTTACCACTCTTTGTAAGTGCACTTGCAACATGGCTGAAGATTGATTGTACTTTATTATATTTCCATAGAAATCTGGTAAGACTGAAGGTAAGATTCATAATTGGAAAAACTAAGTTAATTCTGCATTGATGAATCACTGATACAAAACACACTGCATAGAGTATTAAGAGTAAACAAACAGGAATAACATATTATCCTGCTGTGCTTGCATGTTTGAACCTAGAGTCAGGAAGATCATTGTTTTATATTCTGGATTGTACTGAGTGGTAATTATTACTGTAAATGAAATTACAGTTCTGAAAAAAAATTGGAAAATTAAAGTACAACATTTATGTAACAACTATTCTCTTCATGTTAACACAACTCAACATTTTTAATGTAAAAGCTCCAAAATTTTAAACTGTCTTTGTTAACCGTATTGCTTGTACAAAGCTTATGACTCACTTTTTACAATCGCTTCCATTAAAAACAAACAGAATCCTGTTGTCTATAATGTATCACTACCCAATATCACTGACCGATGTTTTACACATATGAAGTGTGAATTCATTTTACTGTTCGGTCTCTCATACATATTTTTTATATGTGTGTGTCACTGCAGTCTGAATATATCTGTAGAAGTGTGTCATCATTTGTTGAAGCAGGGTATCTATGTGTCATTGAGGTCCACAAGTTTCTTGGTAAGAAGCTGCTGTGGATTTGATGTGATGTGCAGTGTATGCTGTGTGTCACACCAAAACAGCTATGGTTGCATAAGGCCTCTGGGCAGTCATATTAGTGCATGTTTGTGTTGTTGCGTGGTTTATGTCTGTGTTTTCAGGCAGACTGCCTTGCATCACTGTCACTCACAAAAACAAAGAAAGACACTGATGCTATTTTACCCTGACACTTATCTGACTCCACTGTCCTTAAGTCTTACCCTGCTCCAGGCAGATGTACGAATTCATGTGTTTCTAACGTTTATATCGCATCAAACTGACAACCAAACTCTGACCTAAAGCTTCTTTAGCCGTCTTACTGTAGTTGACTGTTTCCCCCCTTTTCTTTTATTCAACAATCTTAATCTTATGAAATGAATTACTTGATTTTCCCCCCCCCCTGAAGTGTTGTGCTTTTCAACAAAGCTTTGGACAACAAATGCCTTCAAATTATGTTTAATTTATTGTATCTAAAATATAAAAAACAATCAATGTATCTGTTTACCTTGATGTAGTTTATTGATTTGGTACATTGATTTGGTTTATTGATTTTAGCACAAGTCATATCTGCAAAAGTAGGAGTAATTGGTAACATTTACAGAATCATTTTCTATACATGGATACTGTTTGCAGGTCCGTCCATCCATCCATCCATCCATCCATCCATCCATCCATCCATCCATCCATCCATCCATCCATCCATCCATGTGTACATTATATTTGGCTGCATCTCAAAAAACACGCTTCTTGAACTTCTCATAAGAAACTGTCGACGGATTTGCAACATGTTTGGACTGAAGAAAAGCTTCTCAATGCTGAACAGTCTCTTTGGGGCATTTGATAGCACGGCTACATTGTATCAGTGAAAATAAGCTTAAACTTTTTGGACAGCATCACTCCATGTGTTTTATTTGCCGAGCTCATGTCAACCTCACCTGGGTTTAGGCAGCACCTGCTAGCATCAACACCATGATTCTTTGTGACTAGCTTTGTGGGTAGACATGTCACCTGCTCTGCTCTTATCCCGTGCCTCCTGTATTTTTTCCGAGCCGTCTTTAAACGCATCACGAGTGTTTACGCTGTGACGTTGATTTTTGATTTTTCACCTGTGGGGGCAGCGAGGGAAGACATGTTCCAGCTTCCAGTCTGAGCCAGCAAACACCTAAAAACTGCACATTTTTTTCCCTTATCAAACCGAGTAAGTTGAGTAATACTGCAGATAATGTTAGCTAAACGAGGACTAGCTAATATATGCCGATATATTACGTTAAGCTGTTCAAGAATACTAACGTTAGTATTTTTAGGCCATGTTGCATCCCTTTGTTGTTAGTTCATGCTAAAAAATAAACCCAATCCTCTTTAATTTCTGTGCAGAAGTGCAGAAATCTTTATTGTCGCAATAGAAAGAGCAAAGTCAGGGAGGACACACTACAGGAGAGGGCAGGAACAGGGACGATGACGCAGGGTCTTCTCGGGTAAGTAGAGATTGAAAGATGTCTGTTAGGATAGCATTTGTACAAAACCAAAGTTTGCCAAGAATGATACGAAAAGAAAATACATTCAGCGTGAAGCAGTTGTTAGGTGAACATTGCTTGTGGATGTTAGAGGTCAGATGAAAATTGGCAGACTAGTTTTATATGACAAAACAAGGCAACAGTTGCTCAATCACTTCTGAACACTGTTGGACTCAAAGGTTTCCAGCATGAACGGACTATATCAGGTTCAGCTTCTGGTAACTAAGAGCAGTATGGTGAGGCTAATTTTCAGAGGTCAAACCAAAATTTAAAAATGGCAGGTTGGGAAAATGCAGACTGGTCTGATAAGTATTATTTTTAAGCTCCAATGTTCAAATGATAGGGTGAGAATAAACAACGTGATGGGATGGATCCCTCTGGTCTTGTATAAATGCTACAGGCTGCTGGTGGATAGGCTATTTATCCTTGGCACAGTTTGGGTCGCCGAATGTCAACTGAGCGTTTATACACAACAGCCTATTTTAGTATAGTTGCTAACCAACTATACTAAGAAGATGGGTATCAGAAGATGGGTACAGTATTGTACCCATCTTCTGATAGCTACTTCTGTCAAGATAAAGCTACATGGTTTCAGACTGGTTTCTTGAACATGACGATGAGCTTGTTGTACTCCAGTGGCCTCTGCAGACACTAGATCTCCAGAAGAACACCATTAGAGGAGCGGGTGGTTGTCATCTCAGCATGGGGCATGATTTATGAGGTATGGTCCTACACTTATTTTAGTCGCAACATGTGGCAAATAAAATAGGCAGAGGAATAATAATGGCACAAGAAGACTGCACTAAACTGAAAGGGTTTGCTCGCCAGCTCTCAAAGACCATGAAAGGCTCAAATGTCTACTTGAAGTAAGAAGACCTGTTGAGGTTTTTTTTCAGTGCTACTTGTGTTGTGAAAATATTGCTGCTTATTTTAAAATGCACTGAATTCACAGGGTTAGGTCGTGGAATACACACACACACACACACACACCAAAGCCTGCTTACAAGCAAAGTAAGCAGTCGTGCTCTGCCAGCACCTCTTGTAATCCCTCAGACAAATTACGACGTCTTCTCCTCCTCTATTCTCCTCCTCTGCCTCCCTCGCGCCGCTCTTTCCTTCCAGCTGCAATTGGATTTGGATAAAGATGGCTTTTCCTTTTCTTCTCTATTCTTCCCTGCTTTGGCTAAAAGGGGATTTGCTCTGGGGAGATTACACACACACAAACACGCCGATCTGTTCACGCATGCAGACCACAGTGCTGAGACACTGCATTTGAGGAAGAACATCTTCACGAACAAACATCCCACTCCTCACAACCCCCACTTTCTTGCACTAGAGTGAAGCTCTGTGTTGCCAGGGGTCAACTACCTCCTTTGCTTTTGCTGTCTTTCCCTTCTTTTCTTCTTCTTTGCCTCCCAGTTGGCTATCCTGCTTATTTTGCACATCATCCATTTTTTCCCTTTCACCCTCTCTGCACTTCTTTTTCTGCAACATCTATGCCACTTCTCCTCCTCCTTCATCTCATTACTGTCCTCGGTGCTCTTTTTCAGGAAGCCGAGTTGTCACAAAGTTGACCTCCTGCCATTCGGCTGTGAAAAAAAAATAGCTAAACTTGTGTAATGATCTGTCTACCTGTCTTCTGTATTAGTATCTATGATGAACGACACTCCATCTGAGTTGTATTAACAGAAAGCTCAGCCATTTTACATGGCACATTGTAGTAAGTGTAGTATTAGGCTATTAAGATGCTCTAAAAATGGAAATGCCCCCCAAGGGACTAATCTCTGTGTACGTGTTGTAGCAGAGGGGGTTGGTGGTGCTGTGAGGGAATATTAGAAGACTGGGAGTAGTAGAAGGTCTTTAACCCTGACCCCCAGACAAGGCAACAATCAATATTTTAGCAGTACACATATTCATACACACGAGTCTGTGTTTGCTGTGTACTGTGAGACAGTGAATCACTGTCAGTATATATGATGCATGGAGAGTGTTTTTCTGTACACTGAGGAAAAATGCATTGCCTATGAGTTGAAACAGGGGTTTAGACTTTTTCTGGCTCCTGTGTGTGTTTTATGCCAGTAATCATTGTTTCCATAGAGTGCCATTTTTGCATGATTGTGGCCAACGTTGAGGCATATTTTTCTAAGCAGCTATGTCATCACGTCTGCATGTGCACAGAAGGAGGACACATTTGTTTTGAGTTGTACAAACATTTCATAGGAGCCACAGTGTCTTTTCCATTTCTTGCCCTGCTCTGTCTCTCTCTGCCTCCCTGGGCCACCAGTAGTGGTAATGGGGAGGGACCTGTCAGCTCACTTAATGCAGCTAATGTTTGCCTGCGCCTCGGGACACGAGCACAGACACACACACAGTTCTGACACACAGACAACACACACACATACAGAGTGCCCTGCTCGCTCTCTCTCTCTGTCACCACTCTGTCACATTCCCTCTCTTCTTCCTCCATCCCGCCCTCCCAGCTTTCTCTTTCTCTTCGAGTTTCTGAAGCTTAGCATTTTTAAAATAAAATATTTCACAATGTTTTGGAACAGTTTAAATCTTCTGTTTGGCAGCATTTATTACAAATACCTTGTTTGTTCACGTTGAGTATTTGCCCTCTACATGGCCAGGTATTGTCAACAAGGAGAGTAAGTGAGGTGCTGTGGTGGCGCAGGGGCAAAGCACGACCCGCATATTGAGGCCTTAGTCCTCGTGACGGTGGTTGCAGGTTCGATTCCCAGCTTGGCGAGATTTGCCGCATGTCTTCCCCCTTTCTCATTACCCTGTTTCCTGTCGAACTACTTTCAAATAAAGGCCATGAGAGCCAACAAAACCTTTAAAAAAACAAAGAGAGTAAGTAGTATAAGACAATAATTATATGACAATAGTTTGTACTTCTTTTTATGTCAATGAATTCAAAAATATTCCCAAAAAGGTGTTATTTTCTTCAAAAATACTAAAGATGATATAAAGATGATATCGTCCCTCCAGCATGTTCTGTGTCTGGCCTTGGGTCTCCCTCCAATGATGTATACCCAGAAAACCCCCAAGTAAGACGCATCAGTAACTTCAATGAATGACGGGCAAGACTGATCAGCAAACTTTGGACTGAGTAGGAAGTCTGGTGGACCTGTTTGAAGATGTAGAATGCTCTACTCCAGAGTTTGGTTTTGTGGGCGATCTTTAAGAATTGGTGAGCACCTGATAGTCAAACCCTTCTTCCCCTGGAGCTTGGTTGAGTTCTGGATCTTCTTTTATACTTACTTCTGTTGAGCTGAGCTCTAGGTTTCGGTCTGGAGAATGGGATGGCCACTATTTGTGTTGGTTTGGGCCATAAGTGAAAGGTCATACAGTGTGTGTAGAAAGTTTCACTTCATTTTTCACATGTTATGTTTCAGCCTTATTCCAAATTGGTTTAATTATTTCCTCAACATTCTACACACGAGTACCTTATCAAAACAAGGTGAAAAAAGTTTTGCTTTTTGCATATTAAGAAAAAAAGATTTGTATAAGAACTTACAGCCTTTGCGTAATACTTTGTTGAGCCACATTTGGCAGCCATTACAGCCTCAAGTCTTTTTGAGTATGATGCCAAGTTTGGACTCTGGCTTGGCCCCTCCATGACATTCACAGGGTGATTCTGAAGCTTCTCCTTTGCAATCTTGGTCATGTGCTTTGGGTCGTTGTCCTGCTGAAAAATGATCTCTCAGTTTGAGGTCAAGATGCTTTGGAGCAAGTTTTTTTCCAGGATGTCTCTGTCTGTTGCTGCATTTATCTTTACCTCTTTACCTCGCAATAGCATGATGATCCAGAGATGCTTGTCATTCTGGAAGGTTCTCCTCCTTCCACAGAGGAACGCTGGCACTCTGACAGATTCATCATTGGGTTCTTGGTCACCTCCCTGACTATGGCGCTTCACCCCAATTCATGCTGTTTTCATGGCTTGCCAGTTCTGGAAAGAGTGTTGCTGGTTCCAAAATTCTTCCATTTATGAACGATGAAGCCCATTGAGGTCATTGGGACCTTCATATTATCAATCATTTTTCTGTGTCTTTCCGAAGAACTTCTAGACGATCCTTTTCTTGGAAATCTACAGACAATTCCTTTGATTTTTTGCTTGGTGTTTAACCTCTGACCAGCACTGTGGAACCTTATATAGATAGGTGTGTGTCTTTTCAAATCAAGTCCAATCAACTCAATTTACCACAGTTGGACTCCATTTTAAGCTGCAGAAACATCTTAAGGATGCTCAATATGATTGTATGTTGTTCTTAAATTTTCTCCCCCTAGATGAGGTTTTGCTTTTTATAAGTCAACTACATAAGAAGTGGTTGGTGCAGAAGACAGCAGCTCTGCCAAGCAGGAAAGCTTAACAGCAACAAATGGCTTTTAGAGATACACATTTTTTTTCTATTTTGCCACTATTCCCCCCACCCTGGTTGCTGCCTCACTCCATCCACTCCTCCCTGTGCTCCGTCGCTCTGATGAATATCAGCCAACCAAATCAGAGATGCAGAGGAATCTTTCTGGCTCTCCCTTATTCTTTGCTGCTTTCACTGTACATAGTTTGCTGCCACATCTTTCTCTGTCTCTACTTAAAATCCTAATTCACTGTCTCTTCTTCTTTCTTTGCAAATGTGGACATCACTCTATCTCATTACGGTGATTTGAGGTTCGGCTTCAGTTGCTGGCCCATTTACAGATAAGTAGCGGTGGCAGCAGCAAACGTTGCCTGTTTGTATGCTGCAGATTCCCTCAAAAAATGGCCTCCTCTCTGCATCCAGCTTTACAAACTCGGATATTAAATTAGTCAATGTTTGTGGAGCTTTTTTTCTTTAAATGCAAAATCCTGGGTTTGAGCAACACAACAGAGATCGTGCCACACACACATGCATGTTGAGTGACCTTGGCAGATGCTGCCTCTTGCCAAATTATGCAGTGCCAGCCCTTGATGAGACCTCCCTCTTCAACAAACTGATGTTACAAGACTGCAGATAGACTGGAAAGAGGAAGGAATTTTACATAAAACTAGTAAGATATCAGACATATGAACATGTTACTGGAAATTGATTTCATATATCATTCTGCTGTGTTGCAGATTGCATTTTTCATATGTATACACGGTTGGAAAGTTCATTAAGAGGTGTGTATGATGAGACACTAATCCAAAACATCCATATGATAAAAAGATCAAAAACACAAACAGTAGACTGAGGAGTCACCATGGCATTTAGATGCCATGGTTTTGCACAATCAGGTTGATTGTGCAAAACCTGACTGCATGTTCATCTCTTTTTAACATTACACCTGATGTCCTACCTCATAAAATGATCATGGTTTAAACATATGGCACACTTAAATGTTGAACAAATACTTGCAGTCCTTGCTAAAATGTTTTTTTGTTGTTTTTTTTTCAGTCATTTCAGACTAACATGTGCTACAAGAGTTAGGGTGAAATGTATAATTATTTTCTTTTACCAAAGGGTTTTTTGTCTTGCTGGATGTTGTTAATATTTTGGATCATGACCGAATATGTGAGGTAATGAAAGAATAGGTTGATGACAAGAAGGCCTTTCAACATCAAAGATTTGGAGTCATCACCCAATATAACTTAAAAGTTGTAACACATGTAAGATGGTGCAAAAAGCTGTTTTGCATTGAGAAGGATCTAAATAATCTTCAACATGGCATTTTGCATTATTTTTTTTATCTTGAGAGGCCTGTCTCATTTCCTTTCAGAAACAAACTTCCTGTTTGAATGTAAATAATCTTAAATAAGAATCTGTCAGGGCTTGCAATTATTTTTACCTGAAGGTGACATTTTGTTGAGATACTGCTGCATACTTGACATACAGCAATTTACAAAAAGATTCATTTCCTTTCAACATTTTGTCATGTTTCAACCTCAAACTACATAATATGTTATTGCAATTTAATGGAAAAGACTAACAAAATGCAGTAAATATCAATGACATGGAAAGAGAAGGATAAATAGTTTCATACAAATGACAATCATTTGGCATGCATGTGTATACAGCCAATACTGTGTAGAACCACCTTTCACTCCAATCACAGTTTGCAAGTCTTTTGGTATTTACACATTCCAGCTTCACGCATGTAAACATTAAAATCTTTAGAAAAATAGCTCAACCTCATAAGGACTGGATGAAGACCCATTTTTAAGATTTTGAACATAATACAGTTTTTCTTCCGATATTACCCAATATTTAGCTCAATTCATCTTTTCCGCAATTATGACAAGCTTTGATTTCACTGTTAAAGGAAAACACCCCCAATAGCATGCCACCACTATGTTTTACTTTAAATATTGAGTAGAGTACAATTTTTCACACACATCATTTTGCATAAAGAGAAACTTTTCAGATTTGGTCTAAATGTTTCTCCATGTCCAGCATAGCTTGTCGCAGACTGCAAAGGAGTTTATGACAGATTCTCCCAGCTGAACTGTAGGTCTCTTGGCTGCTTCTCTAATCGACACTCTCCTATCCAGGGCAAATCAAAGTTTTGCTTTCACTGGGATTTAGGTCTTGGTGATCCAATTTAAAGGTTATGGTTTGGCTCTTCTAACTGACCTCTCTTTTTGCATAAATGTAAACCTCGAAATGTCAGAAGCAGAACCACAGCAATTTCTTTGCAGACATTACCCATCTAACGGTGACAACCACCCATTATTAAGAACATTAGCACATTTTGGTTCAGCAAGAGTTCTTCATACATTTTACCTACGTATTAAAATGTGCTTTATGAAAGCTTTGACATGTTCTTATTGGTTGCCTGAAGAGATATCAGCTAAGTTAGGTTAATTTAAAAGCTGACTATGGAAACAAAAAGAAGAAGACAACAACACGAAGGGTTGAACATGAAAAGTAGCAATAATCAGCGGGTTGAGTACTCTAATCTTGCATGTTTGATACTCAGTGGCAGATTTAGTTTGTAGTATATTTGTATTCCACATAATGTTGCCTATCTCCAAGAATAACACATCACTACACGAGGAGACCATGTCTACAAACCGCAAAACACGCTTGATTTGCCATCATGGTGTGTGTGTGTGTATGTGGAAGCATGTCCTGCCTGTCTGCATAGAGGTGTATTTGCACTAGGGACTGTGTGCTTGACTGCTTGTGTAACTCTACATAATTCTTGAGAGCGATATGTTTGTGTGATGGGCAGGCAAAAAGAGATCTGAGGGAAAGAAATCTTAAAAACTTGAGTGTGTGACGGACCTGTAGCTAGAGGATCTGTGTCCCCCTCATCCTCTTTAACTATTACATTTTTAGATTCATCATTTCCTGTTTGCCCTTTGTTTATCTCCTTTGTATTCTTTATCTATGTTTGTCTTGATTTATCCTCTTTCCTGCTCATTCTCTTGCTCCTGCATTTTTTTTTTTAAGTTCACCCTCCCCCCTGCTCGGGCAGTGACATTGGGCTAAAGTGGGACAGAGTGTAGGAGGGCAGTGAGGCAGAAGAGACGGAAAGACACTCGTGCAGAGATAGCTGCTTGTTCTGCTGTGATGACCCTCCTCCTTTCCTTTTCCAAGAATGTACCTCAGGCACTCCAGGCCCCTCAGGCCTCCCCACAACGTCTGGGGGACCCACTTTTAAGAATGTCACCACTCCTCCGTTCCAATCTGCAACATCTGTCTCTGCAGCTTATTTGCTTCCAGTCACCCCTCATTTCCTTCTCGTGTGCAGGCTCCTCCTCCTCATCCTCTTTTGGGTCTGTGTCGCCAAGATGCCCAGCAACAGTGTAGAGGGGACATCATGAAAGTGGCCCGGCAAACAAGCGGAGCCTCCGTAGGAATGCGATGGAAAGCGCAAATCCTCCCCCCGATTCTCCTTCCCCCTCATATGTCTTGCTGTGTAAGGTGCACTCATTCGTGCACAGGCTTTGCTCCCCAGTGACCCTGCTGCTCTCTGAGATTCAGAATATGTCACAGGGGTGGTGCTTACATCCTGAGGGACTGTAGTACTCCCACCGAGGAGAACATGGCTTTACAAAGGGCAAGGCTTTATTGATTTGTGTGAGAGTTTATCACATGTGTCAGCACACTCTCCTTCTCATGTACACACAGGCATGTACACAACAAATCAAAGTGGAGTCAAGTTCCAGAGCTCACAGAACGGGTTTTAAGTGCCACTTTTGAATAACATCCACAATTCATCTTCTGCTTGCTTTTTCATGCTAGTTCCTTTTTGATAGATGACAATGAAACTAAGCAGATCTACGTGTAAATTTTGAGTTTTCATTGTGTTGGTTTTGTGTTTTGCCACAACGGAAGTAAAACATTCTAGCAAAGTTTAATTAGCTCGTGCATCATGGTCTTAGAGATGCCCTACTAGCCTTCTCATGACTGTCGAGCATGTCTGTGTCTATTATTGACAGGAATAAATATTTAAAAACACACAAGTTGACAGATCAGAAGTCTGTGTTTATTTGCTATTGCTAGCGACCAAAATGAAGTAAATGTACACTTAGCTGAATACATTTTGTGTAGATACACAGAGAGCTAATCAAAATGACATGATGTGTCATTTTATGTTGTAGTGCACCTTTTAACTCCACTTGTCAGGCAAGCAAGCTCTGCCATCTTGCAGCTTGCATATTTATGGCTTTTCTAACAAAGGTTGATTCAGTGCATGCGAGTCATTAACCAACATCTTGTTCAGACCAAGGAGCACAGCAGATTGGTTGTTGAGTAATTGCTAGCAAAAATAAGTCAAACCATATCCCATGTATTGAACACATAATAGTTTAATCCATCTTTTGAAAATGGAAAGAATATGGGACAACTGCAAACCAAGACACCCTAACTGACAGACCAATCAGAGAAGGTAACACGAGGTTCATGTGGATGCAGGGGTCCATGGCTTATGTGGGAGAATCTGTTGTGCTGATGGAGGTCACAGCTAATTCACCACAGAGAAAAATTGTGGTGGCTGTCTCATGCTGTGGGAATTCTTTTCTTCAGCAGAGACAGATCGGAAGATGGCTGGGGCCAAATACAAAGAAAACTGGAATACACCCTGTCAGGGTGGAAATGATTTGAGACTGAGGTGGAAGTTCATTGTCACGTCAATGACCGAAAACCTACAGCCAGAGCTTGGAATGGTTTAGTGGGGCAAACCTGGTAGATAAATAAATATCTTAAAAAGATGTGCAGCTGAGTGAAATCTGGTTTCATTACAGGATTTAATACAAACGAACACATTTGTAAAACATTATCAGTTTTCTTTCACTTCACAAATGGGCACTCTTTTATTTTGACCTCTCCTATAAAAAGACAATAAATTAAATGCAAATTTTAGCTGACGTGATGTGAATTTTGGAAGCGTTACATTTAACTAGTCTGACTTTAGCCTGTGTGACATTATGGAAAGGTAGCAATTTTTGGAAACTGCAGTGTATAACAATTGTCATTTTATGTTATTTCACCTCCTTTTTAACTATTTTTTTCTTTTTACAACATACATCACTGCCTCTTGTGTGTGTGTGTGTGTGTGTGTATGTATATATACATATATACAGTATGGCGATTCTGATTAAGGTTGTTTTAGTTCTTTAGAGGCCTTCCCTAGAGCAAGGGTGGTGGACTGAGACAAACATCTTTTCATTTGGAAGAGTGCATATTTGCGCTTTATTTGTTTTGCTTCTTGCTCTTCTTTTTCAAGCCCTCCACACTGAGACATGAGTTGAAGGGTGTGTGGGTCTGTGGGGTGTCACCTTCTAATAACCAATATAGAAACGGATCCAGAGTTGCAGCATCAGAAAATGAGAGAAATTGAGAAACCAAGGAATCAGATACTCAGAGTAAAAGACAAAGGAAGAGGAGACTTGGTGGTGTTGGGGAGGGCAGCAGCTGGAACTGACAGTGAAGTATGTTTTTTGGGTTTTTTTTGTTTCTTTTAAATGGGTCCATTGGCCCTCACCATGGCCATCCTCAGATCACTGATTCGAACTAACCGTGGAAAACAGACGTAACCGAGCTGGCAGATGAAAAGGTCAAGGGTTGGGAGTTGAAAACTGTAACACTTGTTTAAAGATAAGAATGTAGTAGGAGTCTGTCGGCCTTTTCTTTAGAAATCATTCTGCCTCAATTCCAGACTCATGGAAGGAGATGGAAAGAATAAGTCAATAAAATTCACACATTTCCTCTTTATTAACCTTCTTTTATTATTTTGACTTAACCTCTTACTGGTCCTTTCGCAAGGTTCTGGTCTCTGATTGAGTTAAAGAAAGCGCCGGTAATACGCCATCCTTGTGGCTCTTTCTGTATCGGGTTCGTTCTCAGAAGCACTTCACTATTTCTAGCTGCTTTGAATGTGAATAGAGAGGAAATAGAGACAAGCATCATTCATTTCATATGAGAGCGAAACCAGGGAAGAGGGTGGTGGTGGGGGGGCTCAAACTGGGAGAGCGCCTATTGTCACTAGGTGTAGATTTCCCTTTGTCAAACACATGCCAATTCTTCAGACCCAACAGAGGAGAGGAGAATAGGAAAATGATAGCAGCAGAGAAAAAAAGATGAAGGGGGGCTGGGAGGGTGACAGAGGAAGAGAGGGAGAGAGAAAGAAGGGTAGCCGTATTGATTTGACACTCAGGGAATCACGCCACAGCTCTGTTCATTTTCATTCATCTGCCCTTGTAATGGGTGTGTTAATATGGCAGGTAGGGGCAGAGGGCAGCAGGGGGATTTAGGAGGATGGGGACATTTTATTACAATCCAATCTTTATCCTCTACAGATGCATGCATGCAGTTCTCCACAATTATTTTGCACTCACTTCATGCTTAATACACAGATAAATACTATTTCCCTCATCAATACAAACGTGTCAATTGAAAATGACAGCTAATTTAATTTCATTTAATGGAACTTAAAAATACACAGTCAAACAATATTGGGCATATCTAATGAAGAGCTCTCTTTCGTTAGATGCTGGAAATTAAGTAGCAGCACCTGTCTCTTTCCAAGAAAGCAGTGTAACCCCTTTCAGATTAATGTGCAACCAAAATCTCCTAAACATGGATGATTTTGTAGTCATACCAGTTAAGTTGATCTGGTGAGATCACAACCTTTGAACGCCTTCAGAGAATGTAGCTGAAATGGTGGAACCACCAAAGAGGGATGGTCTGTAACTTGCACCATTAATTTGAGCATAAGACGGTTTTTCCCATAACTGAGCTTTGTGCCTCAGTCTTCATGCTGAATGTCCCAATGCATCCAGTGCATTGAAATGAAGAAAATATTGTCTACCATTTTCAACTTATTATCCAAATTAGTTTTCATCATTTGCTGTTGCCGATGCTTCACGTGAGATCATCAGCTCAGTTATTTCTAAGCTACAGACACAACAACCCAAAGCGTTTGTGGAAATATCTGGTAATTTCTTTCTTTGTCTAAATTTTCATGCGACAAGACGCAAGAAAGGGCAGATAATGGATCAAATGGACGTTCTGAAGTGGCTTTAAAGTCTTTGGTCAACAATGTTTGTACAGGAAAAAAGGTCTTGTTATAAGTTAAATAATCTGCAAATGGAATAAATGCTAAGGAATTATTGACCTAAAAAAGCTCTTATATCTTGCTGAAAAGTTACTTGTAAGTTAATTTTGTCCTTTGTGTACTAACATATTTGCACTAAATACTATGCAAAAATATTTGGTGAGATTTTGTGTTTTTGCAGTTCACAGTCGTCATGTATTGTAATCAGTGTATGGCAAATATCAGTAATCAGTGTCCATTGTAATCAGCTATTGTCCCAGCTGATGGGTGGTGGCATTTCTCCCCACTTCCAAAAAGTCTACATAACCTTCTCTTTAAAAACATGAGATTTTGACTGTAGGAGCTGTCGGCGTAAAGTCACCGGTTGTCAAAATGTAGTTGAAATTTTGGCTTGACTTTCAACATCTTTGTCTAGACTAGATGGGAACGGACAAATGGGTAAAGGGAATTCAAAATGTCAGCGAATTTTCTGGGCTAAATGAAGACAAGCACTGACTGATGTGCAATAATATGTAATCGGTGTCTGCTGTAATGCATAACACAAGGAGGTAGTTCAGACACAGTATTAGGAGCTCAAATGAAATAGCTTTTAGTAAGCTTTCCCAGCGCATCTTTCAAATCAACCATAATAGGCCCTTGGTAATTATGAAATGAATTAGCTATGGAAAGGAATGAAATCCTACCAGGAAGTAGAGGTGCAGGGATCTTGTCTGACTGTATTTCAAAGCCTCTTCCTTATTCACTGCTTTACAGCTGAAGAATAGCTGCTTGGAAAAGAAATATATTTTTGCAGGCAAATCTCAACACATGTGCCATTAAAGTGGGATGCCAGCCATGTTTAAATTGCTCACATTGCTTGATTCTCTTAATGCCTCTCTTGTCAGAGTTTGTAATATAAGTAAAGTATATGACTTTTTAAACATTTCTTGTTTTAGAAACATAAAAATCTAAAGGAGTCACTTTTGGAAGGTACTATCTTCCCCTACCAGGACTAAAAGTACTCATAAATTAAACCACATAAGAATATATTCTATTACTCCCAGACAATCCACCCTACTTCTGCAATATTCTTCAGAAAATGATATTTCAACAGAGTGCAGAGACATTGAATATTGAGATTTTTAAACAACAGCTCTTAATTTGTGATTCAGCATCAGAGCTCTTCATATATTTTAAATATCATTATGTAATGAGTTGATATTGCCTTTGCAGTTGTTTTTGTTGTTGTTGATGATTTTTAAGTAGAATAATTATCGTTCATGTACTAAGTGCAGATAATGTTCTGTAGATTTTTGTAAACTGTAGGCACACATTTTTTTAACAGACATTTGAAAACGGTTTTAAAATATAGTTGCAGCAGTAATTTTAACTTGATCTTATCCCTGCTACCACATCTAAAGACATGTAAGTTTTGGTATTTTTAAAATAAATATGTTTCAGTTGAAGTAATAAGCAGCAAACCTGAAAATGCAACACCAAGACATTTTCTACCAACAATAAATGTATCTTTAGTGATGAGCTCTAAACCAGGTTATGCTTTATGTCAGATTCAACTGAAGTTGGGCTCCAAACCAATGCTATTACTGAACTTCCAGTCAGAAGAAACATGCTGCCTCAATTAAAATATCACTTTAAACCTATATTAATTATAATGGTATTTCCATTTATGCATCAAATTCCTAAGCTTGATCCGATTTTTATGACAATGTAAAAGTGCATAAAATACACAGGGGTGTTTGATGTTTCTAAAAATGTAATAAATAAGGAAAACAATATGATTTTTTAGTATTTGACCTTTTTAGCACCAATCAAGCAACATCTACAAACAAGAAAAATTGCTATTTCCAATGGTCAGTGTTGGGCATCTGAATTGGTGCATTTCAAGCCAAACTTTCTACTACACTCATTTTATTGGTTTGATGCAAGCCTGCTCCTACTTATTACCATTAAATTGCTGTAAGCTATATATACTTGTTCTAGTCCTGGAGTTATGCTACACGGTATTCTTTGCCTCTCAGTGTTAAATATTTTCCTGACATCTTTTATTAAAAACAAGTATGCACCAACGATCCACTTCATCTGCTAACACAGTTTTAATGATTCGCTAACAGCATAAATGTCAATACAGGCATGCATCTTTGATAAGGATCGCCAAGATATTTAATCATTTACATTCTATGTCTGGTAGGGAGCTTAATTGGTAAAATTATATCTGTAATGAAAAATGTGGAAATGGGAAAAGAGAAAAAAAAACAAAAAACAGGACAAATCAGGCGAATAAATAAGGGATGTGTAGGTGTACTCCACTGTCTTCCCATTGCTGTGTCATCTCTGTAGAGAAAATGCTCGGCTCACAGTTTGTTAGGTGCACACTCTAAATGTGGATTGTGAAATAGTTGGAGTACAAGCATGTAGCTTGTAAGATGCATTGTGTGTGTTTGAGTCAGTGCGCATTTCTGAGAAGTCCATTTGTGCGACTGCTGGCCTGCACTGTGCACAGCACCCGTGGTCACTTCGGCGCTGAACTATGGAGGGCAATCTTTGACAGTAGCACCAGTGCCAAACTCCAGGACGTGTTTTAGAAGTCAAGAGTGCAAAACAAAGTGGCACTATGCAACGAGTGATGCGGCAAGCCCCTCTGTGGCCTAAGGTCTCGGCATGCGAATCAGTAACAGATCCATTCAGCAGTTCCTCTCCTCTGATTTACATTGCCTTCATTTAAATGGCTGATTCCTCTCTTCTTCTTCTTTTTTTTTTTTTTTTTACCTCTAATGAAGGTTACTCTGCCGCACACACGTGCATGTGCGCTAAGTGCATAAAAATGCACACTCGCCCTCGTTGTCGTGTGCCACTGCAGCGCCCCCTACCCAGCTGCTGTCACGTGAGTGCCCAGGCCCTAGCAACAGCGAGCGAAAGAGTGAACAAAAAGAGAGATCCTGGCGAGAGCACGAGAGAGGGAGAATGGGTAAAGAGAAAGAGATGGGAGGGAAGTGGGGGGGAGAAGAGAGGGGAGAGCTGTGGAGCATTAATAAGTGATGAGTCCAACAGTGTGAATTGCTGTTAGTTAGTATAGCTGCAGCGCCGCTCTCATTTGCATGGCAGCACCAAGAAGAATCCCCCGGTACTTACGCCATTTCCTTTTCAGCTCAGTTTGCCACTGAATGACTGTTTCCTGCGTACATCTTCTGTTATCTGTTTCCATCTTTACCTTACGTCCATCTTCTAGTTAACGTTTTAAAATATGCACCATTTTCCTATCTGGGGGTTTGTCCATTCTTCCTGGTGAATACGTTTCTTTAAAGATTTTTCATTTTCTTTTTGGCTCCTTCTACTAGTTCTATTTTTATTTATCCTACTTAACAATAATTTGTTAAAAGAATAGCAGCCATACACAGTGCACATTTAGCTGCACTTTTCTTAATCACCTCTCAATACTTAGGAAGAGGGGTGTTCTCTCTCTGGAGAAACTCTGTGGAAGACAATTGATACTCCTGGGCCCCATGATCCCTTTCTTCTCCATTCCTGTTTCTCTGTCTTGTTATTTTCATGTATGTCTGTGGATTTCCAGAAAATGTGCAAAGATCGAGCCGAGGCTTCTGCTCCTGGCATGACTTCCTGCCTCAGGCAGATCAGCTGAACTGATTCCATTACTCACAGACCCCCACCCTGTGTAATACGGGGAAGAAGAGCACTGTAAATGTTGGGGTGAGTGGAATTAGGTAGAGGGCAGAAGGAGGACTATAGGGCGGCACGCAAAATAGAAAAGGGAACTAAAGGAACTGTAAATATTTTTTTTTAAATAAGGAGGGAGTGAAGTGATTGTGCAACTCCCATAGGTGTGAGATTCAAAATTCCCATCCTTCCTCCAACAGCAAAATAAATAAATAAATAAAATAAACACAAAAACACATGCAGGAACACATACAAACACACACTCAACCACAGCAGCCTACTCCTGGAGGCGTAGGCAGACTAGACGAGAATTGATCTCTCCCACGAGGAGAGGTTTGCGAACGGAGGGCGAGATGGAGAAAGACGTAGAATTGTTTTTAGTTGTGTTCAGCTCTCAGGCCTGTAGGCCCCTCATCACTCTCACTCCCTCCTCTGTCACTCCCAGCGGCATGTTTCTCTTTATCTTCTCATCTCTCCCTCCATCAATCTCCATCTGCCATCCTCCTCCCTGTAGGCCCTCAGACCCTTCCTCTTCACTGCTGCCTCCCTTCATCCCTGCCTGCACCCTCTCCACTGTTTTAGGTGTGTCTCATCTCTGTAGACAGCAGGAGGATAGGCGGTGACTAGAAATTAAATACAAGCTGTGCCAAAATAAAGGCAGAATGAGGGAGGGCCAGAAAACCATAAGACCACAAATGGGAGCGGACATGGGGCAAGAAATTATGGAAATCCATAAATCAAGGTTTATTTATATAAACAATATATTCAATATTTTTTATTGAATATAGACTTCTCAGTATTCCTATCACTCAATTAAAAGAGTTACCTGACACTGACAAATTTGTAATGCAGCTGAGGTTGGGTTCATACTAGAAACTTACCTAGCTGAACCTTGTCCTGTTGCATCAACTCTTCAACTCCAAGTATCATTGATTTTTAAGTGTTTAAACAGATTTGCACCTACACCATTCAACGGTTGTATACAGAGATTGCAGGGTAACAGCAGATCTACTACAGCGTCTTTAAATTTAAATTGTAAGGTTCCCTTTCGTAGAACCACTTTTGCTCAAAGTGCTCTGTCTGAGAGGATCTGCTGTACGGAACTCACTTCCTGTCAATTTAAAGTCTGTAATCAGATTAACAAAACTCTGGTTATGTCCAAGACAGAACTGTATTCACACTTAATGTTCTTTCTCACAATCATGTCTTATGTACATGATTGTGTAGATGTTGTAAACATTATGTTACAGCTGTGCTATTTTAAATGATTATTACTTCAATTTTTAATAGTTTTAAGATGTACTGTTTAAAAGCCCATCTAGGGACGCAGCAATAGCTGCAAATTAGCTGTTGCTAAAAGCACTATGACGCAAACATGGGACTGCTGTTCAGTTTGTCCGATGTATGTCTTTCCCTATCAAATAAACGTATGTAAATAAATTAACTGTTCAGTACTTTATTATAAACGTAATGCTGCTTCTCCGTATGAGAAGTGTAGAATGTTATGACAACAGGTCTTTAATTGCTACTTTAATTGATAAAAATCTCTAAGTGTGGATCCTTTTGTTTTTTTTTTTAAATCGAAATCATATGTCATGCTTAATTTGTGATGTTTGTTTGGGATAGCAAATTAGGGTTTGATCACAAAATGATAATTCAATAAACTAACCAAAGTAAGACTTTTGTGACCTTTGTTGTGGGCAGCTTGTCTTGAATTGACTGGCTTGTGTAAATGTGTAATAGCTTAACTCTATACCACACTAAACTACAATTGTGAGGATACCAGATTCCTGATGTTGATTTTATTTATTTATTTTTTTACTTGTTTTGCTTTTGTATTTATAAAAACATTGAGAGGAGAATAAAACTGATGGATAAGTGGTGGAGTAAGTTTCCTTCACATTGTCTCTTGACAAGCCTATTTTCATTTATGTCCTCTATGCTGCTTTACTTTGTCTTCAGTTGTAATAGTCTCTGAATTTCTCACTCCCCTCCTACCCGATCACCCCCTTCGTGCTCCGTCTTTCTTTCTTCAGGCATGTTGTGACAAGGGTGTAGCAATGTGTTACACAGGGCTCCGCTCACCAAGTGCATATTATCCTATAAGGTATAATACCCAGGTTGGAACAAAAGGGCAGGCTTTGAAATTACAGCTTACGTTGCTTAGCACTCAGCACAACAGTCTGACTCACATGAAAACACATGTGTGTGAACTTTATGATTGTAAGTGCTCTGGCTGACAGTCATGTATGCCATTAAGGAAAAAATAACTAAAAATACTCACAGATGCTTGCAAAGAATTATTCACAACTACTCTGATGTCTGTTAGTGTGTGTTTTATCATTTCTCAACTTTTACGGCCGATTTTTCCAACAAATTGGATAGGTCAGGAATAAATACAGCCACAAAAATGAAAAATGAAAGGAAGCCAATATAAAGTCCTAAAAAGGGTAGAAATAATAACTTGTATGTGTGCTTATGTGGTATTTAAGACAATTTATTTTGATTTCCTTTGTCAAAAACTACAGAAGACACAGTGGAAGCATCAACAACCCTTGTTCCACACCTAATGGTTGCTAATGACACTAAGCTTAGTGTCTGATTCAAAACCTTTTATTCCGTGCCAAATTGGAGAACTACAGGCTTTTAAGCGGTCTGGGCAGCATTTGATCATCTTTAGCTGAAAGTTTAGATTGTAGACTTCAATAAAATAACTTCATCTGGAATTCTGATTCTTTAAGATCATATTAAAAAAATTTTAATGTCAAAAAACAAAGCAAGCCTTTTGAATGCTTCTTTGGCATAAAACAACCAGCTCCTAGTGCAGGGGTCTTTAAATCTAGGCTTTGAAACCCAGTGTCTTGCAACTTTTAGATGGGTTACTGGATACTGAGGAGGCTGGACTGGGGACACATCTAAAGGTTGCAGAACAATGACCCTTGAGGCATGGATATAGGAACTCCTGCTCAAGTATACTGAGAAGAGTGTAAAATGTCCTATAAATTACCTCAATATAATTTGTCTTCAATTACAGATGTTTTTAAAAAAAATGTTTGTGAAATCTGTGTGTGAAAAAATCTAGCTCTCCATCCCTTAGATCAGTTATCCTCAATATTTTTTTAGTTTTTTATGTGTTTTTATAAGTAACAGCACGGAAGGTATTTTTTGCAGAATGGGTTTCATCACTGAAGTGGTTGTATGTCTCAATGGTTTATAGGTCAAAGGAGTGACATAGGGCACACTGCATGCGGGAATTACCTTTGACAGAATACCAAAATGACCAGCTTGCACTTCTCCACTCTTTTACAGGTAATCGTTTCTTCCTGACCTCATTTGGCGCTTTATATATCTCAGAAGTGCAGAAGGAAGATGCTTTGTCCACCTACCGTTGCATCACAAAGCACAAGTACAGTGGAGAGACCCGCCAGAGTAATGGAGCCAGGCTCTCTGTAAAGGGTAGGTAAAGAAACTTGTTTTCTTTTTCATTTGTTACTAATGCATCATGCTTTGACTTTTGGTCTCTTAGAATATTTTTGATGAGCATATTAATCTGAATCAAAATCACATTTCTGTGATCACTTTTAGACCCTAAGGAGTCCCCCCCATCTGTGCTGGATAGTTTCCAGTCTGGTGAGATGCAGGTTGGACACAGCGTGGAGCTGCCCTGCATTGCCTCCGGATATCCAAATCCCACCATCCGATGGTTGAAGGATGGTCGACCACTGCCAGCTGACTCTCGCTGGACACGCCGCATCACTGGCCTCACTATCTCTGACTTAAGACTTGAGGACAGTGGCAACTACATTTGTGAAGTCACGAACAGCTTTGGCTCCAAAGAGGTGACGGGTCATCTCAATGTTATAGGTAGGTAGTCAGGGTAGATATGACTTTATTAAGACATTTTGACTTTAGTCTCATTCTAAGGCTTGGGTATAACTATATAAACTTCAAGCTCCTAAAGTTAGACTTATTATTTGGGACTCTTTATGATTTATTGAGGATAAAAGCAAGCTAGTCAGCAAGTCCCACACCCCAATTGCTTAAAACTCACTTCTTATTTTGTATTTTATACACGTTTTTGAGCAGAGTGACCATATTACAGTGCAAACCTCAAACCTTAAGTGACAGATCATATATGGTAGAACATTCACAGACTTGGAGTCATGGATACATGCACTAATTCTGTGAAAAAAACCCCATCTTACCCATGCAGATGCAGTGACACACAGACACACATGGTCTCACACACATTCAGCAGCTCCCAGCTCATCACACCAGCTGCTTTATTGCTCACTGACATTTTTTCCCTCTCTGTCTTCCTGTCTTGGTTTTTCCTTGCTGCTCAGCACACAATCTCAATCACACACAAACACACACACACCCCCCGACAGACACAGGAACTGAAACATAGACAAGAAATACACACCAAAATATGATTTGTGTTGCTTAGCCAGCACAGTGTAGCTCATAAGAAAATTTCCATCCTGTGCCTGGGATGCTGACATATACCAACTTTTGTTCCTTCAATATGTAGGTACTTACTTGCCTCCATCTAAGGTATTGTCATCTATTTTTTTCCTCATCTCTAGAACCACTGCGGGTCACTTTGTCTCCAAAGAACCTCAAGACGGGGATCAGCAGTACAGTAATCCTCTCCTGTGCTGTCCAGGGTTCCCCCCACTTTACTGTTTCCTGGTACCGTAACACAGAACCTGTGATGCCTGATCAGCACTTTTCCATCCAAGGAGCACACAATGAGACACTCTTCATTTCTGCTGCACAAAAAAGACATTCTGGAGCTTACCAGTGCTTTGCCTCACGAAAGGGCCAGACTGCCCAGGACTTCTCCATCATACTGCTGGAAGGTAAAAAATAAAAAAGGTCTAATATTAACTATTTTCTCTCTGTTCTGTAATCTTACTCGCATTAAGGCTAGAATAAGGGTTTGTTTTTAGTCTCAATGATATAGTAGTTCAGCAGTATTTTAACATATTTAGACAAACAAAAAATGTTGGTGAACAATGTTGGACCTTTGCTTTATAGGTGAATGTGTAATGCAGTTGATTGCTAATATGTTCATTTATTGATTTTGAGAAGGCACAAATCCATGAAAAGGATAATTTTTGCTGTTCAAAACATCCAACATCTTTACCAGCATCTCTGTAAAGATTTGTTAAAAGATCAACTTATATTCCAGTAACCTAAAATCACATAAGATAATGAAAAATGTAACCTTATTTTTTTTGTCTATGTAGGGGGAAAAAAACCCATTTGTTTTTAATAAACTCACTGTTGGTACAATTGTCATTATCATTATGTTAATAATTTGTATTTTACTTTTCTTTTATTGTAGATTTATAGAAATGCTGTTTTATACACTGAAACACTACTCAGAGTAGAAGAAGAAAAAAAACTTTTAAAAAAACCCCAAAACCTAAGAGTTCATAATCATACCCATTGTTTTCTTTTACCACTTTGTGTTTGGCCTTAAACTCTTACTAAGAGTTTTACTTTCTGTGCCAGTGCAGACAGCTCACACAACCACAAAAATATGGACTGCACATGGCTTTCCACAGCGAGTCCTAAAAGACCTTAGCTGGTGGGTAAATGTCACAAAATATACAGCACAAAGCACTTTCTTCTAATTGCTTGATGGTGCAGGCAAAGTGTTTTACGAGGGCCTAGAAGAAATGAGAGCTGGAATAAAGTACCGCTGTTGGGTGATTTCCTATTTCTTATTTTTTTGCCTTATAATTTTTTGTCTTAGATGGTACGCCCCGTATTGTCGCCTCCTTCAGCGAACGAGTGGTGCTCCCTGGTGAGCCATTCTCCCTGATGTGTGCTGCCAAAGGAGCCCCTCCGCCTACCATCACCTGGACCCTGGATGACGAGCCCGTGGCTCGGGATCTGTCACGTGTGAGATCCAGCCAGTACACGCTCTCCGATGGGAGCACCGTTAGCTTCGTCAACGTCAGCAGCCCGCAGATTCGTGATGGAGGAGTGTATCGGTGCGCCGCACGAAACTCGGCTGGTAGTGCTGAGTACCAAGCGCGCATAAACGTAAGAGGTGCCTGTCTACTTTTCAATATCAGTCATACAGAGGCTTCCCATAGCCTGATCCCCCCCCCACCCTACCCTGACCAATAACCTCTACTGGACCCTCCTTTTGCTCTATTTCTGGCTCTGTATGTCTGTCTTTTCTCCTCTATATAGTTTTATTTTTCACACCTTTTTAATTTTGTTCTAAAAATAAATATTTCTAAAATTTCTAGATTTTTCTAAAATTTTATTTCTTGTTTTTTCTGGAAATTATATTTGTTGTGTCTTTTTTTCTTTGTGTCATTTTTTTTTTTTTTGCCATTTTATGTAATCAAAACCTCTGAGCATATATATTTTACAGTAGTGATGCATACACAATTCACATTAAGATACCTCCACAACCTATCTGTTTGAACAACCATTTTAAACAACCATTTTAAATCACCATATAAGCACTGTTTAGTCCAACATCTGAAAATGGAGAGCGACAGAACTGCGAATCTTTTTAGTGGAGTTTAGATCTATGGCCCAAACCGGTCGGGCTAAAATTATATGGTTGGTGGTCGAGCTTGGGCTTCTTTGGCTCATTTTTAATAAGCATACAACACAGAGAAAACTAAACAAGAATGCATAATATAAAGATGTGTTAATCTACTTATAAAAGTACAAATAGAGGAGAAAGTAGGTTACCCTGGTGAGGAAACAAAGAAAATAAGGTGCAGACGTGTATTAGCTTGTATATGCACACATGGCTCCATCCTGCTGGGCCCCTATCGCATATCCCAGAAGATTTGCACTTGGTTCACCCTACATTTACAACAAGTGAGAAAGTTGAGCTGGAATATGCAAAACAAAAGCTAAAAAACAAGGGAAGTAACACTTACAAACCAGCAGAGTGCAAAGTCAGATATCTGGATGAATTTTAAACTACCTTTGGTCTCAGGCCTCTAATTAGAGTTAATTAGCTGGGTTGGGTCAGGCTTGGATACAATGTGTATGGGCTCGGGTCAGGTCAGGTTGGATTTTTAGGCCTGATTTAAACACTACATTTCAGACACAAATGGCCAATGTACGCCGCTAAGCTACGGAAGGACAGCAATGATCAGAGAAGCAGCCAAGAGGACAATGGTAATCCTGGTGGAACTACAGGTATTTATAGCTCAGGCAAGAGAATGCATTGACATCGAATCAACTAATTATGAACGTCACAAGTTTGTGGAAATTTGGTAAAGTGCCAATGGACTAGCGATTTTAGCTGCGGTGAAAAATATTTCTACTGCTGGCTCATTCGACTTCACAATTATGCCCTACAGTTGGTCTCAATAAAGTACATTACACTTTGTGTGGGTAATATGAGAAAATATATTACATACACACTATGCACATGTACACATACACACATATATGCTTCAAATTAGTTAAAAGCAGACTGTACATTGGCTATACATCTAGTCATAGCAATTTAAGAAGCCATTATCGAAAATTCACCCATGAAACCTAAGATGAGAAGGAAGTAAATGATTATGTACTCGAGGAAGATTGGGTGAAACAAGAGAACAACTAAAAGAAGAAGACAGCTTCTTATAAGTGGAGCAGCTGATTGTAAACTTTGGTGAGAGAAGGGATGAAGCTACTGTTGTCTGGGATGACATTGATAAAGAGTGACGCCAATGAACAAAGTTGTATCATTCTCTCAGTCTCTCTCTCTTTCTCATTTTCTCTGTCTCTTTTCCTTTTGGTGAGATGTATAGTTGTGACATGCAAGTCTGCTCTAAGCAAACATGCCAGAAAGATTATTGAAGTGAGAATGAGCTCCAGTGTCAGAGAGTTTTAGCCATCCATGCTACACAAACTGTCAGAAATGGTGCGGCCACACATACATTGACACGCATACTTATGACCAGACTTCACAAAGCCCAATCATGCTATTCTGCTTTCCCACTCACTATGGTTTGCTTTATTCAAATTATCCTTTTCACTGAGCAACCAAGTTCACAGAGATGTACAGACGTAGCTGAACACATATTTATGTTAAGCCTGAGTGTGTGCGTTCACATGGGCGTGTGTGCATATATGTGATGGAGCTCCTGAATAATACATCTCTGACTCGTCAGAGTTGTGACTTCAAAGCTCAGAACATGCTGAGAGAAGGAGGAAAGGGAGAGAAAAAAAATAAGAGACCAAAAGATGGCAGGGGTATAGGAGAGGGTGTCAGAAAAAGCAAAAACAAGATGAACAATGGTGAGAAGGTCAAAGACGAAGTGACGGATGACTGAGAGATGGCTCTCAATTTCTGCCAAAAATGCTAAACGTTTTCTGTCAAATTACACATAGTTTTCTGAAGAAGCATTTTGCTCCAACATGGGAGCTTCTTTTACTACTGTAGATGGATAGGAATAAACAGTATTTCGTGACTTTTTCCTTTGACAATGACTCCAGCAAATTTCATAGAATTCATTCTTGTATATTTTTATAATATTAGTCATAGATAGACAACAAAACAGCACAGAAAACATACGTTGGTATTTGCAAGAGAAACACAAAATGCATTAAAAATGGGGAGTCACAAAAAATTAATATTTGAGATGTTGAAAATTGCTTTGTCAGTTGCTGTGGAGGTGTCTTACCTTTCAGGACCAATCAGTCAGCATAAATTAACAGACTGCTATTCTTAGGCTTAGATATAGATCCACCTCCTTCAAATAATCCAGAAATATTTAAATAAACTAGAAAAAAAATAAAACAAAACCATGTAAGTTTTCCTGCATTCACTTACTTAGATTTTTTTGCCTTTGTAGTTAATGCAGTCAGTTCTGTTTTTTGTTTTTGTTGATAAAGAGCTTTAAACAAAATCTCATCTCCTCTCCAGAATGAGAAAAATAAGAGCTTTATTGATAATCTTTCTTCTGGTCTATGTAGATATAGAGGAACAGGCACATCTCATAACAATTTTATGCGATATATTTTCAATAGCCCTCATTCGGGTATTCCAATACAGCTCCAGATTTAAAATGCCATTTTACCAGAAAATCAGAAGATGTCTTAACCTCTATCTCTTTCTAAACTTTATTTTTTTCGAAACTTTTTTGTCTGAGTTCTGTCTTTTTTCCTTACCCCTCTCCCCAACTCCCTTCCTTTTCCACCTCCCCTTTCGGCATTATTCCTAAAATTCCAAGACCTGCTATTGGCACCATAAACTAATAATCTTCTTTTTCCCCTCTTTCTTTTTCTTTCTCTGATTGTACCTCTCTTTCTTTCCCCACATATCTGTATTTATCTCTTTCTCCAAATCAGGGCCTCCGAGGATTAGGCCTATGAAGAATATTACAGCGGTGGCAGGAAGAAACACTTTCATAAACTGCAGAGTAATTGGGTATCCTTATTACTCAATTAACTGGTACAAGGAGGGAATTCTGCTGCCTGACAACCATCGTCAGGTGAGGTCCACTTTAAACTCGTAAAATATAATGCACACTGCACAAATAAGGGGATTTTTTATGTTCTTCCTACAGTCCAAAAACATACTCTTCACAATTACCCTTCTGTGTTACTGATGACGTATCAGTGCATGCTAATACATTCATGATACTTCTCCAGGTGGTGTTTGAGAATGGGACACTTAAGCTCAGCGATGTTCAGAAAGGCATGGATGAGGGCGCCTATGTGTGCAGCGTGCTGATCCAGCCACAGCTATTCATCACACAAACCATTTATGTCACCGTCAAAGGTCAGTTACAGACATGACACTACTGAATATGATATCTGACTTACTGAAAGGAGGTGTGGAACGTCATCTAACACTACAACTGGACACTTCCTCGGTTGTACATGATTTCTGCTCGTACGCATGATCCAGTTGGAGTTCAGATAGACCATTTGAATGTGCAAAATTCAATGTGCTGCTACACATAAGTACAATATTTTATCTAGACACTCTCTCTGCTACGTATAGGTAGCATCCTAAATAACTTTTCTTTTTGTTAGCATCTTAATTTTTAATCAAATGTTGATTTGGTTGACTCTGACAGTCATGGGAAGTTAAATTATCTACTAAGTTCGATTATAATAATATTTTCATGTGAGTGTAGTTCTAAGTTGTTCAAAATCTTTTTTCACTAGGAATAATTCTGACTCTAGCTCCAACATCTATGTGTGCACTACTAGACCTTGTACAGCACTGTGTGTCCTTTGCGTTTAATGTGACAAATCCCATCATAAGTGCAAAGACAGTTTATCTCTGCAATCCTACAGCATTTTATATGTACTTAAACATTATGTGAATGAGATATTTCACACCCCACCTCCTTCCAAGGGGTAGCGCTCCATTCTATCCCTTTTGGTCATTTTTGTGGTCCGATAGCAGCGATATCTACCGGAAGAGAAACTTTTTATTCCAAAGATAAAGATGTCAACAAAAACCCAGCATGTTTAAGCCAGGATCTGACCCAGAGCAGGAGAATACAGACAACGAACCTGCAGAGCCATGCATTCAAATGAATGGATCAGAATGGCGTTATTACAGTATTTACACTCGTCATCCATACCAACTACCTGCAACATGGAGCGTAGTTTAACTATAGTGTCCATGCATGTCAGATACCTATTAAAATATTAATGCTACCACAATTTGAATGAAGTAAAGAAAGTCGTGACATGGTTAATGAATGAGCAACAAGAATGACAATAAATGTATTTAGATCACTGTGAGGAAAAAAAATGGCAGATTCGCAAAACTGAGCCAGAAGTCCATGCCCTTGTTTAGCATTTCCACAGCAAATGTAGTGATGTAATAGGCGAGAAAACGTAATAGGTAATAGAGAAAAATGAACAGACTGAAAACTATGACTCAAAAAGAATGTAAATATATCTGCATAGCACCGGGAGAGGACAACAAATTAAAATTTTTGACGCGTAATATATGTATTTAATAGCATAGTTTTTTGTTGTTTTTTTTTTACAATATTTTACACAATGCCCACACGTAATTACTGATGTGTAATTTTTAAGCACTTGAAAGCCTCACAATGCATTGTATAGAACATGAAACCCCATCAGATTTGATTCAGCTTTCTGGAGTTTGTTCCTTTAACTTTACCTTCACAAAGAAATTGTCAAAAACTTGATTTTTCCACTGATGTTTTTCCAATATGAAATCCATTATTGTCCTTCAATCTTGTTCACTTTATAAACGATCAACAATCTCAGATCTGCCTGCTGAAACCTTTCATTCACCTTTTATGTTATGGTGCACTTTTGTCTTTGGCTCTGAGACAACTTGTAATCAGTTCTTTGCTTGTCTTCAACCCAGTCTCAGGTTAAGCCATTTTTGAATATGTTAATCAGTGCTGCTCCAGGATGCTTGAAGTTCTTTCTACTTCATAATGTTTTTTATGAAGGATTTGTCAATCAGGTTGGTTGTTAGGATTATCATTCATAGCAGTGACAAAGAACAAATCAGTGAAGAGGAATTATGATCCTTTTTAATCTACTTTGGTTTAGTGCCATAAACAGAGTGATTGTTGGAATGGTTAGAAGCAGGACTGTTTTAGTGAAACGGAATGAGAAGAAAAAAGAAAGCTCTGTGCATTCCCTCTAATGACCCCTGATTAGGGGGCAGAGAGGCCAAGTGCAAGCTCTCAGCCACTCAGCAATTAAAGAGAGCAGGAGGGCTATTGTATAAGTTTTGTGTGCTCCTCGCTCATTGCACGCGTTCGTATAAATGAAAAGTATGTGTTGTGAATATTTTTTCTTCCTAATGTTACGTGCTGTCCTTAGCTGCAACAGAACAACATGTTTGTTCCAGGAAGTTGTGAAGTGTGAGTGTGGGTTGTGTTCGTTCCCTCGACGTGTGAGATTTTTGTTGTTTCCTTGTTTTGCATGCTGCAGTGTTTAAGTTTAGGAGCAGGCTACCACTTACATGTGTGTGCATATGCACATTCTTCTTGCTGTTTGTTGATGTAGGTATGTGTTTACTTGAATTTGTGCCCATCATGCCTCTGATTTAATTAGATGAATGTTAATGAGGCCCAGATAAAATCTCCCAGATGTCTCTGCTGAAACACCAAGACCCCCCTCCCAGCCCCCATTGTCATCCCCCTCTTCAAATCATCAGCGTCAGCTGGTATCCATGCCAACACAGTTTTTCTCCCCTATGGATGGTGCTCTAATTAGAGCAGCTATTATGGGTTGGCTTGAGCAGGGCAGGGTGGGTTGGAGTGGAGCAGTTGGTGAGGGCCACTGTGGAGGGTTTAGTGGGTTAGTTGCCCAAGTTTTGTCGATGGAAGTTTTTAATCTTTAAGATATCAGGGTAAGAAGATAGACACAAGACATCATTAGTATTAGATTACTTTATTAACAGAGAAAGAGACATGTTAATGATATTGTCAGAAGGAAATAAGTGATTCTATGGGCAGATTTTTTGAAAAGAGCACTTTTTTCCCTTTTTATTGCACCTTCTTCTCTTTTTCTTCAACTAAATTCTTCTTATTCCTTTACCTCGGTTTTTCTCTTTCATTTATTCTGTCTCTTACCCTTTTAGTCCCCCCGCTGATCCAGCCGTTTGACTTTCCCCCAACCTCCATCGGTAAATTGATGTACATCGCCTGTGTGGTGTCATCTGGAGACATGCCCATACGAATCACCTGGCGTAAGGACGGCCAGGAGATCGTGCCCTCCTCGGGGATCACCATTGACACAAAGGAGTTTATGAGTTCACTGCAGATTTCCAAAGTGTCGCTCAAACACAACGGCAACTACACCTGCATCGCTAGCAACGATGCTGCTACTGTCAGCACAGAGAGGCAGCTCACAGTTACAGGTAAGCAAACAAGAAGGCTATAGGCACAAAAATATTTGGTATAATTAGAGAATTAGCTTCAGGAGAGCTGGAAAATAAAAAGGCACCGTGAGACTGATAAGAGATTATTCTTAACATTTACAGTACAGACCAAAAGTTTGGACACACCTTCTAATTCAATGAGTTTTCTTTATTTTCATGACTATTTATAAGGCAAGAAATCCCACTTATTAACCTGACAGGGCAGGTTGACCTATGAAGTGAAAACCATTTCAGGTGACTACCTCTTGAAGCTCATCAAGAAAATGCAGAGTGTGTGTAAAGCAGTAATCACAGCAAAAGGTTGCTACTTTGAAGAAACTAGAATATTAGGGGTATTTTCAGTTGTTTTACACTTTTTTGTTTAGTGCATATTTCCACATGTGTTATTCATAGTTTTGATGCCTTCAGTGTGAATCTACAATGTCAATAGTCATGAAAATAAAGGAAACTCATTGAATTAAAAGGTGTGTCCAAACTTTTGGTCTGTACTGTATATCGTGAATGTGGCTGTAATTAAACAATTTTTACCTTGTAAATTCAGTTGTTGTGAAGTTGTAAAGTTAGTTGTAAAAAAGATTAATTGTAAGTCTTGTTGAAAGTATTTAAAATCAATGTAAAACAACTGCTATTTCCCTTTTATAAATTATGAAATAAAAAGAAGCAATAAATCTGGAATAAATTTGATTTATTTGTTTATTTTTCATTGGCCTTAATGTCTTTCACACATAAATTGTGAGTTTATGGAGCCACATATTACATCAAATACTAATATTATTGTTCAGATTTTTGAAGTGGAGTAGACTAGACTTACAAGCATCCATGTATTCATTACAACAGATGGTGGCCAGAGTGATCTCAGTCTCCAAGATCAAGGTGTAGCACGTTGATACTCACAACAGAGTCAGCATAAGAACTCCTGTCTTCTAAAACAGCTCATATTTTCAAGGTTTCAAATTCACTTTTAAACTGCTACACTTTCAGATCAGATGAAGGCTGTCTGTTGTAAGCCGAGCAACATGGAACATCTTTTGATGGTTAAACAGTCCTACATACAGTACATGTACTTGGATAAAATCAGCTTGTCATCACAGCACAAACAAGCCTGCATCAACTGGTTCATCCTCACATGTCGTCTCTGGACAGATGTGTGAAAGCAGCTAAGAAATTTGCAATACGTTAAAAGAAAATAGCAAAGTTTTATTTTTAGCCTATGCATACACATGAATGCAGATGATGGTGTATGTGACTTGCACAGAATCTTAAATACACTCAGGTCAAAAGTTTTGACACTCACCTAAATTGAAATTAATTGGCTTTTGACTTGTACTGAAGCACATTTTTTTAAATGATTTTCCAGTTCCTCCACGATTTGTTGTGCAGCCCAACAACCAGGATGGCATCTATGGCAAATCAGCAATCTTGAACTGTTCTGTTGATGGATACCCTCCTCCTAAGGTCATGTGGAAGCACGCCAGAGGAGCTTTAGGTACATACCGATGTGCATGTGTCATATTCTTCTGTCAACATTTGCCTGAAAAATACTTTACAATAACCTTCCCTGTTTGGCTCTCACCTTTTGTCCAGCTGGGATTGGAAACCCACAGCAGTACCACCCGGTTCCTCTAACTGGCCGCATTCAGATCATGACTAATGGCTCCCTGCTGATCAGACATGTACTGGAGGAAGATCGAGGTTTCTACCTCTGTCAGGCCTCCAATGGCGTGGGTTCGGACATCAGCAAGAGTATGGTCCTCACTGTTAAGAGTGAGTATACAAATGCACACATGGAAACGAGGTAGGAGTAGAGATGGAACATTTAGGAGGCTCTGATTTTGCTTTATTAGGATCCTTGCACCATCAAGCCAATAAATTAGCTCGCAGTACCTTCGGATTGATGAAGCAAAGGTGACGATTAACAGAGGGGAAAAAAGAGCACCCCCGAGTGAGAGCAGTTTGTTTGCAAACCTGTAATAGACAGTGAGAAGATAACTGAGCCATTGATCTTTTGACTCATGGGATCTGTGTTGAGACAGTCAAAAAGACTTTGAGCTTGATCGTTATCTGTAATCAATGACTCTATCCCGCTCTGCCTGTCAGGAACCTCCAAGCCTTGTATAAAAATGAAAAGGAAACAGTATATGTGCACACACTCATAAATCCAAAAACAAAGATTATTACTATCAAGTACAGCACCATCCAAGGCTAATGTATTCTGTAACTTGCAGTGCATTGATCTTGCAATTCAGCTGTTCTCACAAGAGAGACGTTAAGCTTGATATCTGGCAGTTTTTAACACTTGCGCACACAATCTAGTAAAACAAGGTGCAGATAACTGCATCTACTGTTCTCAAGATGTTTTTCTATCCATGGGGCTGCCCCGCTCTCTCCGGTGCACTCCTTTCTCCTTCTCGTGTTAGTGTTATTGATTAAACCGTTCCTCTCCTCTGCCTCCCTCAATTCTGTCTGTTTCGCTCAGCGGAGAAGCGGGAAAAGCGGAAAAGACGGCGAGTGGGATGAATAAGTGATGAAAACAAAACAGCAGAACCCTCGTCAGATCGATACTGTGGGTGTGTGGGCGTGAGTGCGCGTGTTGGACTTAGAAGATTGAGTATGTGAGGGATATGTGTATCGTACACGAAAGGTGGAGTGTATTGTTTTTGCCTCTTCGTTCACTTACTCCCCTTATGTTAACTATTGGAGAATGAGAAAGGAGGTTTATTGACTTTACCTCAATGACCACAGCTCTTGATTGCTCTAATGCATTGGAACTCTGTTACTCTGAGCTCCTCCTTCCACTGCCAGCTATCCTATACCTCTCTCTGCTCTTTCACGTCTGTCTCTTTTCACTTAAATTCTGCTTAGTACTCTTGACTTACTCTTGACTTTTCTTTCATTCCTCTTTTATCTCTGTCATCCAGCATCCCTATCTATTTAGTGATTTCCTTTGCTTCTACCTATTTGCCCACACCTTCCTTTCATCTTACACTCGATTTCCTCTCTCCCATTAGTCCCAGCAATGATCACCAGTCACCCCAACACTACCATGGCCAAAAAGGGTCATGTGAAGGAGCTGAACTGCACAGCCAGAGGAGAATGGCCCATCATCATCCGTTGGGAAAGAGGTGACACAGTGATTGACCCAGATCGCAACCCCCGGTACTCCATAACCACAAGCCCCAATGAAAAGACAGATGAGGTGTTGTCTACTCTCAAGGTAAAACACATTTGTTTATAGGAGAACGCTAAGCTGATGAAATCAGACAACTGTGTGTTTTTTACTCACATCTTTGACAAATAGCTTACTTTAATTTTTTTCACGTTTCCTGTTGTCCACAAATGTTTTTATTTAGAGGTTTTACCTTGGTGGGATGGGTGAAGTGGTGAAGGTTTGCATTGCTGGGCTACACATAGTGAATCTTAGCGGTGCCTCATCGAAGTATTGAGTCCCCTAAACTATCAGAAAGCATACTAGCGCTTCTGAGTGTCTGACCAATCACATCGGAATATCACAAAGATGTAAAATTTTATACAGTTCACACAGTATTAGTATAAAAAGATATTTTATCTTGAATATAGAGATCTTGCTGTTTTTTCACCTATCTAATATTGCTTTTTAGTATAATGTTACCAATCTTCTTGTAATGGGATTGAGATTGTTCTGATATGAATAAAGTAATTAAATCTTAACAACAATTAAAACAGAACTACTGAAAGTACATTTTTAAAACGATGTACATACTACTCACATTATTAGTAACACCCGTAAAGAGAAGAGAGGTATTTACTAATTATTGTACAGTGGGTTGATATTGTGTTGAGTTCTTTGAGGATTATTCTTGATGCATTAAGAATTAGAAAATAATTAACAATTATAAATTAACAAAACTACAACTTTGAAACTTTGATCTGGTAGCCGGACAGCAAATTGTGAATCAAAATGTATGACAGGCATCAAAAAATTTTCATAATTTCAACTGATGTAATGCAATGTCACCTAAACAGTTTCTAACAAACACACAGAAGAAACAGTCATTAAGACTCTCCCCAACACAACATTCCAGCAGTGTGAATGAGTTGTTTTGTCTCTTTGACGCTTCTCTTTCTGCATTTCTCTCTGTAGCTAAAGCCAGCAGAGCGTGAAGATTCAGTCTTCTTCTCCTGTCATGCCATCAACTCTTATGGAGAAGGACGAGGCCTTATCCAACTCACTGTGCAAGGTATTCATTCAAGTCAATATTTTCATATAAATTAAAAACTGCATTGCTAACACTTCCCCACTTTTTGTTGCACCATCTGGTGTGTTTGTGTTATTTAGTTCTTAAATTCTCCTTAAATTTCTCAGAGCCTCCAGACCCTCCAGAGCTAGAAGTGCGAGAAGTAAAAGATCGTAGCATGAATCTTCGATGGACACAAAGATTTGATGGAAATAGCGTCATTACCTCCTATGACATTGAATACAAAAACAAGACAGGTAACTTCAACTAGACTGCTTGTTGACGCAACAGAGCATTTTATAATTTACTGTAACTGTTGGTTACTAAAATTATATTTATTTCATTTTTCGTCTTGACAGATACTTGGGAGCTGAAGCATGCCACTCGAAATATATCTCCCACAAACAATCAGGCCAACATAGTAGACCTCCACCCTGCATCCGTCTACAGTATCCGTATGTTCTCATACAATGCAATAGGCAAGAGTGAGGCCAGTAAAGAGCTCACCATCAGCACCGAAGAAGCACGTAGGTTTCTGAACTGCACTTTCTTTACTTTTGCATTTATGTTGGTTCGAATTCTTTTTAAAAAAATAAGATGTACTACAAATAGTAAAACCCTAAACTGTGTTTTAATGGGAATTAATGATACAGACTTTGACTTTGTCTTTCACTGCGCAGAGCCTGATGGTCCTCCAATGGATGTCGTCCTTCAGCCAGTCACCTCTCAAAGCATCCGGGTGACCTGGAAGGCAAGTTTATACAACATGTACCTTGCTTCCTTAATAGTTTTGCTCCTGTAAGCAAGCTTCTCTATTCAGTTAATCAATCAAATGTATTTGTATAGGATAAATTCAGCAACAAAGTGCTGAAATGTGCACTTCATAAAACAGTGTTGAACATCATAAAACACAAGAATTTAAATTAAAAAGTTATCAAAACACCATGCAGTTGACAATTGAGAAACCAGTCACAAACATTACATTTTGACAAGTGAAATGATCAAATTCATCAATACATGTCCAGTATGTTGATCAATGTTTCATTTATTATGGTACAAAGTATTTCTAAACATGTGAGTTTTTAGTCTTGATTTAGAGGAAGTCAGTCTTTCAGCTGTTTTGGAGTTTTCTGAAAGTTTGTTACAGATTTGTGGTGCATAGAAGCTGAATGCTGCTTCTCTGTGTTTGGTTCTGGTTCTGGGCATGCAGACCAGAACCAGAAAACCTGAGAGGTCTTCAGGGAGGTTGATACAACAGATCTTTATTGTAATGTGATGCTAAGCCATTCAGTGATTTATAAACTAACACCAGTACTGTAAAATTTTTTGTCTGAGCTACAGGATGCCAGTGTTAGAATTTTTTATGTTAAAGTTACTTTTCAATGTGTTAAGTTACCAAATGTAGCATAAGTAGGGGTATGTCGTTGGTGCTTTGTTGCAAGCTCAAAGCACCAACCTTTACAATATCTTAGTCTCACTGCACCAGACGAAATAATTTTCTAATAGCAGCTGGAGGTACCAAATACCATAACTAATACACTTTTTCTGTTCTTGCTACATTTCTCTGCAGGCTCCAAGAAAAGAGCTACAGAATGGGGTTATCCGCGGTTATCAGATCGGCTACAGAGAGAATGGCCCTGGCAGCAACGGCCAGTACAGCATTGTTGAGATGAAAGCCACTGGGGACAGTGAGGTCTACACCCTGGACAACCTGAAGAAGTTTGCTCAGTACGGCGTGGTTGTCCAGGCCTTCAACAGAGCAGGCACAGGACCTTCAAGCTCAGAGATCAATGCGACAACACTGGAGGATGGTAAGGTTTACCACAAACAAAACACACATCAGGTGTCATCATTATTACTGGTGATTCATCTTCATTGAGGATTCAGATCCATTGTTGACCAGCAGTAGTAAAACAAGTTAAACAGCATGGATCATTATAAACATTTATCTGCCAGCGCTATGAGTCTTTTCACCTCCACTCTTCTTTTTCTCTGATCTACATATACTGCAATTGTTTGCCCTTGTTTTAGCTTTCTCTTTGTACAATAATCTCTGTCAAGTCATTCTCTGATTTGCAATCCACAATTGTTATATTCTCACTCGTCTTCTCTAGGCAACGATAAATGCTGTGCTGCTAGAATTCAAATGTTTCTGCACCAAGGACACAGATAGTCTCAAAGACACAACATAGTGCATTTCAGGAAACTGAGTGATCTCAGTAAATACATGTGGAGAAGCAGTTGTGCCCCCTGACTACTGAGGGATAAACAGAATATTTCTGAGTGAGTGAACAAATGATTAAATGAGCTGCTAAGGCATGTTTTCTAGTATTACACAGTTTGGGACAGCATTTGAAAATTTTTTGTGTGTATGTCAGGTATGCAACAGTGTCACTAATGTCAAAAGGCGTCATTCTCAATAGCGCCTTCCAACCATTCACGTGGTTGTTGTGCACAGACTCATTAAAAATGTTTTTTTAGTGCAATATTTCAAGAAATTTGATCAAAATCCATTAACCTTCTTTCTTGCACCTTATTTAAGGTTATTCTCAAAAGCAGTAACAGTGCGAAACCTTGACGATGCAAGAGCCAGTTCCTGATTTTCCACAGCCAGGGAACCAGCTTGGAGTGTTATGCTTTTGTCATTAAAAACATTTCTTTGTAAAAGTAGTATTCTGAATGTATGTAGGGGACAGAACCCTAAGGAGTGTTTAACTTCATAAATGTCACTTTTATTTTGGTATTTCTGCAAGAAGATGTCATGATGCCACTATTTTGTGTGTACTAACACTTTTAAAGGTACATTCAAACACTGAGTTCTCCACAGCCCTGATGAGAAGCTCTGACATTGGCACCACTAAAACTGAAAATAGAAGTTAGAAAGTGTCTCAAATAGGATTTCAGATTAGATAAGACAAGACTCTTGTCTATTAAAAGAATATAAAATGGACATTTTCTTTAAGTTTCTAGCAACAAAAGCAACCGTGCAAAAATGCACAATGCACACAACTAAAACAAAAAACTTGAGTACATAAACACACACAGTCAGTCACAGTCACAATCATGTGAAAAAAAGCACATGACTGATATTAACTCTGCCTGGCCACATAAAAAGACTGTCATTAATATTTTGGGAATAAAAACACATTGATCTACGTAGACTTCGTATAAAACATGACAGGAAGATGAGAGACAGTAGACTCATGTACTTTCTGTCTTGAAACAATTTTGCTTTTATATTAAAGCTTTGCTGTTTTGTTTTCAGTAAATCAAATGTTGTTCTAGTATTAAATAGAGTACTTACAGTTTGAATGATTGAAAATCTGTCTAAAGCATTTTACCAAAGATGGCCCAGCTAAGAGCAGAGAAAAAGTTAAATATAGAAAATTACTTAAAGTTACTGGCTAAAAAAGATAATTTACCCACAAAATGTCCCACATTTTATACCTGAAAACATTGCCAAACAACCAAAATGTAATATTTGTCTTTGTCGGAAATCTACCATTACAAGCTTATGATATTTTTTAACCACAAAAGCAACATCACATGGTTTTTTTTCAGGCTTCAAAGAACACAATTTTTGATTATTTTATTTATACTCATGCATTTGCTCTGAATGATATAGAGCACTATATATTTCCATTTATTTTTAATCCAATTCTCAAAATTTTTTATCATGTACAAAACATTCAAGTACACATAAACACATGCGTCGCATAATTGTCCACAGTTGGTTGAGCCTCATTGGTCCAGAAGAGACATAGACCTCCTGGTTCCTTCCTGTGGTTGTAACCCTGGCGACAGTGATATTGATGGCCATTATGATAATAATGATACCAACAAGCATACTAAAAATAATTATAATTAGCTTGTCTCTCTGTCTGTCTTTCTCTCTTTCCCTCTCCTGGCTTCCTGCTGTAATTATCCACAGCTGAGTGCTTTGTCTCTCTTCTCCCTCTTTTCATCTTTCTCCCCCTTTGCTTTTAACTCTCCTCCTCAATTCCCCCATTTATATTCTGTCTCTTTTCTCCATCTACTCCTTATTGTGGATTTAGATCACAATGGCCTTCGATATATTAGCAGGGTTTTCCAAAAATCTGCACTTCTTCTTGTTTTGTTCTTTCCTAATCATTCTAACAAACGTATGAATTTGTTGAGCAGCTAAGCAAAAGCCAAATCTTAGATGTTTTTAGGCGTCTACTTTCTTTGCCTGCATTCTAATTCTTACTTTGCCTCTGTGCAAGGTCTAAATATGGATATTGGGCTATCTTTTGATGCATCCTCATTATTTATCATTAGCTTCAAAGATCTATTAATGCAAAGCTCTGTTTTTGTTTTCTAACCCTCGTTTATTTCTGTCTCCCTTCCTCCATCCTCCCCCCTTCACTTCCTTTACTCTCTCCACCAGCTGCAGAGAAATTCTCTGGTGGACTTGGCACCGTCTCCTTCTTTGATTGCATGCTGTCTTTTAGTCAACTCTCTTCCTCTCTTCCTGTCCTTACTCCTTTCACAAGTTGACTTCTGTTCATCTTCAACAGTGGGAGTAATTCAAAGCCTGAATGGCTGGTGGTCAGTTGCAGCCAATACCAAAGACACCTGGGCTAGAAGAGACAGAGTGGGGCTTGTATGGAGAAAGAGAGATGATCCTATACATCAAAGTAGAAGCATGGCAGGGTTTTGTTGTAGTTGTTTTAATAAGTTTTAATCACTACTCTGTTTTACATAATCTAGGTTGGATGTGGAAATGTCGAATAGGTGTATCAAAATGATTTATTGCCAAATTTTGTGGCGGTATCCTTTAAATTGGCCACGTTTAATGTTTTGGATGATTCAATATTGCCTTTCTTGATGTGAAATTGTATTTTTTTCATTGTGAAACATTCGAGTGAACATTTTGTTTTACATATGTGCACCAGGGGCCGTTCGATATGTGTTCCTTGTTCTCTCTGTACCAACAATGGCTTATTCCTACAAACCAAAGACTGGCACAGTAGTTTAAGTTAAATATTCACTGATCAGAGGTTTGGGGTCAATTCCAATTAAATTTTTGTAAAGCTTTGACCTCCCAACATGGATTCAAGTTCTCTTTAACAACTATGGTTAGCTGTGTACTTTTATCACGTGGTTAACAGGGTTTACTCAATTAAAACTTAGATTTCCTGATTACACTGTTGACATTTTGATTAACTGCCTATGTGTAGACGTCTGTGGTCAACTTTCCACTTAGTATAGACCTGTATGAAATCTGAAAAGGTGCAACCACATCTGTACGGTTGTTTATTTCTTAGACAAAACCATGTACTCTCCATTGTCACTCCTCCATAAATTATTTGTTTTGAAAAGTAACATTTCCGTAACATTTATTTCCTTTGTCCTTTTGTGATTACCTGTTATTTTTAGTTAAACATTTAGACACATGTGGTTAAATACTAAAGACACATTAGCAGTACGTACGTCTTTCTCTCTCATCTTTAGTGCCTAGTCAGCCTCCTCAGAACGTACGAGCCATCTCCGTAACGTCAGATGAGGCGGTGATCAACTGGGCTGAACCTCCTAGAATGACTCTCCATGGTGTACTGAAGGGATATCGTGTTGTGTTCTGGGCTGTGTTCCCAGACGGAGGTACGACTGTCTGTCTGTCAAAATAATTCTTTTTAATTATATTTTTTGTGTTTTTAAGTTGATCTCAGTTTCTGGTGACTTTTAATCATTATGCAAATTACACAAATCAATGGAGTCTGGATTGATGAGACTTAATAAAAGAAATCTGGTACACTATACCAAAAACCTAAACATAGTCAATTTTGTTTGACTATGTTTGTTTTGACTATGTCAAAACAAATGACCAGATTTACGTAGAAATTACATCCCAGATAGAAGCAACCTCATTCAATGTCCATGTTATTCCCCAAACCTTGCTTCCCCAAACCTTGCTCGTAATACATATGGAGAATATGTATTACGAGCTGAAGAGAAGAGATGATGATGGTGATGAGAGAAATGGTCAAATGTCACTCTTTTTCTTATATAGCGTTCCAACCATGCTATATAAGAACATTGTCATGGTGCTGTTCCACTGGCAAAAAGGACTCTATACAAAGTTTTACCAGCAATGGCATGAATTAATTTGTCAGCAGTGATGTGATTAAAAATATTCATTTGAAACATGGGTTTTATTTCTCATCCAAATGACTGTACTCAAACTTATGATATTATATTTCTGGATTTAAGAAATATCCTATGTTTCTTAAGTAAGAGATAAAAATGTCTTTTTCTGTGCCAGTGTGTGGAGAAGCTTGTAAATACTCAAACTGTGATCATTTGATGCCTCAGTTTAGAGTTTGACTTTCACCAATCCTGTCCCCAGAGTGGGGTGAAATGCAAAACATTACAACCACCAAGGAGCAGGTGGAGCTCAAAGGCCTTGAGAAGTTCACCAACTACAGCATCCAGGTTCTGGCCTTCACCCAGGCCGGAGACGGTGTTCGGAGCAACGTCCTGTATATCCAAACCCGTGAAGACTGTAAGTTTACATTTATTCGGTGTATCAGCTTAGATAAGCCAGGTAATTAAATTACCCACAATAATGTTTCATTTGCCTTGACGCTGTTTTTTGAAACAGCTTTAAGGATTTTTCCTCCCAGTTTAGGCAGCAGTGTGGGAGGCAGGGAGCCAGTGTGTGCAGAGGGGCTCTTTGTAAGGCTGAGGTTGCTGATTAACAACCTCTTTGTGCTCTGATATGCCATTACCAGTGCTAATGAAAATTAAGAAGCCAAAAAGTGTGTGCTGCAAAGAACCCTAAGGGTGTCAGTCAGTGTGTGTGAAGGGGTGGGTATGTGTGTGCATCGAGGGGGTTAGAACTGTCTTTGCATGTGGACAAGTCTTTGAGTTGGTGTGCACGTATCGCTGCATATGTGTGCACCGTTCATTATTGTTTGTGTGCGAGTAGCTCACAGCGAAGCAAGAGGAAAGGGATTAATTCTTTGTGGCTTAGAGAGAATTAATTTTGTGCTTACACTGGCGGGCTGTGGATTACATCCGTATCCGCCTCTCCTCTCCATCCCTGGGGCCAGTCAGCGAAGGAGGCAGGCATCTCGAGATGGAGAAAATGAGGGAGTGCTAGAGAGGAGGGGGGAGATAGATTCTAAGAAGTGTCATTTCAAAAAAGGCCTTTATTCTCTTTTCCTTGCCGTATCTCCATTTTATGAGCTGGCCTCTGTGCAAGAGCTCTTCAAATGTGTGTATTTTCTTAGTCTTTGAGTGTGTCTGTCGGAGTCTGTCTTTTTACCCCTGATATGTGTTGACACTGTGTCCAGGGGCAACCTCTTCACAAACGTTATCTGTCTCTCTTGGCTTAACCCTTCTCTTCGCATTCGGTTCTGTCTGTAACACATGGAAAAGTGTTTGCAATGAAATTGTGCAAACAGCCAGTTCTCAGCCTGACATCTTATGCTTCTGTCTCTTGGATGCCCAAACACACTGGACAGTAAGCATAAGAACTTTTAACATGGCCATTTATTTATATAGTTGTTTTTTTAAGGTTCTGGAGACCCCGGGCTCTTTTCTTTTTGATTTGTTGTTGTTTTGTTTTTAGCTTACATTTTAGCAGTTTTGTGGTTTTTATCTCATGATTGCATTTAATTTTTATTTGCTGTAACTGTAGAACAGTTGAAGATAGCCAAATTAAAATTATTACCCATCTAATGCTAATAAAAATCTAAATAACTACCAGCTTAATTTAAATTGAATGTTTTCAATTAGTGTGATCTCTGCCATTAATTCACTTCCAATGTTACTTTTTACATATGTGGTCAAATATCATGCCAAGAGCAAGGTCACAACTAAAGGCCGTTCTTGTTAAAACCAAAAGGTTTATTTTTGAATCCTAGTCAGCATGACATCTGTGCACGACACTGATGCTCAACAGCAGATTGACAAAAACATAAGATGATTTTGTGGAGAAAATAAAGCAAGGAGAATTGTTTGCTTTTAATGTAAATCATTGTTTAAGTAAAATACCTGGAAATATTATGTTGAAATATTGGCAGAGTCAGGTGTCACATCTTACTGGATATATGTTAATAAGAAAGTTTGCAGTTATTAATGGAACAACAAATTATTAATAATACCAGAGAAAATAAAACTGTGGTGAAACCAGCTGGAAAACGACACTTGGTTAAAAAAAATTTAAAATAAAAATTCTATTCTATATTTGTTTCACCTAATATCAGTGCCTGCCTTTCTACAAAAGCCAACATATCTTATTTCAAACTAATCTACTATTTTACTACTAAAATATCTTCGCTAATGTCTAAGCAACACCGTTTTGATGTTTAATTCTGTATATTCTATACATTTTGAAGCCACTTTCACAAAACACTTTCATCTAAGGCCTTAAATACCTCCTTCTTCTGCCTGAGTAAGTTAGTATACCTACAGCAACATGGAGGTAGTAGAAGTAGGTCTACAGCTGTTAGGCCTTTTATTCAACAGGGACGTTGGTCACACAACAGCGTAGATAGATGTGAGGTGTGAGCAGCATTTCATTTTTACAAAGTATAATGTTTTCCGACACTTTTTCACAAATTTATGTGCATGCATTGTTGAGGCCATGACTAGCTCCGTTTATAAAGGCCAAGACAGTTTAATGAGACGTTCATCTTTGCAGCAGTATTGGTTTTATGCTGGAGCTGATTTTATATAATTTTGTGAAAAGGCCAAAGGATATTTAGGGAAGAGCATTTCAAACTGAAATACAAATTATTAAAAATGCTAATTATTATTTATCTTCCTAATATCCCAACTCTGCAAAGACCACACAACCCTCCATAAGACTCCTACTGCTTTACACGCAAGCATTTAACAAAATTGGTACTGTGGCTTCTGACATATCAGTATAATGACAAGTAGTTTACAGCCTTGAAATAAAATCATGAGCCAACATTACACAACTCAGTTACAAGATGGTGAGAAAATAAGACGATTACATCATTTGGTGCATTATTCTTAAAAATTTTACCAAGGATTTTTGGACTGTATAATATTTTTACTTAAAGACTTTAATGGTCAGTGATTGCAACTAACTGCAACTTGTTTCAAACAAACAGTCAACAGTAGACACAGTGCTGTTAAGGATTGTGAGGGAAGGAGTGTGAGGGGGTGCTGTCTGGATGTCCACCATCATCACTACAGTCTTGAGTGGCTTACGCTGCCCATTGGTCAGTGCAGACTCAGGCCAGAGGGGGACAAATCATCAAATCTGGAGCATTCTGACTCTGAAAGAACACGTTCACATTTTTACATCAGCCACAATTACATGAGTCATGTAATTGTGGCTGAGCTTTTTGCTTAGCCATTGCATTAAAATAACTGTTTTTCAATATTGTTTTCCCAAACTCTTTTATTTTATACCACTAATATACAAAATTGATCAAGATAGTTAAAATTGTATATTTTAACGTGGAGTAAATATCTTAGATTGATGGGTTTTTTTCTTTGTGTGATTCAGATCCCGGACCTCCAGCTGGCATTAAAGCAGTGCCCTCCTCTGCCAGCAGTGTCGTAGTATCGTGGTTACCCCCTCACAAACCAAATGGAATCATCCGCAAGTACACCATCTACTGCTCCAGCTCTGGTTCCGGCCAACCGGTGAGTTACCGTAGGGGTGTGGTGGATTTTAGTACTGATAAATGATTAAAAACTGGTACGAGGGAGACTTTAATGTGGCTAAGTAATAAGCAAGGACAGATTTGTATTTTAAAAATTTCTTATGAAACAGAAAGACCTTCTGTTGTGCATTCTGTATGTTGGTGGCAGTTTCATTTAATTAAGGGCTGTACTGCTTTTGTTGTTTCTGAGTTTCTATGCATGTGTCTGTGCTTCGCTGTTGGCGTGCATGTGTGTGTGTGTCTGAGGCCTATTGCTGCAGTCTCAGCAAGATGTGTGCGTGAAATTAGCTCCCCTCATACTGCAGTGTGTGTGCATGCAAGCTCACCCTCCAGCTTCATTTACATATCTGCGTCTCATCACGTTGCCAGGACAACCTCATCTGTTCATCAAACCTGGGTGGAAAACAAGCCGAGAGCAAACACACACTCTCACTCCCACTCTTTCTATCTCTCTCTCGCACGCATGCACGCACACACACGCAGGGGTGCACACATTTGAGTAGAAAAACACTCTGAAATTTATCACGCCAGGGACAAAGTGCTTCATTCATACACAGTATGCGTTTAATGTTTTTTTATGACCGTGTGAATTCAAAACCAAGAAATACATCTGCCATCGATACACATCCAAGCACACGCACGCACCCCACGGACCTTTCAAGAAAAAAATAAATCCATCTTGTTCTTTACCTCCCTCCCTCACAAATTATTCTTTATATCTACGCATCTATCCATCTATCTCTTTCTTTCGGCCTTTCTTTCTGTCTCCCAAGCTCCCATGCAGAGTTTGGGATGATTACTATGTAAATGAGTGCGACTGGAGAGAGGGAGGGAGGGAAAGGAGGGGGTCAGACACTCCGCGCGGGGAGTACTTTTGTTCCTCTTTTCATTATCTTGCTCTATCGTTCCCCGGATCACCGCTATCTCCACGCAAGAGGAATATTTTAATATCCGTTACAGCAGTACACACTCTGTCAATCCTTCCTCCCAAGATTTTCCCACCTACACTGTACAATCATCCATCCTTCCATGTGTCAATCCATCCATCCATCCTTTTCCTTCTCTCACTGCAGAGGATATGGAGACAAATGTGCAGAGAAATATTTAAAGGGATGTGTGATTATGAGGGAACTGTTGAAAACACATGGGGTTATCTGTGGATAGATGCATAGATAAGTGGAATAATAGGGAAAAGTGGTGACAGAGGAAAATGAGGAGATGGATGAGCAGTGGCGAAAGAAAGGAAAAGATGGTGCATTGGATAAAGAGGCAGGGAAACCAGATAAGAATGGCACACACAAAAGGGAACGAACACATTAGAGACAAATTTCAGTAATTTTGACAATGATGACTTGTTCGTGGGAGTAAAAAAAAAGAAAGACATAAATCTGATTAAAGCATTGTACTTACTAAACATACACCAATCAGAAATGCATAGCCAGTTTCTGTAAAGCTTTGTACTGCCTAATTCTCTCAAGGAAGTACAATATAAGAAATTAACATTTAATTTTTTTTTTTCTTCAGTAAGTGATCGTTATTTGTAGCAGAAGAAGAGACGACATTGGGTGTTGGAGAGTATTCTCTATAAAACAGCATTTTTGAGTAATTAAAAACCAGACCAAATAATTGTGTAGTTTATATAGTAAGTTGAATTTGGAATCTTATACAAGTGACTGGTACATTTAACATAGTTAGCAAATGTTGGTAATACTTGAAATGGCTCTCATATCTTTTGTGCTTCCTCCAAATGAAAAACTGAAAATAACAATGTTTTCTTTTTGACTTAGTTGCTCACTCAACAGTGGCTACCACAACATTGATACTTATTGGAAGAGGTCTTATTTTTCAGTATTTCCAATTGACTGGTCACCATCATTACTAATCAAACTGATGTCCCGGCCACCAGCCGAGGTTTCGTTGCACCATTCAGCACTAAAAGATCTGAGCTCAGCAGCTTTCACAGATCTTACTCGTGTGACTTTTCCTCTGACTTTTCAACCCACTTGACTCCTGTATCACAACCTTCCTTTCATCAAGCTGCTTTTGTCAGAAATGTAAGTTAGTGTTAAATCACTGAGGTGTGGTAAAACGTGATTTAGCTGATGGAAGATGTGAAATGATGCCGGCGCTCAAATGTGTTACATTTGTGATGTCGTTTTCTTTTTATGACTCTATTCATAGATGAAAGCACAGAAACGGACTGAATGGCCAAGGACAACTGTGTGAAAGTGTGTGTCTGTTCATCTGGATTGTGTGTGTGTGTGTGTGTGTGTGTGTGTCACGAGAAGGCTGAGTTAGCTGAAGAGTAGGTGTGGAGTAGGAGTTGAGGGAATACAGGTATAATTGGTGGGTAGGAGAATCGTGATTGGCAGTAAGAAAAAATAGTGATTTTTCTCTCTGTGAATGTGGGATTGCATGTGTGTGTGCTGAGGGGACAGTGATGCGTACATGTCTAGACAGCAGACACATGGCCGGGTTAAACACACTGCAATTACATATCCACCTCCAGGTCGTGTGTGCCACTCTGTGTGTGCATCTGTTTGTGTGTCAGTGCCTCAGTCTATGTGTGTTTTTATAGCCATGTCTCCTTCTCTGTTTATGTGACTCTCCTCGCCTCTCCTCCATCAAAGATCCCTTCTGTAGATATGACTGTTCATGATATCTCCAACTGACTCATTAGTCTGTTCCCTGTTGTCTTGCTCTGTCATATCTGTGTTTGTCCTCCCAGGAGAACGGTGGAGGAAAGGGCAAGGGGGTTTCCCTTCCCCCAGTAAAACCTTCACATCTTTTTTTTTTACCCTCTCTACCCACTTTTCTAGCTTTATACATTCAGACAGTTTTGCCTTATAACAAGTGTAACATGCCCCCAAACCTCTATAACCTTGTCTCATCATTTTATCTGTTCTACTTCAACACAGTTGAAACAAAATATACAGCAATGATGTTCACTCAGTCCTTCACATCACATCTACTGTATCCTGTGAAAGTCTCCGTACCGCTTCAGCATTATCGCATTTTGCCAAGCTACACAGACAACAATGTGTCTTACTGGGATTGTATGTAACACAGTCCAACAAAGAGTTGTTCATTATTCAAATTAGTAAAAAAATTATTCAAGTTTATCTAATGATTTTACAATGAGAATTTGAAAAGTGGCATGTATTTATTTCCAGTCATCTAGAGTAAAACCCAGTGCAAACAAGGTGCCTTCAAAAGTCATCTGATTATTTAAGTAAGGTGGTGGTATTATTATGCTGTAGGAATTATTTTCTTTACCAGGGACAGGGAATCGGGTCAACGTCTGGTAAGCTAAATACAGGGCAATTATATTAAATTGCTGGAGTCATTTTCTAGTCATGCCAACCACTTCAAGCAATTAAATTTAAAGCTATATATATGTCCATCCATCCATTTTCTTCCGCTTATCCGGGGTCGGGTCGCGGGGGTAGCAGCTACAGAAGGGAGGCCCAGACTTCCCTCTCCCCAGCCACTTGTTCCAGCTCCTCCTGGGGACCAAGGCGTTCCCAGGCCAGCCGAGAGACATAGTCCCTCCAGCGTGTCCTGGGTCTTCCCCGGGGCCTCCTCCCGGTGGGACGTGCCTCGAACACCTCACCAGGGAGGCGTCCAGGAGGCATCCTGACCAGATGCCCGAGCCACCTCAACTGGCTCCTCTCAATGTGAAAGAGCAGCGGCTCTGCTCTGAGTCCCTCCCGGATGACTGGGCTTCTCACCCTATCTCTAAGGGAGAGCCCAGACACCCTACGGAGAAAACCCATTTCGGCCGCTTGTATCCATGATCTCGTTTTTTCGGTCATGATCCAAAGCTCATGACCATAGATGAGGGTGGGAACGTAGATCGACCAGTAAATCAAGAGCTTCGCTTTTTGACTCATCTCTCTCTTCACCACGACAGAGCAGTACAGCGGCCGCTTCACAGCAGACGCTGCACCAATCTGCCTGTTGATCTCCCTTCTTCCCTCGTTCGTGAACAAGATCCCAAGATACTTAAATTCCTCCACTTGGGGGCAGGACACCCCCCGACCCGGAGAAGGCACTCTACCCTTTTCCGGCTCAAGACCTTGGCAATGGTCCAATCGCCATATATTGCTTTATATGTCCAATTGGATTTTAAATAGAAACAAATTTTACAGTATAATTCTGTACTACAATACAGAGATCAGTAAGCCACTTGGGGCTCAGTGTCTGGTCCATGTTTATAGCTTTCAGATTTCAAGACAACTACTCTTCCCACAGAACCAGTCACCCCAGTAGAGAGGTACCCTAAACCTCAGGAGAGACTAAAACCAGTTACACAGCTCACTTTTCAGAGATAGGTCCACTTATCTCTGAAAATTTTACTGTAGCCTTGATTATTTTATCTTTTTTTTTTTTACTAGACAAGTCCCAGAGTATTGGAACAAAGTGACCATTTTATAACGCCGCCAGATTTGTCTGTCATGTTTGACCCCATGCTTTGTCTGCTTTCTTTCAGCTGCCAAGTGAGTATGAAGCTAACCCAGAACTTCTTCTTTACCGAATCACCCACCTGAACCACCGGCAGCAGTACCTGATCTGGGCTGCTGCTGTCACCACTGCCGGCCGCGGTAACATCAGCGACAAAGTTACAGTGGAGCCTGCTGCAAAGGGTGAGGCCTTTTATGGCACTGTGACATCGATTATGACTACTAAACATATTTATAGATTTCAGTCACAACATATTCCACCTAATGGCAAGCAGCGGTTGGACGTTTTTAGTGGTATGATTACTCGTAAGTAGAAATAACTCATTTTCAAGGTATCAGACTATTTACACAAATGTACAACTACAATTTTGATAATCATTGTATTGCTTTTATTTAAAGCAGAAAAATAAGTTGGTGACTGATGCAAAAGTTTCTTAACCCAGTATTTACTTAATTTGTAGTAATGTTTTTTTTTGTGTGTGTTTTTTTGTTGGTTTTTGATATTTAGTGAATAATAAAATGTAATAAACTAAATTTAGTCTTAGTTTTCAAATGGTTATGCAGCAAAATAATTAGAAAAAAGTTATTTTGGCTTTTCTTCTGTTTAGAGACTAACAGAGAGAGAAAAATTTTATATTTGTGAGTAATTTGTTTGGCTATCTGCTCAAGTCTTCTGTTGCCTGCTTCACATACATGCTTCTTATAGCTTGTCAAAATGAGTGTCCATGTTATTCATGACCAAAAATCTTACCCAAGAGCCAAGTTTGTTTTCCTTCAGGGCTAAGGAAAAGTATAGCAGCCTTCTTTCCAGCAGCAAAAAAGTGAGGGTCAGTACAGAGCTGTTCTCCACCACGTAATTTAAACTCATTCTGAACTTTCTCCGGCATCTCGTAGAAAGGACTTTAATCTGCATACCGGCTTGATACTGACTTTGTCAAAGGTCTTGCTCCATTGCTTTCTTTCAAGCACAAGTCTGAAAGATTTAATAACTTCAATTTTTTCTTTAAATTAAAGGGCTTCGCTATTTTAAAAATCATTGCCTCGTATGTAATTCATGCTTTGGAGAGGATTCTCAAATTATACAGCCATATTGTCCATTATTTACAGATGTGATACTTTGAAAGACAGCAGAAAGTTGTCATTATCTGGTGTTTTTACAAGATAAAAGATTATGTTAAAAGCAATTTCTGACACATTTACTTTGAGTCTACTGTGTTAATTGATTTTCACTGCTTGCATCTTCTTTCATTCTCATGAAGCACTTTGACACTATTAAGTCTGGAGTAGTTGCTGCTCTTCAAACCTCTTGCTGACTTTGTTTGAAACAAAAGCAACGATTCCTGAAGGATGTTTTTTCTTCATATCACTCAGCTTCTTCTCACTTTGCCCCTTATTCGGCTCACTGTATCGAGGTTTTTCTTTTTTGTCTCTTGATTCCTTCTGTGCTGCTGCCTGTTAAGACTTCACAGAGGTGTGCTATTGATTTTGGAGTTCAGAGTGCACCAGATAAAATGCCTCCAGCCAGGGAGATGATCAGGAGGGGAGACAGCCAGCAGGAAAGACAACAGGAGGAAGGCAAAAGGGGAAAGAGAAAATGACTAAACGGGAGTGGAGAGAACTCCCAAGCAAAACAAGATAGAGGCGGTGTGTTTAGGAAATGAGCGTGTCAGTTACAGTTAATCAATAGGCTTTCAGATTCAAAGGTGGAAAAAGTTGTATGAATGCACTGTCCGTTTTCTTTTATCTGCTCATCCTTCTGACCTCCAAGGGCAAAGGTTTGCTGGCTTGCTGGTGTGAGTGCCGGGCTCATCTGATCAGCAGCTGTAAAATAACAGTGTCCTCCAGGCTGGAATAGTCAATACCTAATTTAACCTTAACATAAGTGCACTAGAGCACAACCATTTAGATGCCAAGTGTGGGAAAGAAAAAGAGAGAGCAGGTGGTGGAGTAGCATTGAAAAAAGAGGTTATGTGGCAACCAGAGAGGATGTTTTTTGTGTCCTCTATGCTCCCTCTCTGTCCTCTAATAATCATCATTTTTTTCTACATTTTTTATGGATAACATAATAAATTCTTATGAATTTCCTGGGATTCATATGTGAAAAAAATTCTAGAAGTAAAATAAATACATTTATCATTCATTACACCAGCATAATTTTTTTATAAACATCTCTTATAAAAATGCAGCCATTAGTTTAAGCACATTAAGAAATGTGCTTAAGTCAAGAAGTTACTATATTACTCAAAATTATTAGCTCACAAAGTCACCAAATTAAGGCTGCACAAAGTATTACCAGGAGAACCAATAAATGTGGCCCAACTAATATAAAAAAAAAAACAGTTATTCTTTAATATGTAATTTAATTAACTTTGTAAATATATGCAAATATTTTTATGTTTGGGTTTATGGTACCACAATGAAGGATGGCTTTTCTTTTTTTCCAAGCTTATTTCTGGTTTTAATTGAGGTATAAAGTAAAGGCAGCAGAATAATTAAAATAGTTAAGAGTGTACCAATTGCTTACAAAAGAGATGACTTTTTAATAAAACTATTCACACATCTTTGTATGTTAGATTCGAGTCACCTCAAGCTATTTCTCTATACGTATATTAAATGTACTTCTTTCATTTGAATCTTTCTTTGTGTTGAACAGCCCCTGCCAAAATCTTGTCATTTGGAGGTACGGTAACCACTCCTTGGATGAAGGAGGTGCGTCTGCCTTGTAGTTCCGTAGGTGAACCAACACCTACAATCAAATGGACCAAAGACAGGTGAGCATCCTTCCCATGTACTGTGCATCTGTCACTGTTCTTTTATAATCGCTTCTTCACTTCTTTTAGTGAGGACACAGCAATCCCAGTGTCTCTCGATGGACAGCGCCTCATTCTGGCCAATGGGACGCTGGTCCTGCGATCCGTCAAAGCTGAAGACTCTGGTTATTACACCTGCACAGCCACCAACACATTGGGCTTCGACACCATCATAGTCAACCTTTTGGTGCAAGGTATGAGAATATGGGTTCAGCTGCAGCATGTGGCATTCATGAAAAGAAAAAAAAAAGAATCTATTGAACAAACCGTTCATGAGCAGCCATGATTCTGCCGGAGCAGGAAAGAACAGGCTCTGAACTCTCTATGCTCTTCTACAGTCCCTCCAGATCAGCCTCGTCTTACCGTTTCCACCACCTCCACCTCCTCCATTACTCTCGCCTGGATTCCAGGGGACAATGGAGGAAGCTCCATCAGAGGTGAGTTGGGTTTCTTTCTTGTAGGTTGGTTAATGGTATAGGTTTCTTTGTGTTGTCCCAACACAATGATAAATTGTAATGATCAATTCAGCTGACATGACAAGTCAAGACACCAGACTGGCTTAGTGAGAGAGAGATGAGACGTTGATTTTGCAGTGCATCCGGAACGTATTCACATTGCTTCTGTTGTGATCTCTTGTTGCTTTTAGCTTCAGTTTGTTTTCTCTTTTTGACCATTTCTCTATTGTGTTTTCTTTTCCTTATCTCTTACCATTTTAGTTAGTTCCTTGTCTTAATTCATTTTGGTTGGATTTTGGATTTTTTAAATGTAGATTTACATTTTCTTTCTCTTACAATTTTATAAGATTCAGAATACTTTTCCCCTTCTCATTTCCCTGCCCTGGTTAACCTTTACATCTCAAAGAATTTGAATATTGCATAAAGGAGCAATATATTTTGCCAATCATCTCAGAAAGTGAATTTCTTTGCATAGAGTTTCATTACACATAGAATAAAATGTTCCCATAGAATGATTCTGCCACCACCATGCTTCACTGGTGGTCTGGTGATGGAATCGTACCTGGTTTCAAATTCAATTGAACTCAAAAATACTTTATCTTTAGTTAAGGAGTGGTTTTTGTCCGGCCGTTCTACCAGCAATAGATCGCTGCAGAGTTTGTGTCTCCTGGAAGGTTCTCCTCTCTCCACTGAGGAATGGTGGAGGTCTGACTTAGTGACCATCAGGTTCTTGCTCACCTCCCTGACTAAGGCTTTTCTCCACCGATTGCTCAGTTTAAATGACCAGCCAGCTCTAGGAAGTGTCCTGGTTTTTCCAAACTTCTTCCTTTTGCCAATGATGGAGCCCACTGAGCTCATTGGGACCTTCAAAACTGCAGAAATATTTCTGGATCCTTCCCCATATTTGTGCCTCAAGACAAACCTGTCTCTGAGGTTCATAGACAATTCCTTTGATTTTATGCTTGGTGTTTGACCTCTGACCTGGCCTTACATGATGTCAACTTATATAGACAGGTGTGTGCCTTTCCAAGACAAGTCCATTCAACTGAGTTGACCACAGGTAAACTACGTTTAAACTGCAGAAACCTCTGAAGACTGACTTTGTACACTTCTGAATAAGGCTGTAACATAGTGAAACGTGAGAAAATTGAAGCGATGTAAATACTTTCCAGAAGCACTTTAATTTACAGTTCACGGACATGCTGTTCAGAAGCCTGACAGTTTTGCAATTTAAGTATTTTATTGATGTTATGTAACATTCTAGTTTTCTGAGAAACTGCATTTTGGGTTTCCTTTACATTCAAGCCCTTTTCTTTAAATTAACAGGAATAAACCCTTAAAATGTATTTCTCTGTTTGATGGATTTACTGTGTACAATGTATGAAATTAATTACTTGATAAGTAACTTTTTGATTATATGTGATGAAAAAGTCACCACTAAATTCATACTGTCTTCTTTCTGTATATCACTGTTTGCTTTTGATGTTTTTTGTTACCTGCCACATTTTTAGTGTTTGTTTGATCCATCAATTCATTGAGTGGTGTCCTGCTTTTATGCTTCCCTGTTGACTGTGTGTCTATCTGATTATCGTATTATTGGTGATCTCTTTGTGTGGAAGGCTGCAGTGTGTGTGGCTGAATGGGCATGCATGCAAATGAAGTTTCAGCTGCTGTCTTTGTTCATCCCATTTGTCAGGATAGAGGGGTGGTGGGAGTGTTGCAGATTCAGCTGTCTGATTTCATGCTGCAGTTATTACCTATATGACACATCAAACACCAGCTGTGTGGTCATTTTCTAACATTGTGTATAACTTTGTCCAGGGTTTAATTTTGTGTAGTATTTGTTAATAAAAAAAAAGAATGAACTATGATTTCAAAAGTGATTTCATTAAGTGTTTATCATACCCAAATCTGACCCTTTTTTTTTTTACATACCATTAACCAACCTACAAGAAATCCTCAGAAAAACAAGCAAACGAATAGAAAAACTCTTGTGCATTCAATGTGCACATCCAAATGGAAAGCAATAAAACAGTTTGCTGGACGTGTAGTTTTGTATTTCAAGTAATGGTGCTCCACACTCTGGTATTTGCATACATCGTTCTGTGCTGCATATATGCATAATCCCATCTGTATATCTTTTGTGAATACCAGAATGCCTACCTGCTTGTAAGGCCATCTGTGCAAGGCAATGCTCAAGGTTCCCATAAACAAACATTTCTGCATTAATTCTAAATTGGCAAAAGTAAACATTTATGCTCGTTCTGAGTTTTCCATTCAGTTTGCACAGGAATGATAAAGAAAAGGTACTGAGAACTAGATTTACAAATACTATAAGGTGGCAAAATCAGTATTCTTTTAAAATCAGTTTTAAGTTAGTATCTTCTTGCGTTATTACAGCTTTGTAGCTGTGCTATTCTGTTCTGTGGCAGACTTTAAAACTTCAAAACACAGCTCAAATTATGCGCAGTAACCAGTGCAATGCTTCGGACTCTGTCACACCATCTGTTAGAAAAAAAATGAGGGGAAAGCAGACAGTACAAAATACAGAGTGGACACTTTTTTGTGATTCAGATATGCATAATTACATACAGATGAAAAAGAGGCAAAGACAGATAGAGGATAGATAGAAATACTCCCGTAGCAGGAGGGAGCTGGCTCTGCAAGGAAGCTGATTATAAAAACAGTCACCATATTGCAAACCCGCATTTGCATAGATGCTCAGTCAGCGCCATCCCAGGCTTTGCGTTTGTAGGTAACTAATGGCGGCGTAGATGGAAAGCAGCAACACTTTGTCTATTTGGATTTCACTGATAGCAAAGGGTAGTCTTTCATTGCCATCTGGTGGACACTAAAGGTACCAACATCATAACATTTCGAAGGGGCTGATAAGAAGAACTCAAAAGTAATCATAGTTAGCAGCAGATCTTAAAACTGTATATACCCCTCATAAAATGCCATTTTTTGTGATGTAAAAAATCAGATCAGAATAACTAATTCCCTAACTTTTTCCAAATCTGTTAGAATTTCCCATTAAATCACTATGTTGTCCATTTGGATGTATATTTTGACTTGGGTACAAAAGAACAAGGATCATTATGAGTATTGTTTGCCTTTCTTTCCGTGTAGGCTTTGTGCTACAGTATTCTGTTGATAACACAGAAGAATGGAAAGATGTTTTCATCAGTTCATCAGAGCGTTCATTTAAACTGGAAAACCTGCGCTGTGGGACCTGGTACAAAGTCAAGCTGGCTGCCAAGAACAGCGTTGGAGCTGGACGCATCAGCGAGATCATTGAGGCAAAGACCCACGGGCGAGGTAGCGGCAGAAAAAGTTGAATCTGAAACATTTACAGCAACATTAACAGACATATAAAAGAGGAAACAATATCATGGTAAAAAAGAAGGAAGATCCCCTTTAAAAGCTGGGATATCATGTATGTAGCATGTAACTTTAGTTTTAAAGTTATACTTATTTTTGCACAAGCTTTATTATAATTACATTAGTGCTGTGCATTAACATAAACAAGCACCCATGTATTCACAGTAACTTTTTCGAGAACTTTGAGTTTAAAAGTGTTATAGTAGGTGTTGGTTTGGAGATGCAGCAGAGTTGAGCATAGAAGTAAAACTGCAGTCTAATTTATTCAGTCCCTTATGACTTTGCTCTTTTACCATTGCTTAGATACAGTAAGTATAGTCAAGTACAGATTAGATGTCGTATCAAGAAACACCAGTTTCATGTAGCACCGGCAGTGGCCATGATTAAGAAAAAATGTAGTCCTAATGGGCACATTTTCTCTCAAAGTAAGACTCATTTTTCTTTCTGACAACTTCAGTGAGGAAATATGTGAACGGCTTTGCTGGGAATAAAACCCAGTTTATGTGAAAAAGAGAGCAGGAGACGATTAAACAGGTGTAATTTACTGACCAGAGCCAAAGTTTGCAAATACTCTGCAGTGACATAATCAATAAACTAATTAGAATGGAATATATATAGTTGTGTAGTTGAAACCAGATGATTACTTGCACTGTATGATAAAACATAGCCTTTTTTTCGTTACTATCTGAGATTTAATTAAACACTTCCTGTTTTGGAACAGCTATGATAACCACAAATTATTTCTCTGTGCTAAATGCCAGAATAAGGAGAGATGGAGATATTTTTTATTTCTTTAGTAAAAGCCAGAAGTTGAGATTCACCAAGATTGCTATATCTTACAATTTCTGAACACCAGAATGATGATGTCATAACTGTTTTGATGACTTAATTTATGTTTTTACATTTAGCAGATGCTTTTATCCAAAGTGACTTTAAAGGAGGGCATAACGGTGTAGTAAATTTCAACGTTATATAAGTTACTTAAAAAGAAGAGCATTAACGAGGTTCTGTCAGACAGTATAGAAATAGAATGCAGAGTTGGAGGGAAGTGCAGTAGAGGGGAACTGTGGGTGTATTTTTAAGCAGCATCGTAACACACTGCTTCCTTTGGTTACATCATGGGGAAATAAAAAGAAATCAGTTATGTGATCAAGAAAAAAAAATTAACCTCGTCATGTCTGGTTCATCCTTGATGACAAATTCCTCATCTCTAAAGGTGCCAAATTTGTATTCAAACTATTACACTAAAGTTTAAACATCATAGGAATGTCCAGCAGTCATACTGTAGACTTTAGGATGGAGACGAGGTCTGTGTTCAGGAGATGAACATGCCGTGATGCAAAATAGGTGACTTAATATCATGGCAAAAGCAAGAAACCTTGTGAAGATACTACCTGAAGTTTGATATTTGGCAAGTCCCTTATTGACGTTCGCTGAAAGGCCATTTAGTGAGGACGAGGCACTGGATTCTTAGATTTTTCTTAGTTGTAAAAATACTTCATCTACCACCAATGCTGGTCTATTTCATAATAACTGATAATATTTATGCCAATAGACAAATATAAATTGATCCATCTTGGTGTTTTGCTTTTTCAGAACCTCAGTTCAACAAGGACCAGCCTATCTTCACCTACGTCAACTCCACCCATGCTCGCCTCAACCTGCAGGGCTGGGCCAGCGGAGGCTGTCCAATCACCTCAATGACACTGGAATTCAGACCAAAAGGTGGAACATTTGTTCTTCAGTTTTTTTAACTACTAAATATGTTCTTGATAAAAAAAAGAAATAAAAAAACATCTATAAGCATACATTTATCAAGATTGTGCAGCCTTTATTGACAGTTTTTCAGGTAATCCCATAGTAAAATAAAACGAACTTGAGATGAAAGTTTGCATTTGTACAGGTATGTGGACATGGCAGCATGTCCGCACCAACGCCACCACAGACGTGTTTCTGGCAGAACTACGTGAAGGCACCTGGTATGAGTTGAAGATGAAAGCATGTAACAGTGCTGGCTGTGGCAACCAGAGTTCTCAGTTTTCAACACCCAACTATGATGGCAGTGAGTAGATATTCTTTCTCTTTGTTTTGAGTGATTATCTTTGGTGGTCAACATTTTATTTTAACAGTACGACCTAAAATACTACAGTCACAAAAAAGACATTGCCAATATCCTCCTGGTTGTATACAGGCACCATTCCTCCCATTAAGTCCCCCTTGGAAAAAAATGACGATGTGAAGAAGCTGTTTTCAATCGGCTGTCCTGTGATTCTGGTGACTCTTGGGGTTGCGCTGCTGTTTGTCGCCATTCGCAAGAAACGCAAAGAGAAGAGGCTGAAGAGACTCCGAGGTAAGTGACTGTGTGAGAAAAGAGAAAACGCATAAACACAGTAAAAGTAAAGCAGAGTGAGATTCCGTTCCGATCCCTGGCAGTTTTATTTAGTATTATTGGTGCAGCAACATTGATTTCCTCTCGTGGGATTTCAGCAATATTTTTTGGGGCAGAATAAAAAATTGTTTTCAGAAATATAGAAAACCACAGAATTTTTTGCAGTTATTGTAGTATTATTCAGTCCATTTCAGTATTCAGTAACTGATTCAAAGGTGGTTTTAATGCCAGGAAGTTTTCACATTGCTTAGTTTGTTGTTTTCACAAATAATGAATATACTGCAAGTTGCCTGCATCGTAAAATGTTTTGACCAAACTAATTAAAAACTGTGAAATAGCCCTTCAGTTTGGAGTTGATAAGAAACTCTAAAGCAGGTCCTAATCCTAGTATAGTTAGAAGCTAATGGCTAGCCACAGCAATCTCAAAGTGCTCAAATACTGCTGTCACACTTTCGCCATTTCTTTTTTGTTTTTTACCTTAAATGTTTTGTACCTGTAGTTTTTGACCTTAAAGTGGTGCCAGATTCTACAGCTTTCATATTACTGAGTGTCATCACCAAGCCTGAGAAGTCTTTATAAGATGACTCCAGATTACGTGGTTTTGAAGACTTCAGACTAACAGCTGGTAGGAGATGGACTAAGATCAAAGTGGAAACATCTCTCAGCTCAAAACATAGCAGCTACTTATTCTTTATTCATCACTTTTGCATTGTGTTGAACACAATGTTTAATTGGTTATTTACAAAATAAGTGGTCAAGGTTTTAAGGTTAAAATAAAATATGTTAGCATAAATTGCTTTGACGTTTTTGAGATTGATCCTAGATTTAGGACACAGATCCGGGAAATCAGATATTTTCTACAGGATCATGTCAAACAAAGTTTTCAGTGGGAAAGCCATAGGTAGACCACTTATTGTCTTTGGGTAGCCATCCCAAGCCAGAAGCTATAGTGGAGTTTTCTGAGTTTCATTATGCTGGTATCATAAATCATAGTTTAACACTGAGTGACAGACACCAGAAACTGGCCTGCTAAACAGGACAAAGAGCTGATATAAATACAACAAAATTGAGACTCATGTAGCTTGTCCTGTCCTTCCTTGAAATCCCATATCAAAAACAACAGAATTTGATCCTCGTGGCCCTATTTTGTAGTTGTTGGCACTGTTGTGCATTTAAACAAAATTAAGACATTTGCATCTAAGAGATCCATTGAAGCACAGAGAAAATATCACAATGACTTGTGGCTATTATATAAATGTATTAACAAATAAAAGAATAATAATTTATATCTATATAACTATATGTATATTATATTTCCTGTTCTCTTAGATGCCAAAAGTCTGGCAGAGATGCTCATCAGGTGAGATACATTATTTTGTGACCCAAATTCCAACATTTTATTTAGATTTATGTAAAGAAAAAACTTAAATTTACCCTGAAAGTCAGCTTTATGAATTTTCTGAAAGACACAGGTGATCGTGTATGCTAATCTTGTTTCTCTGAATTAGTAAAAACAACCGCAGCTTTGACACGCCAGTGAAAGGACCTCCTCAGGGCCCACGGCTACACATTGACATCCCCAGAGTGCAGCTGCTAATTGAGGACAAAGAAGGCATCAAGCAAATCGGTGAGAGAGAAAAAAACAAAAAAAAAACAATGAGAAGGTTGTGCATGTTTCACATTTACTGGATTAAGTAGTCTGTATATTAATAATAGTTACTAGGAACTTTGTATGTTTGATGAACTAAATTTGTTTTACTTGTTGTAGGAGATGACAAGGCCACTATTCCTGTGACAGACACAGAGTTCAACCAAACTGGGAATCCTCAGAGCTTCTGCACTGGTGTTTCTGTCCATCACCCTGCCCTCATCCAAAACACAGGTCCTTTGATAGACATGTCTGACATCAGACCAGGAACCAGTATGTGTTCTTTTCCATCACTGTTCATTTTACCAGAAACCTCTATTGCAAATGCCATATTTATCATAGAGTAATTGGTATAAACATTGACTGTGAAAATTTTCTGCTTTTCTGCTCAATTTCTTGTCACATATCAACTTTTTGTCACGGTACTGGGGACAAATATTGGTTCACAAATGTTAGGCTGTGGTTTTTGTTTTTGTTTTTTCTGTAAATGTTCATCCATTTTCTTGACTGTAAACTCTGTTTGTTCATATGTGCGTCTCATTTATTTATTTGTTTGTTTTTTTTCTGCTTGCTACCAGACCCAGTGTCAAGGAAGAGTGTTAAGTCAGCCCACAGCATCAGGAACCGCTACTCCAGTCAGTGGACTCTGACCAAGTGTCAGGCTTCAACGCCAGCCCGCACTCTCACTTCAGACTGGCGCACAGTTGGTTCTCAGCATGGTATCACTGTCACAGAGAGTGACAGCTACAGTGCCAGCCTCTCACAGGACACAGGTTGGTACAAGGGTGAAATGACACTTAAAGCCATTAACAAGTATCAAATAAACTGTGCGGAGGAGTGGAGGAGAATGTGATTTTTGAGCACTTGAGTGCATAAAATACTGGACAAAATGTACTTTCTCTTATGTCACAGACAAGGGGCGCAACAGCATGGTGTCCACCGAGAGTGCCTCCTCCACCTACGAAGAACTGGCAAGAGCCTACGAGCATGCAAAGCTGGAGGAACACCTGCAGCATGCCAAATTTGAGATTACAGAGTGCTTTATATCCGACAGCTCATCTGATCAGATGACTACAGGTACCAATGACAACGCAGACAGTATGACGTCTATGAGCACACCATCAGAGCCCGGTATCTGCCGTTTCACTGCCTCACCGCCCAAACCCCAAGACTACGATCGTGGCAAGAATGTAGCCGTGCCCATTCCACACCGCGCCAAGAGTAAGTGGCCGCTGCATAATGTTTCCCATTTATTTTAGAGTATCTATGCATATATGAAAATACGGTAATATGATCCGTATTTAAAACCCATTAGTGCTCTTATGTACTGTTATGCTATGCTATGGTTTTGATACCCTTTCCATGTACATCTGCATTTTCTTATGTACAGCTGTCTTTCTACAACAAGACAGCTGAATTTTTGAGATTCCAATGATGTATACCAAGCAAGGACATAATACAAATTGTAGACACAGTAAATGGTTTTGTCAAACCACTCAGAAATGCAGTATAATGTTCCAGTCATTGTTTGAAATGTCATATGATTAACAGAACAGAGCCTTTCAAACAGGAAGGTCTTTTTCCATCTTCCATCATTTGTCCATCTTCAAGGGTCCAATTTAAAATACCTTGTCCACAGCAAGTCTTATGTCCACAGTCAAACACAATTTGCCACTGAAAATCTTTGAAATTTTCTTCAGATAGATAATTTTTAATTCAACATTTATAGCCTTTTGCTTTGAGCGAGATCTTAAAGTTAGATTTGAGCTTTTTTTTCCTCTCCAGGCGACTACTGCAACCTGCCCCTGTACATGAAGTCCGATCCCTTTTTCCGAAAGCAGTCAGAACACCATGACCCATGTCCAGTAGTTCCACCACGTGAAGCCTCTATTCGTGGCCTAGCCCAGCGAGCGTACCACAGCCAGGGCCGTCACGTGACTATGGACTCTGCAAAGCAACAGGCTCTGACCATGGGCCACTCTGGCCTGTCAAACCTCACTTCCTCTGGGGCGTCTTCTGGAGGAGCAACAGGAGGCGGCGGTGGAGGCTTGTCTGCTAGCTCCAGCAGCTCCACGCTTCCCCAGCGGACTCTCACCATGCCTGGCTCCGCTGCTTCTGCGGCTCAGAGTGCTGCTGCCGCCGCTGCAGCCACCGCTGCTGCAGGGAGCGCATCATCTTCCTCTGGCGGTGGGGCAGCAGGGACCTCAGGGGCGACCCCTGGAGGTGCCTCTTCTTCCTCCTCCAAAATGGGAGGATCCAGAGACTCTCTCCTGGAGAGCAGCTCTTCGGGATTAGGCAGACTGCAGAAGCAGAGGGATGGGGGGTCAGGAGCCTACTCCAAGTCCTACACACTGGTGTAGCCTGCCAATAGCGAGGCCTGTCACTGTAACTCTTAATACAATGCTGGTTCAGCCAGCGTTTGCCTGGAGCCTCTATGGTGAATCGGGGTGACAAACATACACATGCACAGCTTACCCGTCAGTGCCTGTGCTGTGCCAGCCTGCAGGGAGCTGGTTGGGCTCCCGTCAACACAACTGTTTCAAGGGGTCAGAGTTGGGTGTCCACAGCACAGGGGCTTGCCTTTCTTTCTGCCTGATTGTGTTCCGTTATATTTGTGTAATTTCTCTCTTTCTCTCTCTCTCGCTCTTTCTATTTTTTAAATCACCCTGGAAATCACTTGCCAAAACAAAAATGATCTATCTGTTCAGTCTATCTTCATTTTCAGGCAAGGACACAGAACTTATGCACAAAATGCTTTTAACTTGCACTGTCTTGCTTTCTATAACAAGACAGCTGTAGATTGAACCAGGTTGCTTAAGATGTGTGTTGACGTTTCTTTTTTTCTTTCTTTTTTTAAAAAACAATATGTAACCTTTATGTTCTCTGATGGAAGATTCGTTCATATCTCAGCACTGTGCCACGGCAGAATGCTTTTGCTGTATGCACAAATCCCCAGCCTCTGTGTTACTTTGGCTCTGTAAGGTTAGTCCATCATAGATCCATACATTAGAGGCAGAGGAATGACTCTTGTACATGCAATGGATGACCCAGCATTGCGGTCACAATGGAAGATTTTATAGAAAGAGGAGCTAAAAATGTCAAGCATCATTGAGTGAAATCTAGATTCTTTTTTTTTATTTATCCAAAAAGGTTTAAGTTTGTTTTCAGACGATGGAAGTATAACCCCATGTGCACTAGGAAACAGTTTGAAAGGATCCAAGTAACAGAAATGTTGTGAGTGAGTGAGTGTGGGGGTGTGCGGGCGTGTGTGTGTGGATGTATATGTGTAAATATATATGTGTACATGTGGCAGGCACACACCAACAATGGACCTTTTTAAAACCAATCTGTATGCTGAATTCTCGGGCAGAAGTCTGTGTCTAAACAAAACAAAACCCTCCCCATTTTTTTTTTCTTTTTGTACCTATGAAAACACAGAATGATAACGATGATGCTGACAATTTAACTCAATTTAAATTTAATTTACTCTAGTATTTTTTTATTTTAAGATTTGATATCTGTTGCTAACAACATGGTGTAGGTGAGTTATACAAATGCTAATGAAGGACATAAGCTTTTATTTGAGGATTAGAAATGCGGTGCCTTGCAAAAGTATTCACCCCCCTTTATTTATTTCACATTTTGTCACATTGCAACAGCCAACTACATTCAGGTTTGAGGTCGCATCTAAGGAAATATGAAAAAAGTTCAAGGAGTATTTATAGTTTTGCAAGGCATTAGAGGGTCCTGTTTAGTTATATTTACTTTTATCTGGACAAAAATAAAACATATTTTTAGGAATCTCCCTTACAGTTCACAATCCCATCATTTCACTGCCGCCTTCACAACACTTCCATCATCCACTCTCCTTTCCTCCTGCCCCGTCCCCCATCACATTCATACAGTGTCACTGTGATGTACTACTAGCATGCTGGCCAGACAAAGACAGACCAACCGAACAAGAGGTATCCTTTATCCACGTCTGTGCAGAAATGCTTAACTTTCAGTGACAGTTTGAATGCGCGCATTCAGCAAATTTTTGAGAAATGTATTTGTATGATTTTGAATAAATGAACACACAATGAAATCATGTAGTGTTAAAAGAATCTGAAGAATTTGCTTAAAAAAAAAATCAAGTTTCTCCAACTTTTTTGAATTTACATTTTAATACTATGGTTGAAATGGTTTTTTTTTCCTCTTTTGTTTTCATTCTTCATTTCTTATCCCAAAGTTTGTAATCTCATAACAATAATTGTTCCAAAAAAAAAAAAAAAGAAAGAAAAGAGTTGCTCCAAAAGTTTTGCATTGGTAAAACGTAACATCAGGGCTCTCGCAATAGAAAAAAGATATCATATATGTTTGTTTTAAAAAAAAAAAAGTATGTACATATATATTTCTATTCAAATATATAGCAAATATATGAATAAAGAGCAGAGACATATAAAAGCCGTTCTAATTGAAAATATATATTAAAAGATCACAAGACAATCGCTCCGAGTGAAGCATCACAGTAAATGATAACGAAACAGGAAGACGGGAGGTTTAAACGGGTAGCACAGCTGTGGATGGAAGACCTTGGAGAGAACGAAAGTGGTGTGAAAGTTACTGGTGAAACTGGGACTCGAGAAATGAGACGTTAACTCCCGGGTGATTTTGAAAAGGACAAGCACAGGAAAGTGAAAATATAGTGCGAGATGTGTTGCTGGTTTATTGTGGTCTCAGATAGTGCAGGAAGTGTGGTGTTGCAAAAGAAAACGGTTAAAAGGAAAAGCTTATAAAGTGATTGAGCCTCTTGTGGTTTGTTGTATTGTACCTTCCAAATATTTGTGTTCACAGACTCAACGCCACTACCAAACTACAACTAAAGAACACAAGCAGGTTGCGTATTTCTCCAGGCCAGTGATAGATATTACTGCAGATAACTGTAAGAATTAATTTTTTTTAATGTATTTTGGAATCGAAGAATGGATATGTGTTGATTTCTATACGTAGTGTTAAGATGCATTTACTTGCCTTTTTCATTTTAAGTTATGCAAACACTTGTCCTGGGAAAAAGTATGAGTTTGGAAAAGGATTAAGCCTGTTTTTTTCCCCCATAAGGGCTTCCTTACTCCAACTATATGGATTTTGGTTGGACAGATGAAATAAACTTCCTACCAACATGCTTTCCCTCCAATTTTCAGTCAGTTTGCTTAAAGTGAATGTATTACTTTTCAAAGAAATTTCCACCCCATCTTAACTGCAAATTGAAATGGTGTGTGAACTAATATTTCTGTATTAACCAAGAAACAACTTTTTCATTAGACTCACACAATTTTTGTAAATTTGAGATTTCCAATTTTCTTTGTAAGCACTGCAATTTGGGAAGTTCACTGAAATAGAACTACAATATTAATAGGGTTGCAATAAATGTATAAATCCCATTATTTTTAGGCTTTAGATTAATTATTTCAAGATGGACTGACAATACAACATTAAACTTCAATGATTAAAAAAAAAAAAAGATCTGGGTGAACATGTTTCCATTTATTGTGGCTTTTCTCAAATCTACGTAACTCCTCTGTATTGTTTGGCAAAATCTCACCTGGCAGCTGCATAGAAACCATATGCTGCTTGTCAACATCAAGACGACTTTGTATGGTTCAGGGTGGATGGCAGTGCAGTATTTTGAGTTTCTGCCGATGGCCGTCCTCTAAGCAAAATACCTCAAGAAGGTAAAGTCACAGCAGCTCTTGAAGGTTAACTTCAGCCAAACTAACCCTTCCAAACACTCAAATTTAGCCATGTTTTATACACAAACTGGAAAAGAGGTCCCTGCTCCATAAATTGACATTTTAGGTGCTCAGATGGATGGGCCAAGTGGCCTCTGGAGCAAGTGGTCAGAAGAGGCAAACACTGAGCTACTTGACCACAAGAACAAGAATTATTTGTGTGCTGATGTTTGAAACTTGGACATAAATTAAACTTTCAAAAGAAAAAGAGATGTTAAATATCCACCCAGAATCACAGCAGGACCTCGATGGCAGCTTTGAAAACTGTTTCCCTTTGAACTTTACGATTGTTTATGAAAATATTAGTGGTAGTCTGATAGTATGTCTGAGTATGAATGGGTAATTTTGACCTTGTTCATGGAAACCCGTTTATCCAGTTAAAAATTATTACATCATAGATGTGTTGTATAATAATTCAACGTTTCTTGAACGTTGAATTCAAAACGTATAATTGAAAAATGTTTTTTTGTTTTTAGAACAAAAAAACTTTTAAAAATGTCATTTAATGTCTCAAATAAATCCATGCCTATAACTGCAGCTATATGATGTGTAATTTACATTGGGTGGATTTTTCTTTAAAATGATACAACATGCTTTCAAACTGACCTGCATACTGCCTATATTTTACATCGGTGTTTTTTTTCTACATCTGTCAACCAATCAGAACTTCTCCTCTTCCCTCCTCTGTAGCCTTTTGTCCACCTTTATACAATGATTTCTACACCATAAGAAAGGACTTGTGTACATATGAAAAGTGTTTTGTATAAATGACTACTATTTTCGACATCTTCACTAGCAACCAGGGCACAATGTAAACTCTGAAGTACAGGTGATGTGATAAAGATTCAATGAAAACTTAGAATTAAACAAATAACTGCTTTATCCTCATCCATGGACCAGATACAACATGTCTGAATGGACCATGCAATGTTAACTAATGATGTTGTTTGATTTTATTGGGCGTTTTGTTGCATAGTTTTAATTTTTATTTCTGTTTTTACTTCACAGGATTTTTGTTGTTGTTTTTTTTTTTATCTAGAGGTCCTTTTTTGTCAATGAGTTTTTTGGGTGAGGGGCAGCAGCGTTGCATGTTCTGAAATTTTCCTGGTTATAAAAGAGAAAAAGGGGAAGAGGTGAAATGAACAGACATTAATAAAAAAAATATGAATTTTAAGAATCCAGCAGTTGTTCTTTGAACTTTTATTGGGAAACATTGCTTCAGTTTGCAATTGCTTGTGTTTAACCCTACATTCTCTTTTCTATCAAAACAAACAAAAGCGGGGGGGAAGAAGAGTACTTAAAACCTTGTGCAATAAAGCTATCTTTTTATAAACTGTGATGATGTTTATTTTTTCAGGTCTATTTAGTAGCAATGCTAAAATAACAGGGAGATTAAACGTATGCTGCGCATACCTTGAATGTTTGTTCAATTTTTTCCGGTAAAGTAAGTAAAAGTCGGAAATAGGAAGTTTGTGAAAATCATACTCATCGAGACAAAAACGAATAAATTTCAGTGAAATTGCTTAAGTGTAAAAACGTGTTCATAGTTTAATTTTATTTTGTCAGGATAAGCTGTTAAATATATATAACAAACTCCTGATCAAAGTCATCAGAATGGAAAAATACATATCACATTTTGTGTCGCTGCAGTGTAACCAGCCCCATACTGAGACCAGGAATGTCTTGGTATAAGGCTGTACATTAGTGCACCTGTTTAGCACTGTTACCTTGAAGTCAGGTGATCCTGGACTCAAATCCCAGCCCAGGCTCTTTCTGTGTGCATGTTCTCCCTGTGTATGTGTGAGTTCTCTCTGGGGATTCCACAAGCTAAATTTGTCTCTCTTAACTTGCCTTTGAGTATCAGTATGTGAGCGAGTGTGCAAAGACGATTGCCATAAGGTTTTCACTCGCCTCTTGTTCTGCAAGAGCTGGAGTTTAATGTGATTGTGAAATCCAGCCATTTTAAGCCATTTTTCTTTACATTCGTAAATGAGTATAAAAGAGAAAAAAGGGAAAACATCAGAGAAAAACATCCAACAAAGTCTTAGACAATTTTATTTATATCCTGAGTTTAAAATTCAACAAGGATTCTTTGAAAGGAAAATATGTTCACAGTTTTTGCCACGTTTTTAAAACAAGTCATGCATCATGTTCAAAAAATACACACATTTTAACAGTCCACCTGGCAGCAATGCACATGAAAACCATTCATTCAGACACACAAATTCACATCAATTGTCATCTTGAATTCTTAATGACGCTACAAAATTTGTTTGTCATAAAGGCTACTGCTTTATGTTACTGCTTGGTTTCCTGTGATATATTTTCAGAACTAATTTCAGTATACATGTATACAGCATACAGGCTGTTATGTTTAATCTGAGGTGAATCAACATGGCCCACCTGCTTCCTGTAGCCTTTGAAAGTAACTGCACCTGCAACACACCAACCCTCACCGTTCATCTATTTGTCGGTCTTGTTTTTTTTCTGCTGGAACTTCCTGAAGTGGTTCTGGATGGTAGATGCTGCTTTTTCAACTTCAATAGGGCTAAGAGGAGGAACTGATGGTGTGCCACATGTGCCATTGCTGGTACAGGAGCCTGAGAATGAAAGGAAGCAAGAGAGTCGAAGAAATAACGATGAAATCAAATAATTTTTTTTGAGTGATTCTGTGACTAATTGTGTTATAAGATTTTTTTATTATTATTATTTTAGCATAAGTTTTAATCTGAAAAAAGAAAAAAAAAAAGTTGGGCTTATTCTAAAATCCATTTTAAAGAACAACCAATCATGGTAGTGTAAACTGTCAGTGTCCTGAGACTTACTCTTTCTGTATACGCCTATGCTGTTCCTCCTGAAGCCGTCAAACTGCAAAAGCAAAAAACTCTGTTAGAAAGCTCGTAAAAATTAAAGCCTCCATCTGATCAACAGATAAAAACACACAAAGTTATCTGGAAGTTGCAGTACACATTGTTCACATTCCTTTGAATACAGAAGTGATTGAGCACATGGATAGCTTATCGAGCTAGCTTTCGTAGAATCCGTTGACGCCGTAAAAATGGGCTGCTCTTTTTGGGCATCAGGTAGCTGCATGTGTGATTTCACCCATGTGCCCTTTTTTTATCCAGAGCTTGAATAATGACCTCACACACAAATCCTCTTGATTGGGATTACAGCTCAAGTGGAGAACTGGCGGGGGAGCCAGAGTTGGAGAACTGTCCCGTCTTGGCATGCTTACCTGCAAATTTGGCTAGGTGCCTGCATTCAGCTTGAACACCGGTTTTGTGACACTAACAAAAAGGTGTGCACTCTGCTCTCACTCTGGTACAAGTGAAATGAAGCTGCGGTCAGATTGAGTCTATAATTATTTTTCTTATGCTGTCAAGCAATCACAGAGGTACCTTTCAAATCAGGCCCCTAAAACTCCACCAAAGGTACAAGAGAGGTGCTAGGAATTATTCAGACTGTCAGTCATTTGCCATCAGATATTTTGAAGCTTGAAAAAATGTGTTTTGTTTTTTTGTGTGTGTGTTTTTTTTCCCCATGAACCTTTTCAAAATCTTCAGCATGATGGCAAACTGAGACTTTGCAGGTGTCCAGTTTATGCAAACATCCATGGACTTATAGGTAACGATTCATCAGACTCTTGAAAGTAATTTTATCTAAACTCAAATATAACCGTATTTTAAAAAAAATAAATAAATAAAATACTTTATTGTGTTACACAGACCAGCAGTGTTTATGGACACAAAGTTGTGGTGGAGTACAATGTCAAAAAGTAAACAAATTCTAGCCCATAATTTAATTACATATTTGTACTGGGGAACATATCTGGTGCTGCCTGTGGTGCAAATCCCACTAAAGTCAAATTTTTGTGATTCTATGAGGAGCTGCCATTATATGACGTTGAGCTCCGGCTGGCTGGTGAACTTTCAACGTGGTTTATCTTAAAGTAACAGAGCACTGGACTGAGGAGTTCATGAAAATGAAAACGCAGCCAAGCGAAGAGAGGGGCAGCCGATTCAGTCATATGTACAAAATAGTGGACAAGACACTTTGAAGGAATCCAGAAGACAGAAGATTTGGATACATGCATAGAAATAAATTTGGTAACTGAGGGTAGTAAGAAAGCATCAGCAATAATGAAGCAGAAAGCTTGTTAAGACTAACCTGTTCTGCTTTGCTGCTCCTCCGGCTGTGAGAGACAGAGTGAACCTGCCAGGGCAAAGGCTGAGATACCATGTAAGGCAAAGGTTCGTCTTTCTGTGCGAATCGGACCCCAATCTAAAAGCAAAAAAAAGGGAGGGGGGCTTGGGTTAGAAGTTACATTTGAGTGTTTTCTTCCTCCTTTCGAAACACTCTGAAGTTTGAAAGTGAATCTCCATTTCTTGGAAGACAATTTCTATTGCAAATATCTGACAAATCACACAGAGTTTTTTTTATGTTAATTGAATAAGTCAGATTTAAACTGACGCAACTCACTGCAAGATATATAAATTAATGGTTGCAGTAATAGCTACCTTCAGCAAGTCACATTAAAATTCAGTTCCATAAAGAAATTATTTGGAGAAGAGAAAATATGTATTTTGTATGCATTGAACTGCTGCAACTACGATTCTCAACACAGATCTTTAGCAGTCTATCAGTAAGTCATATGTTAATAAAATCAGCTTACCGATTCTACAACTTTCACCATCACATACATGGCCGTTAGCATTGTGATCAACATCTTGACCACTATTATTTGAGTCTTTAATATTCCTTACGGTCTTGGCTGTCTGTTGCAGTCCTCAGTTCAGCTAACAGAAAGTTAAAAGTCCATGCAGAAATAAGTCTGCGCAATCAGGCATGCAATTCAGCAGAGGACTTCTCAGGGGAAGGCAATGTGAAGACAGTGTTGATTATGTCCGTTTGCAGAAGTCTCTCAGGCTCATGAAACACACACGCCTCGCGCTCGCAGCTCCAGACACATAATGGTAAGACTGCTAAAGAGCTTTGTAGGACAGAAATAGAGAAGCTGTAATCTTTTCCTCTGCAGAGCACTTATCCCTCAGGTGGACGTACAGCTTTCCAGTATTTGTGGGGGGTTTTTATGTGGCATTTACGAATGCAAATATTATACAATTTTCTTTGTGTCGCCTTTAGTTATAAAGCTTTACCCACTGATAATGCAATGTATAAGTGGAGATGTCCTATGAAAAGAGTGATGCAAAATTGTTGCCTTCCTAAATGGGCCTTCTGAACCATCAGGAAAGTTATTCTCTATTTAATCTTGACCTTTGCTGTTGTGACATATTAATGCCCTCCATAAGTGTAAGTGAGTGGGACGGATCCCAAGTTCCTGTTTATTCACTTAATCTTGCATAATGTTCTGAAACATTTGTATTTAAAATGATAGCAAGCCATTTATTTGGCTAAACCAAACCTGATGTATACCATGAATCCAAATTGCTATCCTTAATTCTAACTTATGATCATCTTTATCTTTTTAACGCATGCAGTTCATGTAAAGAAAAAACATACAAACAACTTAAAAGCTGGGGTTTAAAGTTTAAAGTTAACTAGGTTGATACCTGTTAATGCCAAATTCAATGTATGAAACAGGAAGTGCTTCTATTTAAAAAAAAAAACTTGTAATAATGACAACTAAGCAGTGAGCACATAAACAAGTTAAGTATATTAACTTGTTTAGTGTCTCTCCCTTCAAAGAAATATCTTGGTTTAATGATGTTTTTAATGGACAAACACTGTGGAGTTTGTCTTGCTCCTCCTGAGTCCGAGTCATTTGAAGCAAAGTGTTTAAGCTTTTAACACCCCTGTCACATGACTGACGATGTTCAACGCTGCAGTTTAATTGTTCACATTGGATTCAAACAGCGCCAGTACTTCAGTTTTGCTCTTGAGAGGCTGCAGTGGCTTCAGTTGGCCACAAGGAGCCACTGTTCTTAGTTAGACCTAAGCATCACAGCTTTGAAATCTCTTTTGGCATGCTTAGAAAGAAAAAGCTTCATGCGGCCGTTATTACATAGCTTCAATAAACATAAACAAGCTGTCATGAACAATTTAGTGCTCACAGTCTGATTATGAAAACAAATGTAATTTCTAACTGGATTATGTGCACATCTCAGGCGCTGTCTACATCTTGATTCCTGTTTAGCTGTAATATGAAATAATAACAGATGAGCTTGGATGTCTAACTCATTTAGCACCTTTTGTTGAAACCATAGAAGAGATGTGTAATGTCACTGTGTCAATCAGCCCTTGGAACTTGGTAAAATCTGATGTCCTCATTGATCATTTTCTCAAATAACTTTCACCTGTTGGATTATTTTCACCCCTCGCTCCCTGAGATAAAGATTATTCATGAGAGACTGAGCCTGAGTCGAGTTTCAAATGTAAGACTTTGTGTTCGCAACTAAAGTGCCACTTCAGTCAGGACTCACATCTCAGTCTTTGGCATTCTCTCTCATCAAACTTAAACTTCAGCCGAGTCCTTTGAACTCTGTGGAAAAATTGTCCGTCCAAATACAACTGGCAATTCTAAAGTACGGTAGCAAAAAGCTCACATCTGAGGACAGATCGGTAGAGTTACAAAAAAGGCTATAAGTGAATAAAATTAACCATCACCATGCTAACTCTTCCTCTTCTGTAATAAGAGACCTTCCTCTGAGAGATGACACACGTCCGAGGCTTTAGTGCGTCACTGACTGCAGCCTTGTCACTGACCCCTGAAGGGAAATGATAATCCTTTTGGCAACTGAATACATTTCAGCAGCGCTGTGAAAGACTGCAATCCTGTGCTATTATCAAGATTAAGTGTCAAGCCTGTGATGCAAGGAATTTTTGCCAAAGCAAGCACTCCATTTCCTTGCAGGTCCTGAATGTGTTCTGTCAGTATCTGTGGGTGTAAATAATGATCATTTTGTTCCAATATGGTTAGAGAGGAGGTGCTGGTGGGTATTTCATCACTGAACCGATGGGTATAAATTAACTTGTGACGGGACAACCAGATGTCTGGACTCTTCCCATGAAGCAGAGGCACAGGAGAAACAAAAGGGGGTAAGAATTCTCTGATTTAAGACAAAACCTGCTAGAAATGTATGAATGATTAAGAATGCAATAATAAACAATATATAAGTACATCTCAAACGAGCAGAATACTTTGTGAAAGTTTTTCTATTTTTAGTCACTTATTTCAAAAGGTGAAACTCATGCATTATAAAACTTCCTATTCAGAGAGTTAAGAGAAAGAAATAAGTGAGTTAGGAAAAAGTTAATCAGTAAATATAGGCAAAACGGCAGCGTAGGGAGGATTGTCAAGCAAAATCAAGAATTTGTTAGAACTTTACAAGGAGTGGACTGAAACTGCAGTTTGTGCATCCTACACCTGGACAACAAGCGTGTTGCTCAGTGATCCAAAACCCTTTTTTGAGCAAAGGTTAAGGTTTGAATTTTATTTTGACATCAAGGTCTCAGAGTGGAAGAAGCGTGAAGAGTTAAAGAATCTGCTTTGTGTAAAATGTCACTGTCATGCAGTTATGATATCAGGTGCCATGTCATCTGCTGGTATTGATCAGCTGTGTTTTCAGAAGTCAGCAGTCGACACAGCAATCTACAAGAAGATTTTGGAAGACTTCATGCTTCTTTCAGCTGATAAGCTTAGCTGAGATGCTGATTTCATTTTCAGGACTTGGCATTTGCCAACACTGCCAAAGGCAGTAAAAGCTGGTTCAACGACCCTGGTGTTGCTCAGCTTGATTGGCCAGTAACCTGATCTGACCTGAACCTAAAGAGAATCGATCAGTTTTTATCAAGAGGTAGATGAAAAACAGCAGATACAAGGATGCACATTACCTGGAAGCCTGTATCAAAGCAACCTGGGCTTCCAACAATGCTGCAGACGGATTGTTTCCATGCAGCAATTCATACAATAGCACCTATAGCTAAGAATATAGCTCACGGAAGTAAACATAGATCGCAGAAGCTTGACAATTCTGTTTAAAATAGATATTTTTTGTCAATTAAATGCAATGGCCTAAATTTACAATACACTGAATTTACGGCTTTCCTTATCCGTAAGATATAATAATCAAAATTACAAAAAAATAAATAAAATATGTACTCTAAGTGCAATAAATAGGAATGCCTAACAAACTAACTTCTACATTTTCTCCTGACCTCTTCATTAGATGTGTGCTATTTCAGTGGCCAAACAAAACCTTAAGAGCAGCTCTAATTAACTCTTTGCTGAGTAACCGGTTTTATTGTTCGTCTCATAGTCTCTATGTCTGGCTAAAAAAATGTCTTCTTATCAGCATGTCACACTTCTTTCAAAACAGATGACACTGGATTGTAGTTATGTAAAATATGAAGAAAGATGTGCGGTTAGGGCCAGATCGGGAAGATAAAAATCCGGTAAAACAGGCCCTCTGCATTATCTCCATACCAAACGAGCATTCCTTTGAGACAGCATGTCGAGCCAAGTCACATCTTCATATTTGTTCTACTACTAAATAAAACAAAGCTTTTTACTATCTTGTGGTTGCTGTTGTATTTATTTCACTGACATTTTGATTTTTTTTCACAGGTTTCTAGCCAGTTTCCCAGACTCTAGCGGATGTGCCAGATGAGGGAGGAAAACCTAATTTAAGACAGAGAGTGAAGCTACCCAGAGGCATTCACAATGTCTTTCAAGCTTACCAAAAGACCGAGCAGCAAAAAGAAAAGTATGTTTATTGAACAGTCGTTTGCCCTGTATGTTGTAGTTAAAATCAGGTGGTTTAATACTGTGAATAAACTGCATGCCCCAGATATTCGTACTTTTCAGTTAGCCATCAAATTGAGGTCATGAATCAGCCTTATTGTAACTTGTTAGTGATTTAAAACCCTAGACAGGGTGAAAACAGAGATTAAGAGTTGACTGCAGTAAACTACTCTATTATGATTGTAAATGTCACAATGTGCACATATTTAGGATTGGAACATGATGTTTTTCTTGTCACATATGCTATTTATATAAAATAGAAACAGTAATTCAGTGTATTGCTGGGTTTGAAATCAAAATATGCACAATTTAAATCAGTAGAGTCCTTTTAAAATATGTTATTCAACATTTTTCTATTCATTATTAAAAATATGTTTAAATTTACAAAATTACAAGTACAATTTAAAATACAGTTTTTACATCCTTGAATAATTTTTTATTTTTTATTTTTTTGTCACTAGGACCTCTGAAGGACAATGCCCAGGCAGAGATTCTTCATAAGCTTGGCCTAGAGGCCTATAGCACTAGACAACTTGATTCTGCATCAGTGTTAAATATCAACGCATGGACTCTGGAGGATAAACAGCCTCTAGAACTCAAAGATCTCCCAAATACTTTCCTCAGACGCCTTTGGCTGCTTAGTGAAGATGCCCGGAGCACTTGTTGCCAGACTCAGCTTGACCCTTTCAATGAGGATGGCAAATTACCAGAGGAAAAACTCAGCAGTTTGGAAGAAAATGCTATCAACCCCCTGGATCTGGTCACATCTGTCTTTATATCTGCTGACACATTTCTGCAGCAGGAGATAACTGTGCGCATGATGCAGTGCAAGTTTGCTGTGCCTTTGGTCCTACCAAACGCTGATCCAGAGAAACCCAGTCAGTTCCTTCTCTGGCCGTTAAGAGGTGTTTTGGGCCAATGGAGATCGCACTCTCTGGTTACTAATGGCAGAGTACAAAATGGCAATTTGGCAAGTACACCTCTGCCAATTATTTCATGTATAAAACTTGGCCGTTGCAGTGTCTCTAAGTCACAAGTGCTTAACTATGTTCTGACTGGACCTAAATCAAGCAAAAACATATTCATACATAAGGGCATGGATGGAGGGCAAGTTCCCCGAAGACTCTCTAATGGCCTTGTAGAGATTGGATGGTATCTACCCACTGAAGATGTCGACAGAGATATATACCAAGCCCCTTTTGTTATCTCTAATTTACGAGGTGATGCCAGCCATCATGAGAGATGTCTCAAACTTTTATGTCAAGCATCATCGGCTGTTATAATTTTCTGTGGAGACTTTAAGGAGAAAGAGAAACAACTCCTTGAATCTTGCAAAGCCATGGCAAGTAAGCTCATCCTAATCGACGTCTACGGCACAGAAGGAGAAGAGAACACAACTATGGGATATGATGGACAGAGCCTTCAAGAATGTTTATGGCTTCCCAAAGAGTCTGTGCTTCCAGGGAGTACTTTGAGTGTGGAGAAAGTGGCAAACAACCTTTGTGAAATCCTTAAAAGTTGGGTACCAGACAATCTGAAACCCGTTACACTTGAGGCAGCAGCAAAATTAGCATTGGATATTGGCCTAAATGTGGATGAAAGCCCAGTCTGCAAAAAAGCAATGGCCACAGTGGAGGAAATATTGAAGGGTTTAGATGAGGGATCAGTTGAATTTCAACAGAAACAACTCCCTTTGCAGGGGCATTTGTGGCACAAACTGGCAGAGTTAGATAAGGAGGAAAGCAAACACAGAAAATCAGAAAAAGAAACTGAACCCCAACTTCAAGAAGAAAAGAAAGACATCTTGGCAGAGTTAAAAAGGTACAAAATGACCCCAGCTATGAAGATTTTTATAGACGCTCTTTTCACAAAGGATAAAATTCAGAGGACTTATTTCCTTACTTGGCTCAAATTGAGGCTTCAACTACAACAAACCGAAAAACTGAACAGTTTTCCAGAGTCACAGACAGAAAAAACAGAACAACTGGAAAACCTTAAACATGAAGCCGATAACAGTGTAGATAGTGACAGTTTCTGTACAGATTCTGAAGAGGAAACTGAAGAACAGCCAGTAAACAATGAAGGATCAGACATTGTTCAGTGCATCAAAACAACACAAGAGGAGGAACAACCTTTGCATAATACAGAAAACACCACTCAACATTTGGAGTCCACACCAGAGTTATCACGTTCTAACGAGGAACAATTGTACCTTGAAGATTCATGTGAAGATGCTAAAGCCTTGTATTCACAGTCTCTTGAGTCAAAAACATACAATTTAGGCATTGAACACTTTTTCCGTGAGATGGGGCTGATTTTTGAGCTCACACATACAAGTGGAAGTCAGAATGTGTTGCGTTTGCCCAAGCTTGCAGCAGATCTTCTCCTCCATGGGGTTCCACTAGAACTAATGGATGGAGATGCATCAAACGTCCCAATATGCTGGCTGGGTTCCATCTTTGCAGAGCTGAACCACTTCCTACATCAAGAGAAGTTGAGGACCAGAGTGCTGACGATCCTAGGCAATCATCACGCTAGGAATGCTGTGGTTCTGTCTGGCCTGTTTGGTGTTGAACTCCAAGAGGGATGGAAAAGAACAAACAGAGGGGTTTATATGGCTGTTCTAAGTCTCCCTGATGATTGCAGAAAAGACTTAGATTATGATCTTCTTTTGTTAATTGACGTGGAAGGCCTTGGCTTAGCTTCAGGAGGAATTGAAACTGATATGTTAAGTCACGACAATATGATGGCCACATTTGCAATAGGATTAAGTGATGTTTTACTCCAGAACATTTCTCCTCATGCTGGCAAAGAGATCGAGACAACATTTAAGGTCATGGTCAGTTCTCTCCTCCGCTCCAAAGAATGCGGTGTATTTCCTATTTGCAATCTCCTGGTTCAAGATGAGGGCCTAGACGCTGTATTACAAGCTTCCCAGTTGAGGCATGTTTGCAAGATGCTACAGACTGAAGACAAAGAAAATGTCAACAATCTCTATGCATTAAATACAAGCAGCACCACATTTGTGAAAGGACCTTGGCCCAATATGTCTCTTTCTGAAACAGTTGATAAACAATACACAAATGATGTGTTAAAGCTTAAGGAAACCCTGTTTGGAGCCCTAAAGAGATGTTCAACCAAGTCTGAAGAGTCAGATTTCATTGGACGGTTGTCTAAGGTGTGGGATGCAGTAAAAAGTGATTCATTTTCCATTAGTCTACAGAACATCAACATGGCTTTAGGGTTTTCTTTGCTCTGCACAGAGTTTTCCCAATGGGAAGATGGTCTTCTGGAAAGCATGGAGAGCTGGTTAATGGGGGCAACAACAAAAATCATTGCCACAAAGGCTTTGGATGGTACCGCTCAAGATGCCCTTTTAAGTGAGTTGAAGAAAGAAGCGCAGGAGGAAGTCAAATCAGAAGTACACAAACTCAAATCAAAAGCAGAAAGCTATCTGATGTCAGAAGAAAATCTCAAAATGAATTCTGAAACATTCATGCCTATGCTTTTGAGCAACATGAGCAAACTCCAGGAAAGAGCCTCTGAGGAGGTCATGCAAAAGTTGGAGACAATCAATGAGTCGCACTGTTCTTTGACTCAAATTGAAAAATTTGAAACATCACTGGAAAGAGAGCAGGAGTTCAAGTTAGTTGCACTAGTGGAGACAAGCAAGTCCACCAATATTCTTCTTCAAGATCACGAACTGGAAGAGGAGTTTGAGAGTGTGTGGAAGAAGATGTGTTCCAGTTTTGACTTCAGACCTTCAGAAAGTGATGACATTAGTTCAAGTGTGGCAGACGTTCTGAGGCAGAATCTAATCAGTCGTGGCCTCCAGAAACACATGGAAAAACTTAATGTCGTAGGCCAAAAGCAGACTTCCAATTTCCAAGTATGTGATGAACATTTTGGATATCGCAGCCGGTTAAAACACATGCTTGAAGACAACAATAAGCAACAAAAATTAGATGCTCAAAAGACAGCGAACAAAATCATAGAGGAATACAACAAGTTTAGTGCAAATAAATGCAGCTTAGCAGCAGATTTCTCAGAAAGCTACATCACTGAGCTGTTAGAAATGATTGAAAATGGTTTAAGAGAAAAGTCATTGGAAATCCGATCAGCTTTTGAAGTCGATTTAAAAATACATCTGTGCAATGCAGCATGTCAAGATTTCCAAAAATTACATGACCGCTTTGGCAAGGACAAAGAACTTCTGACATATATATCTGAAACCAAGAATAAGTACGCAGCAGAGTTCATTTACCAGTTTAGGAAACGAGATCAGTGCCAGAGGGTGGCCCAAGCATTCATATCCATGGTCATCAAACCATTAGTGTTAGCATATATCAATCAGCCATTGGGGATACAAATAGCAAAGGAGATTGAGAATAAAGCTAAGCAGTTTCAGTCTCCACATGCTTTCCACCAAAGCATACTAGAAGATCTGATTAATGAAGATTGCTTTGAAAGCTTTGAACAATATTTGTTGTTCTATGAAGACTACAGACGAACAAAGATTAATGACACAGTGGTTGCTCACTTGGCTGACATAACCAGCCTTCGTAAATTAAAGCAACAAAGACTTGGAGAAGTTGTAGGCCAGATTGCAGCAGCTGTAAGTCAAACAACAGAAGGTGCCAGTGGAGTGCTCAGTGATACAAAGCCACTGCTGGAGAGAGTCTGTCTCATTTTAGAGAAAGATGCAAACATTAACGTTGAGAAGGAGTCTCTAAATGGTCCCCTCTTTAGCATCACAACAGATTGGGATTGCTTTGTTAAGTGTTTACTAGAGTTACTGGCCACAATGCACTTAGGTCTCAGTCAGACCTTCAACCAAAATGTGGATGTACTCGAGGTTCTCAATGACCTTTCAATTCTGCCGCAGGACCACCTTCTCCAAATAGTGAGAGGCTGTGACAAAAGATGCCCTCTATGCAAGGCCCCTTGTGACAAAGTAGAGCTTGACCATGAGATACACAGCTCTCTGCTTCATCGACCCAAAGGCATACTGCCTCGTGACATCTGTTCTCCATTTCATCTCAGTAGCTCAGAAACCAGCAAGGACTCACACGCAGAATTCATGATATGTAAAAATCTTCCTTTGCAAGATACGAACTGGAGTGATGTTTCTGATGACCTCAACAGCCAAAAGGCCAACAATTACTGGAGGTATTGTCTGTGTTTACTATTCATGAGTTTTACAATAGCATTGCTGAACATTGAGATAACGCTTTAAATGTACATTGAACAAATGTACAGTTTGTCAGCACTTATCAAATCTGAAATAAAGATTCTGTTCTTGAATCTACAGGTACGTGTTGGTGAGGTTTAATGAGAAGTTTGCAGCAGAACACAAGCAAGAGCTTGCAAAGTTTCCAGAGGATTGGACGAAGATCACAAAAGAGGAGGCCTTAGATGGTTTGAAAGAAGTCTTTGGCAGAAAAGAGTGAAACTAAAATGGGGCTTTTATTTTTACTCAGTTTTTATTGCCGTATTAATTTTTATATTCTTCATGTAGTTCAGTGAGTTATTCTAAATATCTTTTATTCTGTTCTTATTTTGACTTCGTATGTTTAAAATAAGAAAAATGTGAACCTGATGTGAGAATTTTGTCTAAAACCTGATATGTTACATTTTTTCATTATTTTTATTCACCTGTTACTATTTTCATACATATTTTAAATTCTGTTGTGTGCTTTTTTATTGTCATTATGTCAAAATGGCAAAATATTCCACCAAGCCTGGAAAAATAACGTACTTTAACACAGTTGTAAAATGTCTGAAGCTAGTGAAATTATTTTAAATGATACATTTGTTAGGCTGCTGCTGTTTTTATTTCTTTTAGTGTGGTATCTGATACGTGAAAAAATAGCATACACAAAAGAAACTCGACTTAACTAAAATCACAAATTACTAAATATTTTTATGTCCATTAACTCAATATTTTATCTTAGATTTTGAAGTTAAAATGTGTTTAAAACTTGTCCTTTTTATATTGTTGCTACTTTATTTCTCACCACTTAATCTTTTTCCGTCACTTAATGTGTTTCCATTGTTAAATATATTTTAATGAAAATGTGCATTTTTTTCTCAATGTAGTTTTGTTTTTCTTGATTGACTGTAGTTAAACAATATTTTTTGATCAACATGACTGTGTGAAATTAATAGTATAATTGATTATTGATTGATATCTGTATTAATATTTTTATTTGTTTCCTTTAGAATTTTTTTAATATGTTCTCTATGTCTAACTTTTTTAATGTATGTTGTACTAAATAAATAAATTCTGATAATCATTCTGTCTTTTTACTGTGACACCAGTAAGTTTACTAATTACTCATCTGATACTAATCTGAATCCCAAAGAAGCAGCCAGCATATGCTTGATGCAGAATTCAAATACAAAGTGTCGTCTCTGTGTTAAGCACTGTTAATTAATTGCAAACTTTATTAATGCAATAGTTTTTATAGTTTTATAATTTATTAAATATCACAATCACTCTGTCAATATCACTCTCTTAATTCATGTAAAACCTGTCCAAAGAATGAAATAATCCTTTCTCAATGAACAAATTCAAACACATTTAATGACAAGGAAATTTTAAAAAAATCAAAACTAATTATGTTTAATTAAGCTTTATATGAGACAATGGGAAACAGTAATGAATGTAATCAAGAATTGATCTTTTAATTAATCACACTACAATTTACTTACTATTGAAAAGCTAATAGGGAAAGTGTGTAGAGCAGGAAAACTGAAGATCAAAAAAGAGACTGTTATTTCTCCACCATTTTACAGAGAAGAGTTTTACAATCCATAATTTGGAGTTCTGATACCTCATGAGCTTTACAATAGCATTGCAGGTTGGCTGACAGGAAAATATCGGCATGGCAACTATAGTTATGACCAGATGGTCACCTAACCAAACAGCATAAGAAAGGAAAAACTGATTACAACTGAATCTTGATAAGTTGAATGGGTTTTTTTTTTGCTGATTCAGTTGTTATTTTTTATTTTAATTTATTTTTTATTTTTTTGTAACTGAGTTTCACAATTTAGATGCTCCGTAAGAGCTTACAAGGATTGTTACAAACTGCTAATAAACCAATAAAAGCAGACATGGGATAACACAAGCAGTACGACTGGTTAAATGAACTTTACTGTTGTATTTGCAGTGCTAAACGAACTGTGTGTTTTGTATGATTCCAAAAAAAAAACCTTTTCTTTTTTTAAATTTAAGAGGCCAATGATTTGGGTGCATTAAAGGAGAACAAAAAATTATTAAATCCACAAGATGGCAATGTAAGCTGCAGGAATCTCTGCTGGCTCTCTGAGAATAATAAGACTGAGACTAATTTAATCTCTAGGATTTCTCTAAGGGAATTTATCATTATCTGTTGATATATTTACATTTAAGTCTTTTTGCTTAAGAAGACACATTTAAATAAATTTTCTTCATGAAGCTTTAAGAGCAAATTCTTGGAGAACTTTTACCACTTCTGCATGTTTAATTCTACAAACATGTTTGATAGAAAAACCTATACCACATGCATATGACTTACACACCATTACTGTCACACACATTTTCAAATGGTGGTCACACAACATAAAACACACAGATAATGAAAAAGCAGCTGAGAATACAAATAAAAAGCCTTCTCTTTCTCTATGTGTGATTTCTAAATGAAAACATTTGTCTTATTGATTTGCTTTCACATGAAACTGTAATCTCGGTGCTTTTACACGTGAAGTGTGCCACTTACACACTCTTCATCAATACTTCAATTTTTTGCCAGCTCCAAATCGTTGTATCCCATCTCTCACACCTCAAATTAGCTCATAATTATCATAGCCAATTCCTTCTGAGGTGTTCATTGTTCTGACAGCCTTTCACCCCTGACAGTATTACAAATAGCCAGCCAACTGTCACCACATACCGTCTGTGATACACAGATTTACCCTTTTTTACGCAAGCAAGTGGGAGTGAACAGATTGCCTCATCACACAGAAACGGTCGACATGAAAATGAGACACACCACGAATCTTCTTGCTTCAACTGTGATATTTGACTTTAAGACCGAAATAAGATGAATGAAAACCTTCTGAAAATAGAACTGCAGCAATGTGAAGGTCATGCCGTCAAGTGGCAAATAAAGTGCTGAAAATGTCAGATGTTCATTTCTAGAATACAGTAGTCTAATCAGAGAAGGTAGTTTCACACAACGATGCGTAATGTTGCCAGTGAATCATAGTCACACTTTCTACAGTTAAAGTCCAAAACTACTAATTATTAAAAACTATCAAATCACAGCAAAATCAGTGTTTGTACAACAGTCATTGGCAAAAAAAATACATAAATCAAAAGAGACTGATTTACTCTGTAGAAAAATAAATAAAAAATGAAGTTACTTCTTGAAATGACATGTCAAAAAAATGGGATAAGTTACAGTCATTTCCTTGGCTTGCAGCTTGTTTAATTTATTTTTTTAAAATTTTCTTTCTTTGCTTTGCAAAACCTTTGTAGGAAATAATTTTTTCAGGGGTAGATTGCTGTTCATTCTGTGCCAGATTCTGTTCTACAATCAACTGAGCTTCTTAGATATTTTTTATTTTATTTTTATTTATTTATTTATTTTTTGCAATTTCATCACACGATCAATTGAATTTCAGTGCACTGGACACTTAGTTGTACTGAAACAGATTGAATTGGCTTGTTTGTTTTGTAAAGTGCCTGGGGATGGAGTTTAGTGGGAATTTTGCACAAAGATCAGGTATAGTGTTCCAACTACTGACAAGTGAAAAGATTGGCACTGATTGTCTCTTGTACCTGTTAGTGAGGGATGGACACATTTTCCTCAAAGTTTTATGTTTTAGAGGCAGAAAAGACGGACAAGCATATAAGGTTTGGAGCAAATTTTGACAAAGGGAAAATTGTGATATATAGACAATATTCATGTCTTAGATATTTCTTGTCTGCAGTTGATCTATGAAAAGTTGTCTAAGAAATGAACATGAGAAAAACCAAGGATTACTCATGCAAATGGAGAGCAAAAACTGGCACATGTGGTTGATGAAACATACAGTTTATGGCAATTTTATTTATCAGGCTGCATAGACACAAAATAAACAGGAAGCCCTCGCTGATCCTTGTCTACCAGCAAAAGAAACTAGAATTGGTACGATGGTATAAATACTAGACCACAGAGAAATAGATGTCTTGTTTTGATGTGCATCGGTGTCTCTGGGATCTCATGGGATCCATCTATTCACTGAAGGATGGATCCCGACTCGCTATGTGGCTGCTTCTTTGGAAAGTGGTTCCAGCCTAAGCACTGCAGTGATCAGAAAATATACTTTGACTTTAAGGCCCTAACGCCCTAACAGCCCACTTGGGATGTGAAATCATTCAGAATGAAACTGAGCATTAAGATAAAAGTGAAAGGAAAAAAAATGCAAATCTCAAAGTATATATGGCAAATGATTTTTAAAGGTTAATAAAACACGGCTACAGATGGTCAAAGTTATGGACTGTAGATGATGAAAGGAAGGTAATACTACGATAAATGATCTAGAATAAAAAGCATTGTTTCCTAAGAGAGATTTACTTACAGAGAACCAGACCTTTGTGGATGTATGGCTTTTTCTGTAAGCCAAAGCACTATGGAGTTACTACTTTTTACAAGAAATAAACATGGGTTTGTATCATATCTTGCAACTTTTGTTTTTGGGCACTCTATAAATCAAAGCTCTGCTTGGTGGTAAGAAAGTCTATATAATAATAATAATAATAATAATAATAATAATAATAATAATAATAATAATAATAATAATACGCTTGCTACACAGCAAAGGCCCTTAAAAAATTCATGTAGGAAATATATGGTGGCCTGGCAGAAAAGATCCAAGTCTGATCAAAAATGTATAAAGAAAAATGAACGAATGACCACAAGGCTCCAGAGCTGATTTCTGAACTGCTATCCACCAAAGTTGGAACCTGACATCTATCGTGTATGCCTTTATATTCAGTTTTCAAATTAAACTGTCATATCTGTGATTTCTTTTCAGCTTCTTCCTCTACTGTACAATTCCTGAAGTGGTGATTTTATATTTTATCTTAGTTTTTGAAGCAGTGACACTACAAATAAAAGGACATTAGCTTAATCCAACTCAACTGGGGCGCCCTCTAAGCTAAGCGTGGTACAAAACCACAGAAAACAGCAGCAAACAGTGCCTGAGCTAACAGAAGCATCACCAACGCATCAGCGCTCAAACAAAGCCTCGCTGATTCACTTGTTCTGTCTGGAAGGTGACTCCTCATGTTGTCACCGTGGCTTTCAGTACATAAGGCTGTGCAAACATTACATTCAGAAACTGTAAGTCCAATGCTAAAAATGTGCAGAGTTTAAAAGATTTTTAAATACTTTATCCATCGATGTTCTTCTGGTTTTTTCAGCAGAATGAAACTGAGTGAAGAAAGTACAAACAGCAGTAATTCAACTCATTTTTAATTCTACGTTAGGGAGGGAAGTTCCTGCATTCCAGGCTTAACATACTTTTCACAAAAAGTTGGAAGCGTTCATCTCTTATACAATATTGGTATTTCTCTTCTGAAAACACCCCATAGAGTGGTATTTCAGGTGGTTTCTCCCCCGCCATTCTTCTGGCGAACACATCTAAGCTGTAATTGTGTACAGGGTCATGTTGAATCCTTCACATAGTATTTATAAAGAATGAATCATAACTACAGGCCGGCCAGTTCAGCATGACTACTTTTTATTTCCATTGTGTGCTCATAGTTACCTTGTTTGTCTGTTGCAATCATGATCCTGAGTCGTGAGCACACATTTTGAAAACATTTGCACATTTAACATTTTTGCTTTTGTGAGAATTTTTTTTAAAGTTTAGCCAGGAACTCTGCAGTCTCAGAAAATTAAACTGAGACCACCTCCTATCTCTTGATAGGAGATGGTGATTATTGCTTTGCGAGTTTGAAACTGACACAAACAGTGACACTATGTTGTCCTGGTAGTGTTTAGGATGAGAGTCAGAGTACCTGACTTTCAATAATGTTTTTATGCAGCCCAAAAGTCCAGTTTATTACTGCAGTGTCTGTTTCTTATCAGTGAGAGAACATCCTGGTTTAGAACAAAAAGCTTGTATTGATTTTAAAACAAAACATTATAATCAAAACCTTAAAATATTTCCAGTTTTTAAACAACTGTAAAAGGCTTTCAACCTTCATTTAGACTCCACAAGATTTTTACTCTTTGCACAGGCAGGCACACAGAGTAAAAACCTTCTGCAAGTTTTTTGTTTTGGGTGGGGAGAGTATGTGGTTTGGGAATCTGTGAGTCTGGTGGGATGACCCCCCAGCTTCTCCACTGTCCGACAGTGACATTTGCCGTCCTCCTCCTGAGAGTCGCGCTAAGACCGCAGGAGGGATAAGGGTGTAATTATTATAAAATGATGTTGTAATATGCGATGGGTCACCAGATACATCAGTTGCTCTCTGCTCAACTTTCTTTTTAAACCACGAGAATTATGGAGAGGTCTTATCTCTCCATAAGAGATCCAGTCATCTTAATTACTGGATTTTCCTGAGCACTTGAGAGCGACCTATTCTGTCATAAATATTGATAGAAGCAACTTGACTGTCTGGAGTTTGTGCAGCTGTAACCACGGAGGTAATTTGAACACCCAAATGTAATTATTTGGATAGATGAGCAAATATTTGTGTCGTTTTTGTGCAATAGAATAAGTAACACATTTAAGGTGGTTCATGGAGATAATTACCATTTAAAAGAAATCAATCCATCTTAATGAAGATGGAAACACAGCCTTGTTGTCACTGTGACCAAATTCTTCAGTACAATACAAGCAGGTCGCCTTAGGTTGTAAATGACAAGAAAATATTGTACTTTATAGCAAATATAAAAATGATTGAAGGTTCACTATATAATTTCTTGATTTCTCAACAGGAGTACTTATAGTACTTTTCACTTTTAGGGAACAGAAAAAACTTAACTCGAAGCTTGAAGTCTAAAGTTATTCTTCTTTCATTGGTGAAATCCTGCAGTAATTTTCCAGAGAACACAAACCAAAGGGTTTTGGGTGTCTTTTGTTAGAAAAATCATCATCAGTTCTCCATGGCATTCAGTTTTATCTCAGTCAGGTGCCTCTTGTACCTGCAGATATTTGCCATGACGGCTGTGAAGTCAGACTAATCTGACTAAACTGTTGGCTACTGAAGGTGCTTAAGGGGCAAATTTAGAAAGTCCGTGACATTTACTAAAGTAGGCATGCCGCACTGTTGAATCCTGAAAATATCGTATTTGAGTGGTAATCAAACGCTGCACATACTGTGAAGTAGCCTAGTTTTCAACTCTAAAAACCACAAAAGCAGATTTCATTTAATGAGGCTCTACTCACATTTACACATATGACTTCAGAGTTCATGCGGCAGACACAGCGCTTTCCAAGGCAGCAGTTGCGTATTTTGGACTGATGAAAAAAGCCCTGAAGGTTGTGGAGGAGCCCATAACATCGGCAGATTGAGCCATTGCTTTATTTAATTGACATTGGGTTGGCCAAGTCACATCTTTAAACTAATTCGCTGCTGTGGTGAACATCTAAAAAGAAGCGCAAAATCAATAGCAAAGTCTACAAGAAACCATAACAAACAAACAAAATAAAACCAAGCAGGACTTCAATATAATGTTGACTGTCTTTGTAAATTAGAAAAACTTTTGAAAACCAAAATAAATCATGAGTGGCACTTTCATTATCGGTAATGATTTTGTACTGCTGTTTAATGAAGCAACATTCATGATGTCACAAAACTTTTTTTAACCAAAATAAATAAATAAATACACAGATAAATAAATAAACATGTTTTGAGTGTGTGAAAAGTATGCATACACATATGCGGTGTATATGTATGTATGTACATTTCCCACTATTTATACCTAATTTTGTCATTTATTGGAAAAACATACCACAATTATCAAGACCTCACATGAACCTCACACTTCAGCCATGTCTAAGATGAGAGAGTTAAAGAAAACCTTTATTGGATGTTGCTGGCATGGGAGTCTAGAATCGCTTGGAGAGGAAAGGAGGTTTACTCACCTGTAAAGTGAAATCATTTGACCACTGTGTGATGTATGACTGTTATTATTTCACAGTGGAGAGGCTATACATTTTCCACAAACCATTTTGGTGTTCTTTTGACAGAGGTTAAAACACCCACCGAGGGTCAGGTTGGAGAAAATTTAATTTTAGGAGGATTTTCAAAAATGAAGCCTAGGCGCAAATTCAAACCGGAAGACTCCTTTATCCCCACTGGGACCCATTAATTGAAGCGACCTGCCCACAATCGTCGACCTATCAACGCCGGACCAAGCCACGTCACGTCCAATCATCGACCGAGTCCCAGCTGATAAGGACCTTCATTCATGGCGTCCTTCGCTCTCCAGCCGAGCTCAACCCACCACCACCCCTTCTCCTCCATTCGCCCGGTCCTGAGGCCCGCACCCCTCTTCAACCTCCACCACCAGTGCCGGGCCCTGGGGGATGACGTTCCTAACAGCATCAGGATGCTCATCTGAAGCCCACCGCTAACGCTGCGATAACCGTTATCCAAAGCGCCAAAGACTTTAAATCCTGTTTGTCAATAAACTCTTCTAATTGTCTTCTCATCTCCATCTGAGTCTCTCCAGATTGAAAGATTATTATGCCAAAAAAAAGAAGTAAAATTGATTTTTTAACAAATCAAATAACATTTAAAGCAGATAACCTTTTTGAGTTTTAACTTAAAGATGAACCAATGTTAATGTCGCTCCCTGGCAACGGATTTAATTTTCGGGACTCAATTTGTTTGCTTTTTACTTTTTTTTCTTCATGTTGGCTATGAATTTAATGGTAACTATGCCGACCAAAATGTGGTGAATTGTTTTGACAATAGAAGCAAAATGCGTGTTCTGTATGGTGTGCGAGACTATTTGTCCCTAACAAATTTCTTGTGTTTTCATTTTCTCGACATAATAACATTTTGTGAGTTTGCTGAAAAGCAAATAACTGGACACAACTCGTCACCGGATAATACCATGACAAGGTCCCCCCTCCTGTTTGATCATTTGTAAATCAATGTGATTTTGTTTGCCAAAATCTTGTTTTCAAATTTCATTATTAAAAAGTTGACATTGTTGCATCATGTCAGATTGAGCTGGGCAGGGGGAAAGTGCAAGCAGCAGGGGGACGCACGGTGGATTATTTTGCACACATTGGACCTTCTATCTGAAAGATATTTTTAGATCACCTGTGGCTGCAGACATTTAGAAACCCAGTTGTGCAGAGAGAATTCAGTTGTAAGGATGGCACCAGCAGGATGTTGCTCATGCATTGTTTAGTCTTGTACGTCTGACATTTGCAAAGCTGCCAACAACAGCATACCGTCTATTGTCAAACTGGAAGTATAGTTACAGAGAAGCAGCAAAAACACATTGCTGTATTATTGCTGTTGGTTGATTGTTTCGGGTGCAACTAATCGTGTCGAGTAAATTTACTTGCGCTTTATTTTATCGTGGTGATAGTATCTAACCAGCTAAAACAACTTTCAAATTACTTAAGGGTAGAGATGCACAAAAAATAGTCTGGTAACTGGAATTGGATGAATTTCAGCTTAAAGGTCCCGATGCAGCGATCAAGTGGTTGGAAACTCTTTTTTTTTCCCCCTTTCAATCAGTGAAAAAATCCAGCTGAAGTGATAACATCACCACTTGGGATTGAGGTTGCTACTGAAAGAAGATGACTGAAAGTATCTATTTTCAGTATCAGTTTAACATGAAGTCAGATTAGACATTTTCTCAAACTACAAAATAGAGCGAGACTCTTGCAATAGTCTTGCTCATGAAGTTGATAGAGAACAGCCGTATCCTTCATGTACATGACGGATTTGAAAATGTTAGCAGCATCTTGAAAATCTTAGAGATCAGACCGAAATCTACATTCCCTACAGTACACAGATGGAGACCACTTGTTTAATGTTTGGATGTCTTCAACCCAGACGACTTTTAGTTACAGCTAACCAATATGTAGCTGTCAAAATGCTGAATGAAGTAGTCCACATTATGGTCAGGGTGATTAGTACTGTCACCTCACTGTAATAACATTTTCAAAGGAATTTTAGTTGGGGAAGATTCTGTTGATTAGTGTCTCCAGGTATTCTAGAGTCCTGCGACAATGTCAAGTTGACTGGTGGTTTCAAAATGTCTTTGGGGGTGTGGGTGTGTGTGTGTGTGTGTGTGTTTTGTCTAGTATGTCTCTCTGATGGCCCTGCTAATGGACTGATCTTGGGTTAACTCTCAGTGGTAACAAAAATAATCAAAATGTCAGAGACGAATTGCATTCCTGGCGTTTTTTTACACTTACAAAGGAACTCGGTACCTGGCTCTACATCTGCAAGAGATCAGACCTTTTCCTCCATCCGTCTTTTTATTGATTTCACCCTCTCACTCTTATCCAGGGGAGCAGGACAGTTCCAAATTGTACAACAAAATGCTGCTAAAAAACTAAAGGCGGTTGTGAAGCTGTGCAAAAACAAAGAAAGTGACAGATGCAGACTTTTAAACCACCTATAGGTGACCTTCCTCATAGTACTAAGATATTTTCACAATGACATTTTACACCACAGTTCATATAGCCAATAGTTAAGTCTGTTCTATCTTGTTAAAAGTATCCAATCGAACTCATTTTAAATGAGATTAGGGTGTTATATTCACAATCACACCTTCAATTAAACTCACTTAAACTGACATATTTGGACTGCACAATGAAAGTATTGAATAATTAACCCCACACAGGAGAATGCAAAAAGAGAAAAACCTGACAGCTCAAAGCCAGAGGGATGTTACATTAAACGCTAATGAAAATCACTGATCCATTTAGAAGCTCTTTATTTTGTGTTATTCATTACTGACTAGTTTCCTGAAGTGATTTAAACATTTATTTAAGTCTAAATTAACTTGAGCTTGGTCAGTGGCTGTAGTTGTACACGTTGGAAACTGTGATTCTTTTATCCTGACCACAGCTTCTACTTATTTTTCTTAATTTGCTTTGCAACAATCCATAACTTGTAAACATTTGTAATTATTAAAAATATACAATGATGTGTTCACATCTGAATATGACCATGTCTGTTTATTGAACTGAATGATCACATTTTGACCTGGAATGGAAACCAACTTCACTGAGGAAATAGATTGTATCCACAAAAATAGTTTGACAGCTTTTTAATTATTATTATTTTCCTTTGTTTTAAATAACGTGGTAGCAAAAAAACTGAATATTTCAGTAAATGGTTCCAATAAATGCTTTTGGTTGCTTTGTACACTTCATTTAACAAGTGAAATTTATCCAACCACCTTTCAGACACACACAGTCAAAAAAACCTACACAACTTAAATCAAATCTAAATTATACATGGTATTAAAACAAATATGCTGTCTAGATTTCTTCAAGATTTTTTTGTTGTTTCACCTTTAAAAAAACATATCTTAGTGTTATTAAACATAAAAATTCTTGATTTCTTGAATTCCCACTCCACCAAGGTTTCTTTCCACGTCTGCTGGTCTTTGTGTTCTTCACTTACAAGAATTTAGATTTGCCTAAACGACATCTATTCAGGACTCCTGCACCTGTAAGCAATATTTCTACACAAGTCATAACACCCAACGCCCTTTTATGAAACTCTTACAGCGATTATATTGACAATCAGCTGCACAGACAGCTAAAACATTTTGATAACAAGGTTAAATAAATGCCAGCCCATACATCTGAGACCAAACTGCTAAAAGCTTTTCTTTTATACCTGCAAAGGACAAAATCATATATAATCTTTAGTCAATTTACCTCCTAAAAACAAAGCATATGAGGACTTATCTGACATCTAATTTCAGCGGTGTGCAACGTGAAAATTGCACTTGATTCGAGAGTAAAACGTTCAACATTTACTTTTCACACATCTAAACCCTTTGTTTATGTTCCTTCTGATTATATGTGTTTATCTTTACTGTTCACATGTAACATCTACGGCTGAAGAAAGTTCCTTTTGGTTTCTATCTTCTCTACTGACACACACAACTCAAACCTTCAGTTTCTTTCAGCTGCAAAGACTTCCTTTGAGATTCACCAACCCATATATCTCTTTCTTTTTATTCTGCTCCTCTGCTTGTAGATCTCATGTGTTTTTGGTGGGGGGTTGGTTTTTTTTTTTTCTTCCCAGGATAGGTTGTTCTATTGAGTGCTCCATCTTGTACTGGATTGGTCCCCCGAAATTGCAGTGGTGAAAAATGGTCAGAAAAAAAGAAGAAATAAAAGCTGTGGAGCAAATGTCTGCACAAAGTATCAAAATCTCTTCAAACCTTAAGCATCGGTTGAGAGGGGGATGATGGAAATGGCAGCATGAGAAAAAAAAAAAACAGTCCAAATGTTATTTGATGATGGTTTCATTACAGTCAGCAGGATATCCATGAGTGGGCTTCATGTCAATGGAGGGAGAGAGCAAACAGAAATTAGTCTAATGGTGACATCATGGCTTTACAAATATTTCCTAATAAAACACAAACCATTTGAAAGTGTTAAAATAATCAAGTAAATGGTTGAGCTGACAAAAATGTGGCAGATATTGCCAATGTTTTATGTTTAAATTATTCCTCACAGTCACTAAGCTGCATCCTTCTACAATAGTTCTGCCTTCTTAGCAGCGGTCAGCAGAGATCAGGTTCTTTCTGAGAACATGCGGTACAATTCTGTCCATCTTTCACATGGTTGTTCTTTTCTCTTTTTTTTACCCCCCTCTTTCTCCTCCACAGGTAGTTGATATCTCAGCAAGGCAATCAAGGCTATCAAATACAGCAGAAAAAAAAACAACAAAAAAACAGGCGTTCTGCCAGCCGAGGTCAAATAATAGCCGGCTGTTGCCACTTTTGTGTGTGTGGGTGTAGGGGTGTGTGTGTGTGTGTGTGTGTGTATTTGTGAATGTGTAAAAATGCAGACACGATAAAGGAACAAATGAGGGAGGGCGCACATTTCGTGAGGATTTGAAGGGAGAGACGTACCGTGGGTTCTTCCCTCTCCCACCTTTTTCCCCTGTCACTCTCATTGAGGGCTAAGTGAGACACACCATCTTCTTCCCCGATTCTCCACATAACGTGGGCTTTTTTTAGGCTGCGGGAAGAGCTCGTTCAGTGATAATATTTGAGATTTTTCACAACAGGGATAAAAAGAAAAGAAAGTGAGCGTTTTTCGCAAAAAGTGGAGAGGCACACAAGGAATTCTGTCTAATTTGAAAAGGTAAGATCTTTATTTTGATGACATACTGAAATACTGGCAGGGGTTTTTTTTATGCATAAACAACCAAACAATAATTTTTTTTTAAATCATTTATTTTGGAATTTAGCTAAAATATATACAGTAGGTTTGAAATGTCATCTAAAAATAATTACTTTCTCTGTGAGGCAACTGATTGTTAGAAAGTGTTCTCATTCATTTAAAGTAGAAGGAAAAAATGAATTAGAGAAATTAAGCTTTTAAATGATTTGATTACCATAACATAACACTCTGTAATTTGAACCAATTTAAGATGAATGCTGATTAGCAGCGTTTGTTATTTTTAAAGGTGTTCTGGCTCTGCAGGATTGTGTGTGACATTTCAAAGGTGCGCTAGAGAAAACAAATGCATTCCTGCCTGCAGATTTTGCTTTGGTGGTTTTCCATGCGGTTTTCTTGAACAGATATACTGTATATCTTTTTCTATTTGGAGATACTTTTAAAATAGAATGGAATGCCTGATTTAAATACAAAATAATATAAAAGTTACATTGTAGGAATGTTTCACCAAACATGTAAAATATGTGTGACAGAAGTCAACAACTTTATCTGTTTTGAATTCATTTAACGTACAACATTTATTGTGTGCTGCACAGACTGCAATCACAAGGCATTACACTACGGAGAAAAGGAAAGGAATTATAAAAGCCCAGTTCTTTGGTTTTTGCCTGATTTTATGACTTACTGAATAAAATGAAACTTAAGCATTTGTACACTCAGAGCAGCTACTCTCAGTGAATCTAAAACAAAAACAAGATCATCTGAAGTAATCAAATTTTCATCCAAGAAATTTGTAAAACTGAGGATATAATAAAGCTTTTTGTTTGTGCTGCTTTTGTTTATTGGCTCCAGTGCTGCTTCAACTTCTCAGTGGCAAAAAAAAAATACTGACTGTAACTTCTTAAATTAACCTAACCTTTTTTTCAATAAACCAATGCCTCTAGGGTTGCTTTGACCTTCAGTAACGAAATGGTCGGCAGGTGAAAATAACATTTAACCAGCAACTAATCGTTATTTTCCCAGACCTGAAGAAACGCGAATAGTTACAGAATAAAATTTCAGTCATTTGTTGACTCTAATATGCAGACTGTCTCTAGTTTAAGTTTAAGTGGAAATTATGGATTGTTTATCTGACATCCCCAATTTAGACAGTAAGTGAAAGCATTAAGTCACCACATTAGGAATGCATAGATTCACCTTTGCCCTAATTTGTGTTTCACTTTTATCCAACTTCTGCCTCCAGCTCTGTCTGGATGCCTCGGCACACTCGGTATGACGGACGTTTAAAATTCAAACAAAGTGCTCAAAAGAGGGAAATGTCAGTGGAGTCACACAGTGATAAAAATGAATGTGGAAAAAAATGATGGGGATACAAGAGAGCAAGCTAAGCAGGATGAGAGAGCATCAACAGTAGATGTCCTTCCTGTTTTGCATTTTGAGAGTGCTCAATTCACATCACGCCTCGCAAATTAGCTGTGTGGTCCGGATGATTTCCACAAAGGCCATGGCAACAGCGTTACTAGGCAAGGGTGGGTTCCTTCTAAGCCGTCTGATAAGGTAGATGTTGGGAGACCAGATGGGATCAGAGCGCAAGCTCCTGCTGTGGATTACCGACATGTGGATAACAAATTAGCAATCAAAGACACACTTTGGTTTGACACCGGGCCCGGCCAGCTCTCGGGCGGAGCGATTCTGAGAAAGTAATGGTTACCAACAAGTTTTGGATTGATCGTGAAGAACCGTTTAACTTCCGCCCCCTTCGCTGATTGCAGAGACGCTGCAGTGCACATATTAAGTCATTCAAGCGGGTCCATCTGTTTAAGAATTGATCACTCATCTGAGTCATTTTCATTTGCAGCAAAGAGCTATAAATACTTGTCTGTGCAGCCGACTTTATCACTGAAAGACCGATCGTTCGTCAGAAGTTAGGAGTTTAGAGAAAAGTCTGGCCAGCACTATTATCACCATTTCCACAGGGATTCGTGTTACAAACACTCTTGGTCATTGGTCATATTCAACTCCAATTCGTACAATTTAGTAACATTGCATTAAATCACTGCTTCTTAATAACTTACAATTCATAGAATCTAATTTGTCACAAATAATTACACAACATATTTCTTTACGTATTCAAATGATCTGATCTGCAAGAAAGAAAGAGAAATATATCAAATTACGATCTAAGATCTAGCAGACACTTTAAATAACTTTAATGTCAATTTTAAAAAAAATCTCACCGGCTGATGATCAAAAACATAATGGAAAAACATTGTTGTGATGACATTCTGAAGGCGGAGTGTCAGAAAGAGCAGGAGCTTCTTAAAGAGACAAAAGCTAGTTTCAAAGCGTTCGTTTGTTAAGTGAAATTTCTTTTAAGAAATGTTTCATATGTACAGAATTTTTATAACAACTGAAGATTGCAGAGTTACTTGACTGTGCTGTGAAATTACACAAAGTATTTGGAAAGAACACAATGCTGCACCTTTGACAGTAGTTAATGTCTCCTTAATACTAGTGATTAAAAAAAGAAATTAAGGATAAAAGAAATTCCTATCATCAATTATCAAGGAAAAGTTTTTGTAGCCTTCCAGTAGGACAGTTGTTTTAGTAGAGGCAACAAGGCAGAAGACAAATATGCTTGAATGAGATTAAATAATTTGTAATGCTGCAATACTGGGTCGCGTGGATCTCAATGACAAGTAATGGTTACAGAATTGGTTGCACCAAAAAGCCTTGCATATATTGTAGATCTCTTGAAAATATACCCAAATGTATAATCATAACATAAGCAAACCTGTTGAAATAAGTCAGAAAAAAAATGAACTCAAGGTTACCCAAAGCATTTCTTAAAACGTAGCATCTGCTAAGTACATTCAAGGCAACAATCTTCCCACTGTTTGAAAAAAAATTTTGCAATGTCCAAAAAAAACCCTCTTAAACCAACTTACTTTTTAGAAAGACGTTTCGTTTCAGCTAAAGGTGAAAGAGTCCATGTTGTTTAAATAACGACGTAGAGCTTTTCTGCTGAAGTGAACAGAAACACAAATGTCTTCAGAGATGAAAAGCCAATACACAAAGGTTTACTCATGTTACACTTAATCCATTTATCCTTATAGTGCGTTGATCATGTGAAGCCTGATACGACAGAAATATTGAAGAATACTCAAGTCATAAAATATGTAGCAGAACTGCAATCAACAACACAATCAACTCTACCAGAACAATCAGATCAGGAAATCGGCTTCCGCTTTCAAGGGAAGGTGAAATTATTTCCCCTCATAAAGAGGTAAATTTATTGCTAATAAATATTTGATACAGTGTTGTTACAGGATGTTACAGATGAAAACAACATGAAGCAAAACATGTTGTGCTACTTTGGATGTTCCCTCATTTAAAATACAGAGGGAGGCCGACACTTTGTTGTTGTTCTTACACAAAAGCAGAGCCCTGCTTTGCCTGGATGGTGCAAGTGTAAGACAGGAAGGCATTGTTCACAGTTTTTCCCAGAAAACTGTGAAACTGGAAGTAGTTACGTAATATGAGTACTTAGAGATGCAACCCGCAAAACCGCAGCACCAGCCCCGCTATGCATCATAGTATTTCCATTTGGGTCTGTAGTGCTTCTAGTAGCAGTTCAAAGGCTAAAACAAAACACCCAACCAATTAGTTAATGTGTTTTGGGGTTTGGAACATGAGCTGTTTCAAAAACCTCTGGATTATTAAGTCACAATTGTGAGGCACTTCACCTTTTACCTAGCAACCCCAGTTTAGCCCAGTTCCTCATCATCCCCACAGAACTATGCTCACTTCATTATTAGAAGACCTTTATGTTTGGTTTAACTGATGTAGACACTGTACAATGGCTGCTGGAAAAGACTAGTGTTTTGTTGTTGGCTTGCGGTGAACAACATATGGCCATGTATTCTCCCAGTCACTGATAGCAGAGCTGCTTGGCTTCATTTTACATTTTAATGGCAACGTCTCAGCCATACTGCCAGAAAACAAAATGATAGTTTTCATAAATCACTTAACAAAGGACTCTTTTGAAAACTACTGACAGTAGACAACAGGATTTACCAACAGACTTCGATTACAGGAAAGTTCTGTCCTGTCTTAGCTCAGTGCTCAAGAAGAGCGAAGCAGATGTAATTCTTGAAAGACAGGGATGTAATGGGGATGTCTCTTTTCAAAACCACAAAAACAAAAAAAATGCTCATAAAAGCGCACCCATGGTCATTCTGACCGTTCTGTAATGAAGGGGTGAAAGCTGTGTCATTGTACATTTGAGCATCTGCTTGCAGCCATTTTCACCTCTATTAAGTCCTAACACTGAGTTGGAGGCACAGCCAGCAGCAGCTTATTTGCATAATAGAGACATAGACTTAAAACAGCTCATTCGTAAAGGAGCTCAAAGCAGACTGAACTGGCCAGGTGAAATCTCATAACCTGACAATAATCTTTTTCAAAAAATGTATTGAATATGTTTTATGTAGTCAACAGACCTATCCCTTTTTTAAAAATTAAAAATAGAGGACCGTTTTACCAAAGTTTCAAACGTTACCCCAGTTATACAATGTGCACAAGAGGCAAGAAGACAAAATGCCCCAAATGTTACTCTGTTACTTTAAACAACTGATTTGTAGGTTAAAGTTTATCCTGTACAAAAACATTCATGACCCTTATAGTGTTTTTAAACATTCTGTAATGCTACAGACACCAATTTCCAGTGCATTTTATTGGGATTTGTATGTTTATCGTTTATGACTTCCACATGAACAATAGATTGATAAACAATTACAAAGTGGAAGGAAGAATGCATGATTTGAAAAACTGCTACAAATAAAACTGTAAAGTTTGATCTGCATTTGTGTTGAGCCCCACTGAAACAACTTTTGCAGCAGGTACAGCTGAAAGTATTTTGGAGCATGTCTCTGCACCTTTGCACTTGTAGAGACCAGTATTTTTTCTAGTCTCTTCTGCAAAGCAGCTGCGTTAAGGATGATTTGAACTAATCTATTCCATTCATATCTCTGGCATTACGCCGAGAGTTGTTGTTCTATTGGAAGATAAAGCTTGGCCCAGTTTCCAGTCTTTTGCAGCCTCTTTTGCTTCACTCTGTATTCAGCTTCACCCATCTTTCTGTCATCTCTTAGCAGCTTTCAGAACCATACTGCCACCATTATGTGTTTGTGGTGATGAGGCTCGTCAGGCCCCGTTTGTCGGTCTCACCCTTACACAAGCATCCTGAATATGTTCTTTTTCCTCAGCCTTCGCTTGTCAGTGAAATATTACGGTGCACAGATAATTTCTTGAAGTTGACCAATGAGGTTCTGCAGCAGCTGCAGCACTACCACAAATATTTTCCCTGTTTTTGAGGGTGAAAAAAAAGTTTCCACATGGACAGGGCCTAATGCTTTGGAACATGAGCTTTACAGTTGTAATATAACAAAATGTCAAAACACTCGAGCGGTGCCAATAAAAGCCCTGCATTCTTAGCTACGCACACATCCTGTCCACAGATAGGCATGCTTTCCCTGCTGCAAACCCTTTTAGTCCATGGATAATCTGTTTAGTGACAGCACCAATCTGTATTCAGTAGATTAATAATTATATCTCAGCTAGTGTGAAGGGGTTTGTGTTGTGAGGGATGTTTGTGCTGCTTGGAATAATCAGCCTTAGTCAAATAAAACACCTTGCTTTCATCAAGGGCGCCTGCAGGAGATTATCGGAGGGCGCGCACAAAAGACAAAACTGTCACTGCACCTGGCCCACACGACCACATGCCCAACCCGCATCGTGTGGCGCACAAAACCAGCGCAGACCTAATCCACACAAGTACGGGTGACATGCATGCAATGCGCTTGGCACACAGTAACGTTGCACAGCGTACCTGATGGCGAGTTCCTGACACACACAGATAAGCCGCATAAACGCACACAGGAGGTTTTAACACAAAACACAATTTTTTGTCAATAGTAACTATAATATACACACATACTGTATATATATTTGGTTTTTTGGGGGTTTTTTCACTCAAATGAAAAACTCAAGGTACACACATTTCGTTTAGCCGTAGACGATCCTGGCGATCCTGACATTCACAATCCTTAAGTCTTCGAGTAAATTTAAAGTAATAAAAACAGGTCAATTTAGTTTTTATTTTAACATGTTGGAAACACTGATGTACGGGTAAAGGTCACAGTTTTGTTTTGGATACAGGGAGCAATTGTGGAAAAAAAAAAAAGCTTCACAGGCATCTGAAAATCATTTTAGGTTCAGATGGCTTTTTACTCTGTAGCCACTGCAGCTGTTTGCTCTTTTATTAGCTGCCAAAACATAAAGGCCACATGACGATAGGGAGCAGCCACCTCAGTCCTGTGCCTCACGAGAATGGACTTGGTCATAGAGAAAAATGCCATCAAATATGGAGCCAAAAATAATAATAACGAGGAACATATAAAGTAATCGCAAACAATGCTAGATCGTTGAATTTTGTTAAATATTTGAGAACTAGCAAGTTTCAGTTTTAAAGGTTTATTGTCAATAATAAGCTTGAAATTGTCATAGAGTACCAACACAATTATGCCTCCATTAATACTAAATCTCCTGCCAAATGCTCTTGAAAGCAGATTTTTAAATTAAGATTTCCAAGCACGTCTCTTCTCGTTGTTGAGCTCTAAATTGAATGTGATGATATGAAAGAGATGGCTTTCATCTCGGCACAATTGCGGCAGATAAAGATTCTTATTATTCTGGATTATGTTAAAAAGGACTGAGCTAATCTTTGATATGAGTGCTTACAAAAACTACATTTAAGGCCTGATAAATTCACACTTTTCATTATATTTCTCTGCTGGTGTGCACTTCACTGTATATCTAACAACTGCACGCAGCAGCAACCAGAATTGGGATTTGGCAGCTCTTCGAAGCAAATCCACTAGTGAGTAAAATGTTCCAGCATCTGATGCGTTGCGACGCACTGGAGCAGAAAAATGTATCCTTCACATTAGAACGCTCCCCAGAGAAGTCATACAAATATTTTAAATGATCTCCTAGGAGAGTTTATACTCAAACTCTGTTTCATTTAGACATAAAAAAAAAGATCTGCAAGTGAATAATTATTGTCAGTGTGTACGCATGTTTAGAAGCATCAGGGATTTATACATTCTCCTGTGCTGTCTGCCTGAGTATGAATTTGTTTATCAAGATGAAACATAGTTATACAAACACATTAATGTTGACTTTTTTTATAAGCGGATCGTATTCTGCTGTCATTCTGACCATAAATGATGTCAGCTAATATTGGGCAACTGGTTTCTTGTGACCCAGAGGTCAAACTTCTGGTATTCTAACAGACTGTGTGGATCCTTGTAGGTGATGTGCAACTTAAGGACAAAACAAATAAGTCTTACACGACCTGTAAAGAAAAATATGTCTCTTTCAGTCGTTATAAAACCTAGTCGAGGAGCATGTGGCTCAAAAATTCTTCTTTTAATTTGTTGTAGAATAATGGGTTTTTATTCAAAGTGAAGGCAGGGAACGGGTCAGCAGTCTCCATATTTGGGGCATCCACTCTATACCGCTACACCTCATACTACCAGAAAACTTCTTATTGACTCAAATGTGTCTTTAAATGTTTCTACATTTTGGGAAAAAACTCACCCACAGTTGAAGTCCAGTGATCCGAGTTGTTTCAGAAGACCTGAGACATAAGAAACTAAACTAGCATTAAGTTTTCATAGGTGAACTATCATTTATAGTTAGTCAGAGCAAATATCACACTCAAATGGATTGAGAGTTTCTTCGGTTGTCTGTGGGCCAAACTATGTTATGGGACGTCCCTGGCAGGAAGTCTATGATGTTGCTACTTCCTTCCCTGGGGTCCATTTTCCCGTTCGCACTCTGTTTTTCTCAGCCAATGTGCACAGCATGATGCAACACAAGCTGCCTTGTGCCTCATCTTCTGGCAACAAGCTACTTTTACAACACAATCGACCCCTCTAAATCAGGGGTGGGCAGTCCTGGTCCTTGAGGGCCGGAGTCCTGCAACTCTTAGATGTCTCCCTGGTCCAACACACTTGAATCCAACAGCTGAATCACCTCCCAAGTGCAGTCAAGTTTACCAGAGTCCTGCTAATGACCTCATTATATGACACAGATGTGTTGAAGTAGAGACACATCTAAAAGTTGCAGGAGACCGGCCCTCGAGGCCTGGAGTTGCCCACTCCTGCAATGCACAGTCACAAATGAAAATGTAGACCATCCTTGTGGTCTGTTTTGAGAGCAACTTGTAGGTTTGCAGACGTTTTCTGTGCCATACATGTTTGTTCAAGAATTAAACCATAAAAGTAAAACTCCTGCCCATTAAACATGCAATCATCATAGGTAGTCATGGTGACTAATTCTGTCTTATTTTAGATACAATAACTCTAAATTAGTCAGACTAGCCATGGTATTGAAATCCCTTGATAATGACTAATTACATTCATCAAATTTGAGTAATTAATGATTCATTTTTGCCTTTCTTTTAAGGTTTACCTGCATGGACATGGACATCTTTATGAATAAGGGCTTTGGTTTGACTGGAAACATTACTCAACCAACAGGAGGACCAGAAGGCAACAAAGGCCAAGGACTCAATCACAGTGACCCACTGGACATGTTTGTTGGGATGGAGCTTCTTCAACGGTTCAAACCTCTTTTTTTGCCTCTCTACTGCCTGGTGGTGGTTGTGGCAGGTGTTGGAAACTCATTTTTGTTGGCCTGTATTTTGGCAGACAAAAAGCTCCACAATGCCACCAACTTCTTCATTGGTAATTTAGCGGCTGGCGACCTGCTGATGTGTTTAAGTTGTGTCCCACTGACTGTGTCTTACGCCTTCGACAGCCATGGCTGGGCTTTCGGACAACCTCTCTGCCACTTGGTGCCCTTGCTGCAGTGTGCCACAGTGTTTGCCTCGGTGCTTTCACTCACAGCCATTGCTGTTGATCGCTACATTGTTGTAGGTAAATAACTTAACATTTATGCTTTGGAATATGAATTTATTGCATATACTCAATAAATATCATCTGCATAGAAACTAAGCACCATATAAAGCTATATATTTACATTAATATGGTAGATAATGTATTGATCTAAGAGAATATTGCCATTTACTCCAGTAAAGATGCCTAAAGAACCTTAAAATTAATTTATCTTTTATTGTAAAATAACAAAAAAAGAAATAAAAATAATCATTTGATGATGTAACAAGGTACATTTGCAAGTGAAAGACCCACAGCATCTCAGATCCTCCACCATACTTTAGTATTTTGATCAAAACCA